>NC_057819.1:55264000-55576125 GCF_910594005.1 Cervus elaphus | reverse complement strand
GGTTTAGCATGCAGCTTTTGGCCCATTTTTGTGGTCTATGGGTCCAATGACAGTTTCATTCCTATAGCCTTTACGGCGTTATTTTAGTGGGCTTGGTTTATCAGCGCCCTGGCGTTCCCCATGCTGTCTGCTGGCTAGGTGTGTGGTACAGGCTGCTTGGGAAGCCTCTTTAGTCCCATGGGCCCCAGTCTCTCCTCTGCCCGGAGATACTAAGGCCTCCAGGGACACTGACAGGGGCATCCCACCTCACCCCTCTGCCCCAACACTCACTCAACACCCAGGCCTGGAGACGACCCTCCAGCAAATGAACCACACTTCATTTTACTTTGAGGCGTTCATGATGCAGGCAAGCCATCGAAATGAACCCTCCCTGGAAACCTCGAGCCCAATCACAGGATGCATGGCATTTTGCTGTTGTTGCTCATTGAATCATATTGCTTACTCATCTAGACTTTAAGCAGTGGATGAAGAGAACTGTAATAACTTTGCTATCCATTTTCTCTACAGTAGCCATCACAGTGCCCGATACACAGTGAGTATTCTTATTTAATAATTAGCTATCCCACTGAGGTGTACTCTTCTAATAGTAGAACATGTCCCTTCTCTTACTAAGCTTACCTTCTAGTGGGAGAGAGCTTCCCTGGTGGCTCAGAATGTAAAGACTCCTCCTGCAGTGCAGGAGACCCAGGTTCAATCCCTGGGTTGGGAGATCCCCCAGGGAAGGAAATGGCAACCCACTCCAGTATCTTGCCTGGAAAATCCCATGGACAGAGGAGCCTGGCAGGCTACAGTCCATGGGGTTGCAGAGTCGGACAGGACTGAGCAACTAACACTCTTACTCACTCTCTAGTGGGAAAATAGACCATAAACAAATTATTCGGTATAAAATAAGCCACAAGAATGTATCGTATAACATGGGGAATATAAATTTTATAAGAACTATAAATGCAATATAACTTTTGAAAATCATGTATCTCTATACTGTACACCTATCACATACAGTATTATACTTTGAAGTATCAATTATACTTCAATTAAAAGAAAAGTAAATATGTAAAAAAAATAATTAACTATTGCAGATACTGGTGGGGGTGAGAATGAGTCCTGAATGTGGAAGAACTGCTTGTCTTCTCAAGAACTTACACCTTTGATGAGGAGGATTCATGGGGAAATAACTAATGGTGGTGTAAGTCATTCAAATAAATGCTATTAATAGAAAGCGATTAAAATGATCAGCCCTGGTAGTCCCCATCAAAGAGAAGTTAATTACTAATTCATGGGATCAAGGAAGACTTTACACAGGAAGTGGTTTTCAGCTCTTCTGGAAATAATGCAATCTAATGGATGGTAGATTCCTTCTCTGGAGTGTACCCTCCTTTTTCCTGGCTTATATTCTTTTTCTTCAAAGGAAAAATTCTTACAAAATCTTCCTGTTACTAAGGATCTGCTTCCTGCAGAAAGTCCTGAATAACATGTAGTGATTTAAAAACAAGAACCTCTCTGGGATGACAGTAGATCCAGCTCTGGGTGCTAAGTCTGGAGGGAAAATATGAACCAAGTTTTCAACCCAAAAACTATTCCAGGGCCTTTGGGAGTCTCTTTATTTTGGTTTAAGCAATGTGTTTTGGGCTCATAAGTAATCTCAGATGGTAGCAGCATTTCTAATTAGATCTTAGTCTTGCTGATTGTAATTAAATGATTTCTTCAGCACAGAAAGGTTAGGTGGCTTGCCGTTTATCACACAGCAGACCAGGAGCCAGAATCATTAACTGCATCCTACATGATATACTTATTTTGTGGCTAGAAAAAAAGATTTAAACGCCTTTGCCCTTAGTAGTAGTTAGGGTACTCACTAACCACTCAGAAAGTGAGGGTGTGGGAGTGGGGATGAAGGAGTTAGAAATGAACATCTTGAGAAAGGCGCAAGATGGAGAAGTTGAAGGCTGTCTGAGGAAAGCGTCTCTGGATGCAATTGGTAAGGCCACACCATTGGGCCTTGCCACCAAAATGATGGGATGTAAACATCAGAAGAGGCTGTGACCCTGGGGTCAGGGGTGACCAATAAAGAGCTGTGGCAGAGCGAACGACCTGAAGGATTTTGTTGTTGTTGTTCAGTCACTGAGTCGTGTCCGACTCTTTGTAACCCCATGGACTGCAGCACGCCAGGCTTCCCTGTTCTTCACTATTACTATCTTCACTATCTCCCAGAGTTTGTTCAAACTCATGTCCATTGAGTCGGCGATGCCATCCAACCATCTCATCCTCTGTTGCCCCCTTCTCCTCCTGCCCTCAATCTTTCCCAGCATCAGGGTCTTTCCCAATGAGTCAGCTCTTCACATCAGGTGGCCAAAGTATTGGAGTTTCAGCTTCAGCATTAGTCCTACCAGTGAATATTCAGGGCTGATTTCCTTTAAGATTAACTGGTTTGATCTCTTTGCTGTCTAAGGGACTCTTAAGAGTCTTCTCCAGCACCACAGTTCAAAAGCATCAATTTTTTTGTCACTCAGCCTTCTTTATGGTCCAGCTTGGGTTAGTTAAACATCTCCAGGCCTTTCCTTCCTTTTCCTGAAGTATTTTCTATCTGATTATCTCCAGCAGAGCTTGTTGGGGGTGAAACATTTAATGTCTGTACTTTAGCATCAGCTCTCATTTTCTCCTTGTTGTGCTACTTACCCTGACTTCTCCCGAAATAGACCACAGTCTCTTTGGGGGCAAGGACCAAAGCTTACAGATTGTATCCCCATAGGGTTCTGCACAATTCCTTCTACAAGTTAGCAATTCAGTATGTACCTTTTGATAGTATTTCATTTAACGTAGACATAAAGGGTGTCCATTGTGTTTATCTCCAGGTTGAGGCAATTCCCATTTTAAAAGTTATTTATTTATTTATTTGCCTGTGCTGGGTCTCAGTTTATGGAATGTGGGCTCTTAGTTGCAGCATGTGAGATCTAGTTCCTTGACCAGGGATCAAACCCTGGCCCTGTGCATTGGGAGTGAGGCATCTTAACCACTGGGCCACCAGGGAAGTCTCCAATTCCCACTTTTTGAGGACTGATGTTATCAGTGTAGGCACCAGAGCAGTGCCTTCACTTTGAGATTCTACCTGATAAGCCAAGTAGAGCCAGTGAGTCTTTCTCTTAGACCTTTGGCATTTGAGACAAGGAGGAAAAAGACATTAGCGTTTCCTGCCAGTGGAAACCTATTGTTAGAAGAAAGTGAGGTTCACAAACTCCCTGGTCCTGTGTGAGGCAGACACTCTGGTTGTCCATCGAGAGGCATACTTTCCATTCGTATCCACTGTCACACACCACAGTTTCCCTCCAGCATCAGCTGATGATTGCTTGAGTACATGAAAAATGAGATTCTAGTCTAGAGATGACCGTAAACCTACAACCCAGTTCTATTCAACGACAATCATAAACTCAGTTCTGTCAATGAGACATAGTTGGGAGTCTGCTGAGGGTCTTCTGTAAAGTACTTATTGCTCTTTGAGAAAATGAGAACAAATAATGTTTCTCTCTGCCCTCGCCACCATCCGCTACCATCCTTACCCTCTGCTTCCTGCCTTTAACTGGAGAGCCTGGTCTTAAGGCAGCTATTTTGTGGCCATGAGGCAATCAAGCACAGGATTGACTGGCACACAGAGGCTGGTAAAATGATAGGATGAGAATCTGCCTCCTTGATGACATTGTTAAGTGGCTGAACCAGCCCTGGACTATGTGGAATGTTATTTTGTTGGAGAATTAAATGTCCTTTTTTTCTAAAGCCACTCTTAGTCAGATTTTTGGTTGTTTGCAATAAAATGTATCCTAAGGATAGACCCTTTGACCCAGATCTTCGTAGAATTTCATTTGATTCACTAATACCCTTCCTATAGATTCTTTTTCACCTTTGAGTAACCAGAGTAAATTTCTATTTTGTGAAGCCAAAGAAGCATTAACTTCTTATGTCGGCTTATTAAACTATTACATAGGCTTTTTGCAAAATATTTAAGTTTTTTTTTTTCTTATATCATAGGAGAAAGTCAAGAAAAATGATCATCCAAATACAGAGAGCATTTGTTTCTTCTGCTTCCTTGAGTTTTTTCCTCTGTATTTTGACTTAACTCTGGATGAAAGCAATAAGCAACTCAAAAACTGCTGTTGCTGTTATGCTTTTAGCTTTGAGAGAGAATTGCAAAAGAGAGATGAGAGAATTCAAGTTTAGCTTAATGAAAGATAGATGCTCTTGCTAGTAACCTAGAATGTGATTCAAACTTAACCATTTTATGTTACCTGAGGTGAGAGTAAAGTTTAGATAAAAATATGTAGCAGAGAGCATTTCAAATCAGCATATCTCCTTTTCAAAGAGATAAAATAATATTTAGTAAAAGCTGCAAAGACATTCATGTCCTTTGACCAAGCAATTCCATGCTAGAGAATTTTTCCTAAGGAAATATTTTGACAGATGTAGGACAGATGTTTCTATCTGTAGTAGGGAAAAAAACACTGAAAAAGAAAAACATCAACTATTCAACAATAAGAAGATAATGTAGTTAATTACAGTATATCAACAAGAACTGCAGTCCAACCATTAGATATATAATAATTATGTAAACAAAGTAAGAATATAGAAAATGTAATTTTTTAAAAAACACAGTACATAGTGACATGTAAACTGTGATTGTGACTATAGATAATATCTGGAAAGTATATGAAAAAACTAAAAAATAGTTTTTGGAATTAAGTGGAACTGAGGATGATTTCTTTCATTTTTTTCAGTGTTATTCTAATCTGTGTTTTATTCTTCATGCCAAGCTCATCACCTGTGCATAGA
Source organism: Cervus elaphus (assembly GCF_910594005.1). Taxonomy (NCBI): domain Eukaryota; kingdom Metazoa; phylum Chordata; class Mammalia; order Artiodactyla; family Cervidae; genus Cervus; species Cervus elaphus. The sequence goes on along the minus strand of NC_057819.1, from coordinate 55,571,310 downwards.
AAAAAAATTTTCCCTCTCTCCAAACCTCATGGGGACTTAAGAATTTTCTTATATATCTGTGTTCTTATGCTGAATAACCTAAGCAATGGAAAACTCTTGAGTAGTCTGAAGCTGAGAATTGACAGGCCCTCCATCATAAGGGACATGAATGTACCAAACAAGTTCTCCAAGGCCTTAGCAGGATTGATGACATATGGTCTAAGGGGCATCAGAGTGGCCTACATTCTTCCTGATCCCTAATTTCTCCCTATGGTCTACTGGGCAGCTATTTGTCTCTTTCCTTGAAAAGGTTTCTGAGCCTCAGAAGTTCTCCTCTAGGCCTTCTGAAGTCCGTGCATTTCCCCAAGGTCGTGTTCAAGGACATACCACATATATTGCCTGAAAAAGATCTCACTAAAATAGTTCCTCCTACTAGAATTTAATAGTCCTTTTCTTGCAAAGAATGGAATTAGTATAATAGCAAATTCTAGAAAATACTTTCATTTGTTCCTTCTGTTAGGAAATGCTAGCATATGATGAGTATGGGCAGGGCTGGGCTAAGATGACCTGGAAGTGAGCTCCTAGGTGAAGCAAACACATTAAATTATACTTCTAGTTAAAAAAATAGTTTGATTGATTTATTTGATTTTGCTGGGTCCTCATTGCTATGCAGGCTTTTCTCTAGTTGCAGGGAGCGTTATTTGAGAGTTGCAGGGGCCACTCTCTAGTTGTGGTGCATGAGCTCCTCAGCGCAGTGGCTGCTCTTGTTGCAGAGCACCGCTTCTAGGCACACAGCCTTCAGTAACTGTGGCTTCAGGGCTCACTGGTTGCAGTTCCTGGGCTCTGGAGCACAGGCTCAATAGTTGTGGTGCACAGACTTCGTTTTTTCGTGGCATATGGGATCCTCCCCATCAGAGATCCAACCTGTGTCTCCTGCCTCGGCAGGTGGATTCTTTACCACTGGGAACCACCAGAAAGGAAAGCCCTTTCTTCTATATTTATTTGTGAATCCAAATAAGAAAGCACCACATAACAACAGTCACTTTCAGTGGTAAGAATGGACCCCTCTTAGAAGGAAACTTGCCTTCAGCAAAGATAAATACAGCCCTGGAGAGAAACCTTGGTCTTAGGAGTAAGAAGTCTGGTGTCCCAGCCACAAGAAAGTAAGTTGCCTTTTGGGGCTGTGAGACAGAGCATTGTCCATATAGAAACATATGCCTGAGGTACAGTGGTTCTTGGTATTTGGAAATGTGGGGGAGAATTTGTAAGGTTAGAATAAATGGGAGATATTACTCAAGTTAGTGAGCAAGGGCTCAGACTATTAATCTCCTACAGTGTTGTAGACTGTCTTGAACAGTGAAGAATCATCTTCCATAAAATTCCAATAATGCTCCTGTAGGAAAACACTGGAAGATCAAAGCTGGGAATAATCATGAAGATAGTCATCAAAAATGCAAAGAGTAGGGGAGACTACAGAAGAAAAGCATATGTCTCTGAGTGCTGAGTTTTGTTTTGATGGTAATGATTCAACAATTCAGGAATGCATCTAGTTATTAGGAAATGCTTTATCAGAGATCCTTATACATCATTGTCTCAGGAAAAACCAGCTGTTTTGGAATTCTCCAGTTAGATGCATTATAAAGGCGGTGACGTTGAGAGATTGCTTTGAGAGAGGAGCTTACAAAAATCAGGTTTTGAAAATATATACCTGCTGGAATTTTTACCAACCTTTATAATTGTTCTCAGCTTTCTAATTTCATCTTGACTTCTGGGATGGAAACTCTGATGACAGAGAATATTCATCGATGAGATAAAGAAAGAATACTTTTTACTTAGATTTTCCACATTGAGCCTAACTCTTTGTGAAAACCATCCAGATTTTTTTGGCCTGATGTATATTTTTTCCAATCTGGGGATAGTTCCGTTTATGCTAATATGTTTAGCCATGCAGCATGATAGACTTTTAATTAAATCTATTGCATGATGAACTGACTCTGAGCATAAAATTTCTGTAACACATCTTCATCTATTAGCTTCATGCAAAGGTCTTTCTTCAGTCACAGAACTGTAGTTATGTTTATTCAACCTGTAGTTTTAGGGTTTAACTAAGCCTTTTAACTTTAATCTCCTTTTCCCTATGACTGCTTTTTCATTATTATAGAGGATTAATATAAGGGAAGGCTCAGTCTAGTAGTGATTCTTCCTTAATTGCATTCTGTAGAAGGGGAAAAAAATAAACTGAAGCAGTTCAGTCGCTCAGTCTGTCCAACTCTTTGCATCACTGTGGACTACAGCATGCCAGGCTTCCCTGTCCATCACCAGCTCCCGGAGCTTGCTCAAACTCATGTCCATCGAGTTGGTGATGCCATTAAACCATTTCGTCTTCTGCCGTTACCTTCTCCTCCTGCCTTCAGTCTTTCCTGGCATCAGGGTCTTTTCCAATGAGTCCATTCTTTGCATTAGGTGGCCAAAGTATTGGAGTCTCAGCTTCAGCATCAGTCCTTCTAATGAATATTTAGGACTGATTTCCTTTAGGATTGACTGGTTTGATCTCCTTGCTGTCCAAGGGACTCTTAAGAGTCTTTCCGAACACCACAGCTCAAAAGTATCAATTCTTTGATGCTCATCTTTCTTTATGGTCCAACTATCACATCCATTCTACACATGACTACTGGAAAAATCATAGCTTTGACTAGACAGACCTTTGTTGGCAAAGTAATATTTCTATTTTTTAATATACTGTCTAGGTTTGTCATAGCTTTTCTTCCAAGGAGCAAGTGTCTTTTAATTCCCTGATTGAAGCACACCACCCTTCAAACTAAGGACAAGTGAACACACTGCAAAGGGAAATACTACCAACTTATTTTCAGTCTTTTCTATAGGCTTCTAATATATTTGAAAGTACAACCCTAAATCTAGTTTTTCCCACATCAGAGATTTTAGTTTCCCTTAAAGAAAAAATGAATATGCCCCGGGCTTTTCTCTCTTTCTCTCTCTTGTAAAAAGGATTCTAGTGCCTTGGCTAGTTCTTAATGTACTTTTGTTCTTCGAGTGCTTTTCTTGACTCATCTCGAGTAATGGAACCCAGTGAAGAAGAAGTAACTTTAACATTTTTATATACTTTCTCACCCCTTCTCTTCTCTCCTCGCACAACGTCTGCCGTGTTGCTCTTGGCAAAGTTACCGGGACAGTTACTGTGAAGTTACCGGCGAGAAGAGGTGGGGATCTTAGGTTGGCCCTGGGTCATCTTCCTAGGTGGCTTTTAGGAGCATGAACTTCCACTGCGCTGAGAGGAGAAAAACTCTCTAGGGAGTGGAGGGAAAAAAGATAAAAGAGTGTTTTTCTTAGTTTCCAGATCAAAACGGGAACCTGATCTTTGGTCTTGTTTTTCAGCACTCCCTAACCCAAGGAATCCTTCTTGCATCCGGAGGCATTCCCTCCAAAGCAGAAGAGTGCTCACAGCCTGGGTGGCCAGGGAAGCTTCCTCCGGGAGAGAGGCATGAAGAGTGAGGGAGTGGCCGGGGCAGGAGGGCAGGTGAGCATCCTGTGTTCATCCTTCTTCCTGACGCCACCCAGGGTCCTCAACTGGGAGCTTCAGTTGGGAGGGCGGATGGAAACAATTTTCTCTTCTCTGTTGTTTTAAATGACAGGAATATGATTATATTATTCTACTCTTGAGCCTTGCTTTGGCCTTACTTTTCAAGTATGCTCTTCTTTTCCCAACAGATAATCACTCACTTAAAAAGGGTTTATAATGAAGGTCTCTTAAGTGGATACAAGCAAACATTGCAAGGCAGTCAGGAAAGACACATTTTCCCCCTTCTGTGAAATTCTAGTGGAGGCTTATCACAAGCTGTTTCTGTTGCCTTAAATGCCCGCTGCTTTCTCGTCTGTTCAGAGAACTGCTGCTAAATTTTCAACCCTCCTGGGCAAAACCTTCCCTGAAAGCATCTGCCTTTTCTTCCCCAGCTTTTATGCCCTCTCAGTGCGTTGTGTAACACACCCTGGTAGAAATGAACGTTTATTAAAACATCACGCTCTAAGCAGGTCGCAGGCACGCTGCCCACCAGGCTTTGGTCCTTCAGCGACAGAATAGATAGGCAGTCAGGTCTATCTAATCCACGTGTCTTTCTGTGATGGTATCTAGAGAGAATCTTGAACTTGAGGTTTCTATGAAGATGACAATGACAACAACAACTCTACTTAGTTCACGTGACAAATGAAAACCATTTACATTTGACCTTAGACTTCATTTGGGTTTCCCAGGTGGCACTAGTGGTAAAGAATCTGCCTGCCAATGCAGAAGACTCAAGAGAGATGAGTTCGATCCCTGGCTCTGGAAGATCCCCTGGAGGAGGAAAATGGCAACCCGCTCCAGTGCTTTTGCTTGGAGAATTCCATGGGCAGAGGATCCTGGTGGGCTACATATAGTCCATGGGATTGCAGAGAGTCAGACACTACTGGGCAACTGAGCACACAGTGCACAGACTTAATTTAAATCTTTTTGTTGGAGTTTCTGTTGGGATAGTAACAGTGGTTCAAATCCCATCTGCCCCCCCCTCCCCCTGCAACTATTATAGGGTCTAGAAGCCTGGAAACTACATTTTCCAAATTTCTTTGTCATCAGGTGTCTAGTTTAGGTTCCAGAAATGGGAGCCCTCTTTGAGATTTAGAACAGAACCAAAGGAGAAGCTATCATTGATTCAGCAGTTGTGGATAAACATGTCAGGTCTAGCAACGCACAGACACGAGCCTTTGCCAGAAGTTTCTAGGTATTCTTTTGAAAATCACCCACTGTGGTACAGTAGGAAGCTGAGATCATCGGCGCAGATTTGGTCTGATCCTTGAACTTCCTATGAGGAGCTGCCCTGATCTTTGTTCTGTTCCGCCCTTACGGTGGTTTTGCATTAATATAAGGGCTCTAATTCTTTGAATTAAATCCCCTCCTGCTTGAAATACCTAAGTGGTGTCTGTTCCCTTGACCAGACTCTGACTGATACAATCTATATAATTGATTATAAAAGATAATAGGGCTATAGGGTGAATCTTTGATATTAGATTTTGGTTACTGTTCATCAAGGTTCAGATGATTAAAATGAGTTGGTTTTTTTTTTTTCTCATGCCACCGAAACACTGTTCATCCTCTTTTGTATGTTTCATTCCTGTTTTGTCTCTCCTACTTGTATTGTGATCTGCTTTCCACAAAGAGCTCTTTTACGCTTATATGTTACAATGGTTTGAACACAGTAGGTCCACAGTATTTATTTGTTGAATTAAAACAAGTTATACTTATGCCTTGTTTTACATTCATTTTAGATAGAATATTTGGTAGCTGCATGGCAAAAAGAGGGGCAACTCTACTTCCAGAACATTGTGCAAAATGTCTAATGATTACAGACACCAAGGAACAATTCATCGCTCAGTGTGAATAATGTTGAATCACTGCTTGTTTGTTCTTGCAAGTAGTCATTTACTTGGTAGATATTTATTGATCACCTATTATGTGTCAAGAATCATTCTAAGTACTGGGACACATGAGGGAACAAAACAAGCAGAAATCTCTGCCTTATTCATCTCCCTGCTTTGATTTGATCTTGGAAACCTGAGACTGGATGCTGCTTCCCTTGTTTCTTTGTGTTAAGTGTCTCAATGTGACTGTGACAATTATTCTGGTGGGATGATCAGTGTCCCTGATGGCAGGTCCAAATGGAAAACTGATTCTCCACCTTAGGAGGGAGCATAGAGTCCAAGGCCCTGTCTGTGAACCTTATCTTCCTGGGACTCTTTAATCCAGGGTTGACATTCCCTGTCTTGCTAAGTGGCATCACACACATATGTGGACCTAGTTCCTTCCTGTGTGAAAATTCAGACTTTCCCCTCTTTATTAATAGCAGTTAAGCACAGTGTCTTCTCAAGTCTTGGCAAGTTCGTTGTTCTGCTGGGATTGATGACACTTAGTAGCACTCTCATTCAAGTCCCTTCTTGCCAATGGTTTATAGTATTTCTCTTGTTGTTTAGATTTAGACATCAAATAGTCTGGAGAGGTTTCCTATTCTATATGTTGTTTTTGGCATATTTCCTCAAAGAAGGCCTCATTATCTTTGCTCACATGCTACCTCTGAGTGATTTCTGGAATGAGACTGACTCATGGCTTATGACTAAGTTTGGTAGCAATTTCCTTTGAAAAGGATAATTCTGCAGTTTATTCTAACACATTATGTAAACATTCTGAAATATTTAGTAATATACCTGTGGGTAAAAGATGGAAATGTATTGATTTCATGTATTGAGTTGGTCAAAAAGTTCATTTGAGTTTTCTCCTACAATGGGTATGGAAAAATCCAAACCAACTTTTTTGCCAACCCAATATATATACGTTTGTCCTTCTTAGTAAATTTAGTACAAAGGGAGAATTCACCTACCTATTACTGAGGGTAACTTTACTAAAGGAGGCTGAAGACTTAACTGTATTCACAGTGATCCCAAAGAATGGCTAGAAGGAAACCAGGGACCATTTGTGGTTCTGGTTGATGGAGAGTCTCAGGCCACTGAGATAGGACTTTTAACTTGATTCAGGCTCTGTTCCCTGCCTTACATGGAAAGGGTGACACTCTGACCAGTGCAGGGCACGGCTGGGAGTGGGTGTGGTCAGATCTGATGGCACCAGGTGAGTAATGAGGGTCCTGGCAATGACCCTGCCTATTTCCAGCCTAAAAGGCATTTGGGCAGCTGGGCTTTGGCTCTGTACAAAAGAACCTGTGATTAAATCATAGCATGGGCTAGCTGAACTCACATTTTTAAGATTTAGGCCAATCAGTACAGCACGATTCCCCCCCTCTCCCCCAGAGGATGGAAAACCTATGCTTCCAGATTCTTATTCTCTATGTCCATATATGAAGATAGAAAGTAGTGAGTCAGGCCAAATGGATTTCACAGGGTGTACCTTTTTGGTTGCCTGCATACAGAAGCAGTCTGAGCTGGACTGAAGAAAGACAAAAAATTGTGCAGGGAGTGGGGAGAGGAAAAAATGAGAAAAAGAAAATGAGTGGGGAAGACTTTCAGATCAGTTATCAGAAAAATACGAGGAGTGGAAATAACTGGATTTCTACTTTTAAATAATGCCCATGAGTTGTCTTAAATCAACAACAACAACAAACTAGGAAATTAAGAGCTAATTTTACTATCTTTTCCACCCAAGCCTATTTAAAATGTCTGAAAAACCCAAACCAACAAACAAACCTCATAACGCAGCCAAGCAGTCTCCCCTCTCCATGGAGTTCTCCAGGCGGGAATACTGGACTGGGTCACCATTCCTCTCTCCAGGTGATCTTCCCAATCCAGGGGTCGAACCCCGGGTCTCCTGCATTGCAGGCAGATTCGTTACTGCCTAGCCACCAGGGAGGCCCGTTTAAAGTGTTCTGAAAAAATCCAAACCAATAAGCAAACCTCATAGGGCAGTACCCCGAGAGGAAAGTTAATTTTACTGAATGTCAAATAAAAATAATAATACTATTTTCTTTTTTTTTTTTAAACCTAGGGGGATAAAATTCCAAGCGTGAGGCACAGTTAGAAAGAAAGAGAAAGATGATGCTTAATGGTTGTTCTCTCCGTTGTAGCCTATCTCTACTTTAATCCAGCCTGTTAACATTCTGCTATTTATTTAAATGGAAGATGGTATGTAAATACACTAAATATAGGAAGGCAAAGCTGGGGATGTTCCAGCTTTGCAAATGTGGTGGGGAAATGGCCAAGGAGTGCCCTGGCCAGAACATTCCAGCTCTGTTGGCTGACCCAGGGGCCGTCCTGCAAAGACATCCTAAGCAAATATTTTTTCAGTTAATGGGCACAATTACTGAAATTTCACACAGCACTTCAATTTTGCTCTGTAGTTCAATTTCCCTTCCACATTCAATATTCAACCTTTTAAAATACACATTTCCAGAGCTAAATTGGCATTAGCAAGCTTTGAAAAGTTCTACCAAATGAGTGGAAACAGGCTGTGAATTTCTTCTCTTTTCCATTTCTTTCTCTCCAGATCCTTCTGTCCTAGTTTAGGCAATGTGTGAGGTCAGGAAAATAGGTGGGGTTTGGAAGCAGGAAATGGGGGTTCTTATATACTGTCAGAAATCAGAAATATCTTTTTTTTTGGATAAAATCTCATCAGGGAGGAGCCACAACTTTTACATACTAGTTGACCTATCTTTAGTAGATTTATCAAATTATCTTCTTTATTTATACTGAGATTATTTCTACCAAAATTATTTCCACTAAGAAAAATTTGAGGAGATTATAACTATAACCATATTCAATGAACAGGATAATAAGATCAGAAAGGAAATTTAAAAGTCATATATTGCAGGCAGAGGGGAAAAGTCCATAGTGGACCATTAATTTATATTCAAATCTTTACAGTAACCAAAGCAAAAGAAGAAATATAAGCCTGTAATTGTTGAGTGAGGTCTTGCAGTTTACCCAGCTCTGGGTTTGAACACAGAAAAGCACTCAAATAATGCATAATAATGTCCAACGATAGTACCTTTGGTGTCTTCACTGTGGAGAAAATTTAGTGATGATTAGCTTTATTCTGACTATAGTTAACTGTGATTATCAAAACATGCATTAAGCAAAAGTCAGGTCCCTTGGTTAGGACTCCATACTTCCACTGAAGGGGGCATGAGATTGATCCCTGATCAGGGAACTAAGGTCACACATGCCGCAGGATTTGGCCCAATTTTTTTTAATATGTCACATCTAGGGAGTTATAGACTTTTTGTAAAACATATCTAGGGATGTGCAAAGGTGCTGCCACCATATGTAACTGAGGCCAAAGTCCCAGGTGTGATGTTTCAGGCCCCACCGTAGGCAACTGTGAAGGCTTTAGCTGGCAGGCTTTCGGGGAAAATCTGCCCTCTGTGTACAGTCTGGAGGGAGTTACAGTCAGACTCACGTCCCTACAGGCCGGCCAGGCTCGCTTACAACTCCAGTCCTCGTCCAGATGCCTCAGTTCAGAGGCCTCCTTATCAAGGGACCCTTTTCCAGCCCCTGACTCAGTACTTTTCCACTCCTTGTCCTCTGCCCATCCCACCCCAGGACTTCCCTGGCTGGGACACGATCGGCCAATCTGTGCTAATACATCTCACCCTGCCTGGAGCTGCTCCGGGAGGGAAAATGAAACACTGAGAGAGCCAGTGCTTTTTCCTGTTTGCCTCTTGATTACACTATCGCCGTGAGTGAATAAAGCCTTAACTATTAATCTCTGTTTGGCCCGTTGTCTTAATTGACCTTAATACCTGGCAGCTCGGCTTTCTCCAATTCTGCTCCTGACGGTAACTAGATATCAAACTGAGGAACAGAGACAAAATTTATGGTTCTTCGGGTTGAATGGATATTTATTCAGGACAATCATCTTCCCTGGATTTCAGAGTCCGTCATCAGGGGAAGTGAAAAGCATCATGCTTTCATGGACAGGACACAGAATAAGATGCCAGAAGTCTTGGGTTCTAAAATATGCCTTGCTCTGTAATTTGGACACACAACATCATCCAAGTGTTCTGGGTTTTAGTTTTCGAAACTATGAAATGAGGAACTCTGGACAGGGGGAGTTTGAAGATGCCTTTCACTGTGATGCTCACCAGAGCCATCACCTCTTCATACCTTGATGTAGGTCAGAGTGTCCATCACTCACCTTTGCAGGATGTGGGAGTGATGGTGGGAGGAAGTTAAGGCAAGCCTTTAGGAACAACTACCCTGACTTCCCTTGTGGTTCAGCTGGTAAAGAATCTGCCCGCAATGCGGGAGACCTGGGTTCAATCCCTGGGTTGGGAAGATCCTCTGGAGAAGGGAAAGGCTACCCACTCCAGTATTCTGGCCTAGAGAAATCCATGGACTGTATAGTCCATGGGGTCACAAAGAGTCAGACACAACTGAGCGACTTTCACTCACTCACTCACCCTGCCCTAGATTGTCTGTTGGGGAGCTCTCGGCTTTAGGTAAGAATTTGGGGGGACTTCTCTAGATGTCCAGGGTTTGAGACTTCACCTTCCAATGCAGGGGTTGTGAGTTCAATCCCTGGTCGGGGAGCTGAGATCCCACATGTCTCGTGGCCAAATACAAAAAAACATAACAGAAGCAGTATTGTAACAAATTCAGTAAAGACTTTAAAAATGACTCACATAAAAAAAAAAAATCTTTACAAAATTGATGTTTTCTCTGAGTACAAATGTAATTTGGAATTTTATAATTTTTGCATATTTTCTAGAGCAGATAAGCCCATGGTTTAGTTTTAGGTCATCTTTAGATGAGTGCCTAGACATTTGGTAAATTATACTTCTCTATTGATAGACATAGGGGAGTACTTATTGTAGTATTTACTAAATATTGAGTTAACAAAAATTCATAACATTGTACAGAAAACATGAAGAAGGTTTTTGGCCAACCCTATAGATTTTAAATAAACATGGGTGTTGTAGGCTGAATTTATGTCCTTCCAAAATTCCTATGTCAAAACCTTAACCCCCAATGTGATTGTATTTGGGAATGAGGTCTGTAAAGAGGTAATTAGGGTTAAATGAAGTCGTCAAAGTGGGGCCCTAATCCTATAGGATGGTGTCCTCATAAGAAACAAGATCTCACTGGCAGTCTTTCTCTCTCCACCTCTGCACAGAGATGAGGCCATGTGAAGACACAGTGGCTGTCTATAAGCCAGGAAGAAAGATCTTACCAGAAATCAACCCTGCTGACACCTTGATCTTGGATTTCCAGACTCCAGAATGGTGAGAAAATCAGTGTCTATTGTTTAAGCCACCCTGTCTGTGATATTTTGTTATTTAAGCCCAAGCAGACTAATACAGTGGGGGAAACAATCATATATATAAAATTCATTGTCTGAAAATGAAGCCAACAAAAAATATGGCATGATATCGAGCAATTGATGGAATATAAGAAAAGACTATCCATTTGACCTTGACATTGGAAAACATTCCTTCAAACATCACAGTTTATTGACATAGGATTATGTTTCACTCTGTGTGTGTTCAGTAACACCCTTTGTTCTGCTGAGAACAGCATTTTCTTTACCATAATATTTTATTTGTTCATAACTGTTTTCCAGTTTTCATGAGTTAACCTTTAGATAGAGCTTAGTATGATGGCATGTACAGACATTTGTAAACTACATAAAATAAAAATATAAATTTCAATAGTGTAAAATAAAGCTAGTAAGCTGGAAGGTGGTATAAGAGGAGGGTTAGAGCAAAACGGAGGGAGATAATTCCTCATTTTATAAATTAGAGAGTTGGCAGCCATGAAAAAGAAGGCAATAATGCCATCTGCAGCAGCATGATGGACCTAGAGACTGTCATACTGAGTGAATTCAGAGAACTGTCCTATGACATCCCTTATATGTGAACTCTAAAAAGAAATTATACAAATGAACTTATTTACAAAACAGAAACAGACTCACAGACTTAGAGAATGAACTTATGGTTACCAGGGAAGAAGGATGGGGATAAGGGATAGTTAAAGAGCTTGGGGGTGCACACTGCTATATTTAAAATGGATTATCAACAAGGACCTACTATATAGCACAGGGAACTCTGTTCAATGTTTTGTGGCTGCCTGGATGGGAGGGGAGTTTGGGGGAGGATGGATACATGTATATGTATGGCTGAGTCCTTTTGCTGTCCCCCTGAAACTATCACAACATTATTAATCAGCTATTCTCCAATATAAAATAAAAAGTTAAAATCTTTTTTTAAATTAGAGGGTTGAGCAGTTCCATCTGAGGTAGGTGGATTAAGAAATAGAAGACATATTTCTTTTAAAGTTACAAAAATCGCCAGTAGTAGAACTAACATATAAATGGTCAACAATTTCCTGGAGGGAAAGGAGCTAGTTATGAGCTAGGTGCTGTGTTATTTATGAAATCAGATCAGTAACTACTTGGAAAACTGATATATTGGGAAACAGAAGTGTAGCTATATTGTTTGGAACTAAAATCGCAATCGTAAGTAGGTGATATCGGAATACCTACCAGTGGAGCCCCTGTTTCCCATCCAGTTTCTGAAGGAAACAGGGAATAGGTAAGGCAAGGAGTAAGGCTGATGGGAGAGTCAGGCTTACTTGATTATTAGTAAAGGCTAACATGGAGTAAATGGCTCTCTCTGAAAGGTTTGTTTAATGCACTCCAGGAAAAGGAAATTTTCTAGGAATCATGAAAATGCTGGACCAGGGCAGCCCTTCCCACACTGTGGGAAGAGCCCCCCACCCCGGAAAAGTTCCAGCCCCAGGAGAAGGAAAGAAAGAAGCTGAGCCAGGCACTCACCGTTTATCTTTCTCCAATTTCTCACTCAGATCAAGCCATTAAAAAAAAATTTTCTTTTTAATTTATCTGTGGCTGTGGGGTCATTGTTCATTGCAGCATGTGGCCCCAGGACACATTGAATCTTAGTTCCCTGACAAGGGATTGAACCTGCACGCCTTACATTGGAATGCAGATTCTTAACCACCAGACCACCAGGGAAGTCCCAGATTAAGCCATTCTTTAAACGAATTTCATGGTAGAATGAAAGGAGGCCAAGATTGACACATATGGAAGGAACTTCAAGATGAGGGAAATTTTCTCTTTAACAGTTGCCTGTAGGGAAATTGAACATGTACTGAGTGTAGTGTGGACTGTTGAAGAATTTCACTTTTCATTATATGGGAGAAATAGCAGTAGGAAGTAGCCTATTTTGATTGCTACTTTGCCCCTCCTTCATCCCCCTGGTGATTTTTGTTGGACCACCTGAGAAGAGTTGATGATGAAATTAAAGAAGAAAGGAGCAAATACCAGCTCAATACCATTAAGTCGGTTCTCCTGGATGTTTGTCTTCAACCTTCATCCTCTCTAACATGAAAGCTATTAATACATCTCTAGCTACTTCTGTTGAGTTACCTTTATTTTATTCATTAAGATGTAGGCATTAGATAGACATCTCAGCCACTCTCTTCTGCTTGTGGGATACACAATAGCCTTGTTTTCTTTTCTTCCATGGGATTGAATTCTAACAAGATGAGAACTCAGGGAGGACCTTCAGGCCCTGAGGTTAGACTGAGGTGGGCTACTCCCAACTATATGTGTTTGATCCTTGCCCACCAATCTTCATTCTGTTTACTCCTCCCATTCGATTGTAGTGAGAACACATTTCTCTAACCCTCAAAATTAAGCATGTCTTCATCCTCCACTTGCTAGGTGACTGAGAACTTGGCATTTACACTATCGATCTGGGTGGTAGTTACACAGGAAATAATGTATGTGAGAATGTGTTGAACTGTGTACTTAAGGCTAGTACACTTTATTCAATTTGTATACATGTGTTTTACATCAGTTGGAAATAAAAAACCCTAGCCTTAAATTTCTTGACAGTTTCTTTCCCTGCCCAAAACTGGCACAAGAATGGCCCTGGCCCTCCCCGCCAGACGTTTATTATGGCAACATTTTGAAGGTGGGGCTTTCTGAACTCTCCATAATCTGCCAGTGTTTCTCAGTCTTTTAAACATTTCTTTTGCTCAAGACTTACTGAACGGTTTCAAGGCACAATCAGTTTTTTTCTCCAAAAGATCTTTTTAACTGAGACACAAAATCTACAAGTCATAAAAAAATATTACTACATTTTGCTACATTAAAAAAAATCAATATGTGTGTGACAAAAACACCATAAGGTAAAGATTTGGATGAAAAGATTAATATGGAAAAAGCAATCACAACTCAAACCACAAAGTACTCTGTCCCTCATAGAAAGTTCTGATCTGCTTATAAAGAACCCAGTAGAAAAGTGGGCAATAGATGTGAATGAAACATTCCATAATGTATAAGATACCAAGCACATGAGCAGATGCTTAACCTCACTCAAGAGGTTAATGAGAAATGAAAATGGAAACTACAGCAAGACACCATTGTTCAAGCTATCAGACCGGATACAATTAAAAAGTTAGATGTTGGAAAGCCTGGGAGAAACAGGCCCCATCATGCAGTGCTTGGGAAGGCAGATTTCCCAGTTCCTATAGAGGGTCATTGAATAGCACCTATTCACAATGACAAATGCATGTGCCCTTTGAGTCGACAGTTCCATTTTTAGGAATTTAGATGGCAGGCAAAATGGTGCCTGTTCAAGGTAACATTATTGTTTGTGCTAGTAGACTGTTGAAAATAACCTAAATGTTAATGAATAGAAGTCTGGTTAAATAAATCATGCTTACCATAGAATACTAGGCAGCCATAAAAATGAAAGCTTTTTTTAAATAGTTAAAAAATCTGAGTTATTATTGAGTTAAAAAAAAAACAATGGTAGAACAATGTGCAGAAGGTGCACATTTGTGTAAAGGAGGAAATGACTGAATGAATGAGGGGACAAGTCTGGATCTGTCTAGACTGTGTTTTGGGGAATCAGGGAGGTCAAGGTTAACAAGGAGAGACACTGACGTGGTCATGACTTGTGGCGTGTTGTCTCTGCTCTCCTGCTAACCTTTTTCTGGTTCTTAGTTCTTCATTCTTTTCCTTAACCCTGCCCTTCAACGCCAGTGCTCAGGGTCCTGCCCCAGCTCTCAGCACGGCCCATCTTTCCACAAACACAGTCAGAGTTAATGTTAGTGAACTGGTAGAAATCCTTCTGGTTGTAAGTGCATTTTAGCGGAGGGCCCACAAGACATGGATGCCCCCTATCCTTTCTATAGTGGCACCTTTAAAAGTGTCAGTCACTCAGTTGTATCTGACTCTTTGTGACCCCGTGAACTGTAGCCTGCAAAGCTCCTCTGTCTATGGTATTCTTCATGCAAGAATACTGGAGTGGGTTGCCATTTCCTACTCTTGGGGATCTTCTGGACCCTGAGATCAAACCCAGGTCTCCTGGATTGCAGGTGGATTCTTTACCACTGAGCCAGCCAGGAAGCCCATTGGCAACTTAAGCTCAGTTTTTAAAATGATCTTTTGGCTATGCCCTGTGGCATGTGGAATCTTATTCCCCAACCAGGTATTGAATCCACATCCCCTGCTTTGGAAGTGCAGAGTCTTAACCACTGGCCCATCGGGGAAGTCCCTATGGTGCATCTTTGAGGCGTGGTGGAGCCTCTGTTACTTCTTGGAGGGCTGTGTCTAGAAATGTTTGACATGAGAATATTTAGTGATTGATGTTTTCAGAAACCAGGAAGTGCTTAAAACAGGGGTTTTATTTTGTGACGAGGTTTTGTCCATGGTGACACTGCCTAAAAGTCCACTTATTTCTTATCAAAATAAGGTTCTGAAGGAAAATAAAGAGCTCCTTAGGGCTTCTACCGGAAGAGAAAGGAGGAGACATGAGGTCTTCTCCTTTCCCTTTTGGTAGAGTATGCCCCCCGTCCCAGCGTGAAGTGAGGACAACGCAGAGCAAGAGAGGGTGGAGGCACAGAGAGGAAGTCAAAACCTTCAAAAGACAGAGGAAGGAGAGAGCCAAGAAACAGAGGGCCGCTGAGAAGGAGTGATGGGGATTGAAAGCCCTGCCAGTGCCTCTCGTCTTTGGGGAAAGCTGGTGGAGCCCTGGCAACCTACGCAGTGACCACGGACAGGTAACACTTCACAACAGGGCAGTGGGCAAACAACTCAGTGGCCCCCAGTGAGGACTAATGAATGAATCATTGTCCATCCACAAAACGGGGTGATTCTAGCTCTAAAAGGGGGGAAGGACTAGCTCTCTCTACCACTATAGAGTGATCTCCAGGATTTAGGTACTTTTTAAAAAATTAGGTGAATAAAATCTTGTACAGTATGCTACCATTTATCTCAGGGATATATATATATATATCCTATACCTATTTAACAAGAGATAAATATATATATATATATATATATATTTATCTAAAAGATAAATCAATCACTTCAGTTGTGTCTGACTCAGCGAATCTCTGAACTGTAGCCAACCAGGCTCCTCTGTCCTTGGGATTCTCCAGGCAAGAATAGTGGAGTGGGTTGCCATGCCCTCCTCCAGGGGATCTTCCTGATGAGGGATTGCATTTCTTTGGGCTCCTGCATGGTGGGCGCATTCTTTATGCTGAGCCACCAGGGAAGCCCATATTTATCCCTTAGATATCCCTTAGTGTATATATATATATACACACATATAATATATATACTTATCCCTTAGTTAAAGGGATAAATATATAAATATACATATATTAAAAAAAAACAACAGGAGGATAAACTATAAAATTAAACAAAATGGTGAGTAATGGGGGAGGTAGTAGAAGGGGAAAAAGGAGAGAAGTTGACCTTTGCACATACCTTGTTTTGTAGTTTTGATTTGGAAATCATGTATATATTTTACATAGTTATAAAATGAAAATTAAATTCAGGGCTTCCCTGGTAGCTCAGCTGGTAAAGAATCCACCTGCAATGCAGGAGACCCCGGTTCAATTCCTGGGTGGGGAAGATCCCCTGGAGAAGGGATAGGCGACCCACTCCAGTATTCTTGGGCTTCGCTGGTGGCTCGATGGTAAAGAATCTGCCCGCAATGCGGGAGACCTGGGTTCAATCCCTGGGTTGGGAAGATCCCCTGGAGGAGGGCATGGCAACCCACTCCAGAATTCTTGTTTGGAGAATCCCACGGACAGAGGAGCCTGGCAGGCTACAGTCCATGGGGTTGCAAAGAGTCGGACATGACTGAGTGACTAGGCACAGCACAGTACAAAAATAGAAATTAAAAAAAAGACATATGAATTTAACTCTGTACCAAGTTAGAGGCATAACAATACAGCTATTCTCAGTGCCTTTAAAACAGTGATTTGATTTGTAGCCCCCACAGGGATATTCTCTGTGAGAAATTATAGAACAAGGAAGTTGGTTTGTTCAACAATGACAACAACAAAATTTGCAAGGAAAGTAAGAGGAAGAGATGAGAGGGAAACCCATAGACTGAAAAAGTCTGAGGAGGCATGTCTAAGTCAATTGAGTAGGGACATATTTGAATTCTGCTTCAAGCATTCCAACACAAAACATTCTAAGTAATTAAAAAAAAAAACTAAGCATTCTAAGAAAGTTGGGGAAGTCAGAGTGCTGACTGAACATTTCATGATGTTAAGAAACTATTGTTAATTTTTTAGGCATGACCATTTTATTCTGGTTGAGTTTTACTTTTACAAAGAATTCTTAGGATTTAGCGATACAAATGGAAATATTTAAAGATGAAATGATGCCTGTGATTGCCTCAAAATAATCCTAAGGGGGAGGGAAAGTGAATGACAAATATATGGAGGTTCATCATACATCTTCTATTCTTGTATCTTTGAAATAGTCCAGGTCTCAAAAATAAGTTTTGTATAGGGCAGTGGGAGAGAGAAAATTCTCATTAGCAAGTTGGATTAGTAGTGTATTCTTCACACAACTAGTCTTTTAGTTAGACTTGTGTATCTATGACTCTGTGAGATTCAAACCCTTCCAGCACACAGAACAATGACAGTGCCTTTGGGGAGATCAGAATTCAGAGGTTCAAGGGCCAGTTGATTTTAGAACTGGCCTCAAACCTCATTTTCCTCATTTATCTCCTTTTTCTGTTGCTAATTCAATTCAGCCCATTCCATCATTTTGCCAATTCATGCTGAGGCTGTCACAGTAACTACCTTATTATTTCTTCCAATAGCAAAAGGCTAATAGAACACAATTATATCTGTAGTAAACACCCTTAAGAGCTCCCTAAACTATTGATGTTTCAAAAAGGCTTAACAAAAAAGCCATACCATGGAGAGGCACTATTAACAGTCCTCTAGACCAGTGAACAGAATTTATTTATACTACTGTCTGGTTAGATACGTGGTTATTTATTTAGAAAAAAAAATGAAAAAAATATGTCATAAATGTATACCCTTTAAGTACCACATTGGAACTCAACTCAATACTCTGTAATGCCTATATGGGAAAAGAGTGAATAAAGAGTGAATATATGTATAACTGATTCATTTTGCTATATGGTTGAAACTAACACAATGTTGTAAATCAACTGTACCCCCAATAAAAATATTTTGAAAAACAAAAAAATATAATTACATATACATCATAAAAAATTCAAAAAAATAACAATAACAACAACAAAAACTGTAAAAACAAGCCTCCCTTCTACCTCTACCCCTCAGTTCTCTTCCTGGAAACATTAATGTTCACAGTTTATTGTGTATTCCTCCAGAGATATTCTAAATATATTTGCAGAAGACATAATTATACATCACAAATGGTAGTAAATTAAATATAATTATTGAGTAATCCTTAACTTTCCCTAATCTGTGATTTTTAGGGCTCCTTTTTACTTCTGGGCTGTCATTTATGCAGCCAGCACAGAAAGGCAATTTTGAAAAGATCTTTTCTTCACTTTTATTTTTATTCTTTGGTTTTGAAAAGCTCTTTCTTGATTTTGATAACTTGAGCAATTTCATTTTTTCCAGATGAATAATCACAGGCCAGCATAAATAAGAATTTGAACTAGTATGTGCCTGTATCCACTGAGAGATGTCTGTGAACATTTTTGCTTTGAGTTCTAGCAGGGTCCGAAAATTGACAGTTAAAAACATTGGTAAAACTAGACAATCCTACTTTTGCTTCTTGTCTCCCTAGTTTCAGAATTGTGAGTTCTGATGAAGACCAAAACTGTGGGGATTTTAATAAAAGGTATCTTGACTTAAGTGACATTGTGTTAGATCAACCACTACAGGATGGTGAAGGCCAGAGATTGGGAAATAAGTAGGAAAGAGAATTGCAAAGGAGGGCATCACTCCTTTTGCAAGCCTATCCTCAGATCCTGGATTCTAACTTCTCTCCTTTTTCTTTTTTAATATATATTTATTTATTTTGCTGCACTGGCTGTTAGTTGTGGCCTGTGGGATCTGGTTCCCGAACCAGGGGCCAAACCTGGGCCCCCTGCATTGGGAGCACAGCATCTCAGCCACTGGCCCGCCAGGGAACATCCACTAGCTTTCTTCTTGACGTCTGTGCTTGGAGACAGCACTGCGCTGCCCAATACCCTGCTGCACAACAACTCTTTGAGGTCATAGCTTGCAGCAGTGCCCTTAGCAGTGGCAGTTGCTTAAAGATTTTAGAGACTAGTCATTCAAGGTTTAGAGTTAGTCAATTCAGGCTCCTTCTGCATGCATAATACAAGATGTTTATATCAACCAATAATCATGTATATCATTAGATCAGTTAACATTAAAACATTAAATAATACTTTGCATAGCACTGCACTTTAAGGCATGAAGTAAAATCATAAACATCTAGCAGCAATTCCCAAGGCTGCCACGCCGATCTCTTGTTCCTTCATTTCCTCTCCTCTCCCTGCTTCCTTTCTCTTTCTTCTTATCAGTTCAGCTCCTCACTAAGAAATGGTCCTTCCATCCTCAGGCACAGGGCGGATCTGGCCTCAGGCCCAGCCTCCTCTGTGTTCTCTCTTTCTATGAGGAAGGCACTTACTATGAGGTTACACTTACCAAAGAAAGTAGAGGTACCTATTCAGAAAATTCACAGCAGAACAGCTAACTAAATTAAACAGAGGTTACAGAAATGCATCATTCTAAAGATCAAAGGGTCCAAGAATCAAATAAATGTCAAATATAACCCACGAGTTAAAGATAACTAAAATTGCTAAAAAAAAAATTACTCTTTCCCTATGGATTTTGACTCTGCCTTGTAATTAAATATGTTAAAGCACAACTGAGCCAAATACTATTCTCTTATTTAATATATAATGTAGTGCCTATTCTACTCAAATTGAAACTTTTATACATTATCTGCTGCTAAGTCGCTTCAGTTGTGTCTGACTCTGTGCGACCCCATAGACGGCAGCCCACCAGGCTCCCCCGTCCCCGGGATTCTCCAGGCAAGAACACTGGAGTAGGTTGCCATTTCCTTCTCCAATGCATGAAAGTGAAAAGTGAAAGTGAAGTCACTCAGTCGTGTCCAACTCTTAGTGACCCCATGGACCGCAGCCTACCAGGCTCCTCCGTCCATGGGATTTTCCAGGCAAGAGTACTGGAGTGGGTTGCCATTGCCTTCTCCGTACATTACCTTATACTATTATTTAAAGTGCTATAGCCTTATAAATTCTAATACAGTACAATAGATACACATTACTTTAGTATAGAATTACTGTTATCTATAGGTCCTGATTCCAAATTTTCTAGAAAGGAAGTCTAAATTTGTTCACCTTGGGTAGGATGTCCATTCTTGACCCGGTTATGATCAACTTCTTGGTTGGGTGAACATCCCCCAAAGTATGAAATACTTCCATCTACTTATCCTAATGCATGATTTCTTCTTGACATACCATCCAAACACTTCTTGACCAAGTATGCTGATCAAGTTCGTCAAGACTCATGCTTCTTAGCTCTTGGAGAATGACCCTGCCTAACGTGGCCTTGTGTTCAGTTTCATGTGCGTCTATTCAGTGCCTACTAAATATCCGGTAATATTTGGGATGCAAAGGTGAAGGCGTTCTTTCAGAGGGAGTGCAGTCTAGTTGTAGACAGTCATATCCCCAAATATACAAAATTAACAGTAGGCTGTACTCAACATTTTAATGAAGATTGTGTTAAATATACCTTTTTTGTTGGAAACTGAAATGGCAAAAATTACATTAATCAATTTATTTCAAGTATGAAAAGTAAAATAACTCTTCAGAAGGGTATAGTCATATGGCTCCTTGTTAGCAGCTCTATTAAATTTCTATGGAGAGAGTAAAATAATTGACTAGTGTGAGGCTTGGGGTTATCCCTGAAGTCTTGCCAACTTTGATCATACATTTTTCTTAATGAAGATCCTCTTTATAAAACTATTGCTCTCATTGTTCTTCAAAACCAAGCCCCCAGTGTACTAGGTGTTAACTGACACTGCATTGCCTAGAAAATAGAGATGTGGATTGTTTAAGGCACTTATTCTGAGTCAATAGTTGATCTGGGGAGAGAACTTGTTTGCCAAATGGCAGCCAATCTATTATTTTCTCTCTAGTATTTAACACAAACCCATCTCTTTGTATACTTGTATCTACCCATGATGCTCCAACAAAGGATAGTGGAAAATTCAAGAACTGTTCCAGACGATTGCTGACCTGTTTATATTGGCAGCCAGTGCCCTGGCTGAAGACACAAAAGAATATTCTGGGCAGTCACGTCCCCAAGCAAGATTCTTAGTTTAGCTTGGAATGTTTTCTCTAATACTATATTGTTGGGATATAGGGGAGGGCAGGGGAGATTGAGGGGCAAGTTTTGTATTATTATTTTGTTATTATTTTACTTTTTATTTTGTATTCATCTTAGCCATGGGTGAGAAAAGTAATAAAGTTCTCTATGACTGTTGGTTAATTTGATTATGCAATTGCTTTTGCTATTACTGAAAACTGAGAAGGCGAAAATTATTCAAGGCAAGAAATTATTCAGCAGAAACATACAGAAGTGTACCACCAGTTACAAGAGGAAATTACTTTTCCATGTTTTGAACCTAGATTTAAATATTTTCCTCATTAACTCTGGACCATGTTTGAGAACAAACTGCTCCAGACAGAACCAGACTAAGGTCAGGCCTGTCTTTCACACCCTGAAAATGATGATGTTCTCAGGGAATATAAACTGTCAAAAATACAGCACGGATAGTATTTGTAACCATGTGCTTGGAACTTGCCAAGTATAGATGATCCTGGAGAAACTGAATGGCACCAGTGCTCTCTACTGGAATATTGTGATTTTGGTATCAAGGTCACATACCACAGGGCAGGCATCCTGAAAAATACTTCTGTTGTTGTCTGTTTAAAGAAACTAGGGTCAGTGCTGGGAAGTAAAGGACAGACTATAACCCCAAACCCACAAAGTAAAAATAAACTTGAAAAAAATAAAAAGATGTTCTAAAAGGGCAAGTAAACATTATGAGTTATTTCCTTTCTCATAGCCGTGGACAGACTGGTTAGCAAGTGGTCAACAGGAGCAGCAATTAAAATAAGTCTATGGCTCTGTTGCTTTAATAATAAGGAAGTCTTTAACACTGTTATAAGTTCCCCTTTCATAGATGCATAGGAGGCATAGAATTGAGCCTGAAATTTCCAGGAAGATGGATACCTAAAAATTGTTTCTTAAATATTTTCATTTATTTCATAGAGAATAGACGTGTATTTAATTTTTTATAAGGGTGTCTAGATGATAGGTAGTTAGGATGGGAAGAAGCATAAAATTGTAAAATGATCGTTTATCACTATGGTTCATCACTATTTTTCAGGTTGTGCTGTTCATTATGGTGGCCACTGACCACTAGAGGCTACTGACCATGCAAAATGTGATTAGTATACCTGAGGGACAGATATTTTCATTTAATTGAAAATAGATGTTAAATTTAGATGCAAACAGTTCATTTTCATCCTTTCCAGTTTTCTCCAACTCTCTTAGTATAAGTTCATCATCCACCATTGGGACTTCTTAACTGCTTTCTGGCCTTTGATCTCATACTCTGCTAGATCAGTCTCAAAAAACTGTTAACATGAATTTGTTTCAATTTTTTTGAAGTATAAAAGACATAGCCAATGCAAAGAAAGAGAGGAAAACAATAGAATGGGAAAGACTAGAGATCTCTTCAAGAAAATTAGAGATACCAAAGGAACATTTCATGCAAAGATGGGCACAATAAAGGGCAGAAATGGTATGGACCTAACAAAAGCAGAAGATATTAAGAAGTGGCAAGAATACACAGAAGAACTATACAAAAAAGATCTTCATGACCCACATAATCACAATGGTGTGACACTTACCTAGAGCCAGACATCCTGGAATGTAAAGTCAAGTGGACCTTAGGAAGCATCACTACAAGCAAAGCTAGTGGATGTGATGGAATTCCAGTTGAGCTATTTCAAATCCTGAAAGATGATGCTGTGAAAGTGCTGCACTCAATATGCCAGCAAATTTGGAAAACTCAGCAGTGGCCACAGGACTGGAAAAAGTCAGTTTTCATTCCAATCCCTAAAAAAAGCAATGCCAAAGAATGCTCAAACTACCGCACAATTGCACTCATCTCACAAGCTAGTAAAGTAATGCTCAAAATTCTCCAAGCCAGGCTTCAACAGTATATGAACCATAAACTTCCAGATGTTCAAGCTGGCATTAGGAAAGGCAGAGGAGCCAGAGATCAAATTGCCCACATCCGTTGGATCACTGAAAAAGCAAGAGAGTTCCAGAAAAACATCTACTTCTGCTTTATTGATTATGCCAAAGCCTTTGACTGTGTGAACCACAACAAACTCTGGAAAATTCTTAAAGAGATGGGAACACCTAACCACCTGACCTGCCTCTTGAGAAACCTGTATGCAGGTCAGGAAGCAACAGTTAGAACTGGACATGGAACAACAGACTGGTTCCAAATAGGGAACGGAGTCTGTCAAGGCTGTATATTGTCACCCTGCTTATTTAACTTCTATGCAGAGTACATCATGAGAAACGCTGGGCTGGATGAAGCACAAACTGGAATCAAGATTGCTGGGAGAAATATCAATAACCTCAGACACACAGATGACACCACCCTTATGGCAGAAAGCAAAGAAGAACTGAAGAGCCTCTTGATGAAAGTGAAAGAGGAGAGTGAAAAAGTTGGCTTAAAACTCAACATTCAGAAAACTAAGATCATAGCATCTGGTCCCATCACTTCATGGGAAATAGATGGGGAAACAGTGGAAACAGTGACAAGCTCTATTTTTTTGGACTCCAAAATCACTGCAGATGGTGACTGCAGCCATAAAATTAAAAGACGCTTGCTCCTTGGAAGGAAAGCTATGACAAACCTAGACAGCATATTAAAAAACAGAGACATTACTTTGCCAACAAAGGTCCATCTATTCAAAGCTATGGTTGGTTCAGTAGTCACATATGGATGTGAGAGTTGGACTATAAAGAAAGCTGAGTGCCGAAGAATTGATGCTTTTCAACTGTGGTGTTGGAGAAGATGCTTGAGAGTCCCTTGGACTGCAAGGGGATCCAACCAGCCCATCCTAAAGGAAATCAGTCCTGAATATTCATTGGAAGGACTGATGCTGAAGCTGAAACTCCAATACTTTGGCCACCTGATGCAAACTGACTCATTTGAAAAGACCCTGATGCTGGGAAAGATTGAAGGTGGGAGGAGAAGGGGACGACAGAGGATGAGATGGTTGGATGGTATCACCTACTCAATGAACATGAGTTTGAGTAAACTCCGGGAGTTGGTGATGGACAGGGAGGCCTGGCGTGCTGCAGTCCATGGGGTCACAAAGAGTCAGACACGACTGAGTGAGTGAACTGAACTGATAAAAGACATACAGAAAAGTTCAAAATTATAAGTATACAGTAGATATGTTATCATAAAGTGAACAAAGCTAATAAATGAATAGGTAAAACATAGAATTATACCATGGAAGTCCCCATTCATGATTCTTCTATGTGATCAGTTCTCCCTTTCTCCCACTGTAACATCCATACAGATGTTTGCTTGGCCATGCAGAGACAATAGGACTGACTGTGATCTCTTGTGGTGGTTGTTTAGTTGCTAAGTCATCTCTGATTCTTTGCAACCCCGAGGACTGTAGCCTGCCAGGCTCCTCTGTTCATAGGCTGCTAGTGATAAAGAATCTGCCTGCCAGTGCAGGAGAACCAGAGACATAGGTTTGATCCCTGGGTTGGGAAGATCCCCTGAAGAAGGGAATTGTTACCCACTCCAGTACTCTTGCCTGGAAAATGCAATGGACAGGAGAAACTGGTGGGCTACAGTCCACAAGACTGACCACACACGGTGGGGGTGGTGTTGTTGTAGGAAACATCCATACTTCTTACATCCGCAAACTGCCTGTTTTACAGAAATAATTTGCTTTCCTTAAACTATGCTTGTGGAAATTATCCATGTTGTAATGTTACTTGGAGGTCATTTATTTTCACTGCTGTATAGGAATCTAATATACGATATACCACAGCTGATCTATTCTACTCTTCATAAATACTTAGATTATTTCAAGTTTTATGCTGTTATGAACAACACTACATTAGATCTTTTCAAAGGTGTTCTGTGAACACATTTTTGTAGCCGTATGCACAGGTCCAGTTTTCAAAGATACTGCCAGTTTTCCAAAATGGTTTTATCAATCCACACTCCTGTAAGTATGAGACTTTACATTCTACATTCTCATCAGTATTTGATATTTCAATATCAAAATTTATTCATTTTATGAGCATTTAATGGTGTACCATTGTGCTTTCATTTACATTTTCTGATGATTAATAAGGTGCCTTTTTGTATGTTTATTAGAAATTTGTTTTCTTTTGAAGTGCCTGCTTCTCTTTTTCCCATTTTTCTATGAATTGTCTTTTTTCTTTTTTCATTTGTAGTTATTTTATATATTCACTTGTGAGTTGCAAATATTTTCCACTCCATGGCTTTTTCATCCTGAATGATGTCTTTGAGGATCAGAAGTTTTTAATTTCATGTTATCCATTTTATCATTGCTTTTCATGACAAGGGCTTTTTGGGTCCATTTAAGAAATCTTTCCATATTCTTAGGTTTTGAAGATATTCTTCTAAGTAATCTTTAAAAACTTTTATCTTGCTTTTGTTTAGATTTACCATACATTTGAAATATCTTTTTGTACATAGTGTGAGGTAAAGGCTGCTCCTTTTAGTTTACATGATTATCCCATTGTCCCACTATAATTTACTGAAAAGCCCATTCTTTCCTCACTCCTCGAAAGTGCCTGCCCACCTTTGTCTATGGTGACTAACTTATCCCAGTTTTCCTGAGTTTCCTGGTTTCAGCCTGAAAATTCTACAGGCAAACTAGGATACTATGATCATCTTCCTTTTGTCATGAATTGTGTGTGCATAAATATGGGTCTATTTCTTGAGTCTCTCTTCTGAATAGACTAATAAGCCGACTCTGTCTTAATTAGCTTTATAATAAACTTTGTTATCCTGTATAGAAAGTCATCCTATCATTTTCATTTCCAAGAGAGTCTTGACTATTTTTATAATTTTTTCATTTCCATTTTAGAATAAGCTTCACAATTAATAGAAATAAAAATTCCAAGATTAGGAATGCACTGTTTATATGCATCAGTGTAGGGGAAATTAGGTGTTCATAATTTAAGTTTTCCAAGCCATGAATTGTTTAGGTTCTCTTTAATTTCTTAAGTAATGTTTTATAGTATTCTGTGTGGAGGTCTTATATAATTATTATTAAATATTAAAAAAACTTATTGTAAAAATATTATTGTATGTGGTGGTGGTTTAGTCGCTAAGTTGTATCTGACTCTTGTAATCTCATGGGCTTTAGCCTGCCAGGCTCCTCTCTCCATGGGATTTTCCAGGCGAGAATACTGGAGTGGGTTGCCATTTCCTTCTCCAGGGGATCTTCCCGACCCAGGAATTGAACCCAGGTCTCCTGCATTGCAGAGAGATTCTTTACTGACCAAGTTATGAGGGAAGCCTCATTATTATTATTATTTTATATTATGTATTATATATAGTATTACATAATATGTAAACATATTATTGTATGTATCATTATTCAATTTTATATTGATACTTGTTCTTTATATATGCACTTGAATTTGATATATTGGCTTTATATTCAGGTGACTAACTAAATTCACTTATTAATTTTAAAATTTTGTAGGTAAGTTAAGCATTCTTAATTATTTTGGACTTTCTACAGGAAACAGGCGGCTGGCTCATAGGCTGTAGTTTGCCAAACCCTGCTTTAGTCCAAGTTCACACTTCTTTTCCTGGAAAGGAGTCTCGTCTGCCTGTCTGGTGGGCTGGATGCATGGTGGATACAGCAGGTGGTCCAAATTGCTGCTCATGAGCACAGTGTCAGACTCGAGCTTTCCAAAGCTGTCCCTCCTTTCTTGGATATTGAATCAACTGTGCCAAATCTATTTCCAGCACTCTTTCTTTCTTTGTGTAGATCTAATTTTCCATCTAGTATCATTTTCCTTCATCCTAAAGAATTTTCTTTAACATATCACATAGTACAAACACTCAAGGAAAAAATTCTCAGCTTTTGTCTAAAAACATCTACTTCACCTTTGTTTTGAATGACATTTTCACTGGTGAAGTGAAGTGACAGTCACTCAGTTGTGTCGGACCCTGGGACCCCATGGGCTCTTTGTAGCCTACCTGGCTCCTCTGTTCATGGGATTCTCCAGGCAGGAGTACTGGAGTGGGTTGCCATCTCCTTCTCCAGGGGCTCTTCCTGACCCAGGGATTGAACTCAGGTCTCCTGCATTGCAGGCAGACTTAACCGATTGAGCCACGAGGGAAGCCATAGCAAATATTCATTAGGTAGTTTTTTCTTTCTGCACTTTTTAGATGTGATTCCATTGCCTTTTGGATATTTTCTAACATCCAATATCCAAATACTCGCATATTTTCTAATAAGATGACTGCTGTCTTCCTTCTGTTTTTCTATGTTGGGGATCACAAACTTTTTCTGTACTTTAGTAAATATTTTTTGTCATTCCAGGCTAAATAGTCTGTCACAACTACTCAATTCTGCTATTGTCGTGTAAAAACCACTATGGATGATAGGTAAACAAATAGATGTGTCAGTATTCCAACAGAATTTTATTTATGAAAAACCACGCAGCAGAATAGATATGGCTTGAGGGCTGTATATGGTGTGCTAAATTCTATTCTATATGTAATGTGTTCTCTTTCTCCAGCTGCTTTTAAGAGTTTCTCTTTATCACTGGTGTTAAGAAATTTGATTATTATGTGATTGGGTGTAGCTTCTTTTATATTTATTCTCCTGAGGGTTTGTTGAGCTTCTTGGATTTTCCATTTCTTTATTCATTTTGTTCATATTTTTCTTCACATTCTTTTAAGGTTTAAGTTTGTCAGTTCCTTCCTTTCCATAATTTGAGCCTGTTTCTATTGATTGGTTTTTCTTCTGGGTATGAGCCATATTTTTCTTTGAATGACTGATAATTTTTTATCAGATCCTCAATATTGTGAATTTTACTTTCTTAAATGCTCAGTTTGTTGTATTCCTTTAAAGAGTGCTGGACTTTGTTCGGCATGCAATTACACATGAGTTTGATCCTTTCAAGGTCTGTTCTTTTTTTTTTTTTTTTTCAAAAAATTTAAGTGTTTATTAAGAGTTAAATATAAACCTTGACCTATTGACTTACAGAAAAATAGGGTCTTTGGGGAATCGTTTGTACCTGGACTACAGTTACATGCTCATGTACCATGATTTACTGGGGTGCAGAGTCTTTCACAGGAAGAATGAGACTGGAAAGGACATCTCTTATTCGTAACAGGGAAATGATAAAAGAAAATTTCACATATTGAGATATAGAGAAGTCATTCTGGCTTATACATGAGTTAACTTGAATTTTATGCTAACTAAAATAGCCTGCTTGTGTTAAGACCTGCTTTTAATCTTTGTTGTAAAGCAGCAGTCCCCAAACTTTTCGGCACTAGGGACTGGTTTTGTGGAAGCCCTTTTTCCACAGACCGGGGATGAGGGATGGTTTAGGGATGATTCAAGTGCACTACATTTATTGTTCAGTTATTTCTATCATTATTACCTCAGCCCCACCTCAGATCATCAGGTGTCAGATCCTGGAGGCTGGGGACCTCTGCTGTGAAGGAGCGGTCTTTACTCTAACTCAAATTTACTCCATTACTAAGCTATGGTATTTTCAAGAAGCACAAGAAAACCCTGGATAAAACGGGAGACTAGTCAGTTTGGGAGGCTGGTAATGAGAAGACTTGAGCATATCGACAGATGAGCAGGAATTAGTCAAATGAAAGCAGGGAGGGAAAGTGGGGTGAGGGGAATGATGTGCTTACTCTTACTTGCATGTGGAAAAGCCTGGAGATGGCGAGTATATGTCTGAGTAAGAATTGGGCTTCCCTGATGGCAGCGATGGTAAACAATCTGCCTGAAATGCAGGAGACCAGGGTTTGACGCATAGTCCAGTATGACATGGGAGGATAGAAAGGGAAGAATGGAAGAGCTAAGGCTAGTAAAATAAGCATAGATTAAACAGGCATAGCAAATGAGTTTGCTCAGAACCATATTTCTCAACTGTTGGGATTACTACCTACAGGTTTTAACAGAGTGGGTCTCACTTTAAAAACAAAATGATATTTGGAGTGCAAAAGAATAAATGATACAGTTTATAGAAATTCTATTTCATAGTTTACTGAAAACCTTTATTAATATGTAATTTGCTTAAGTCTTTTGCTTACATTTTTCTCCTACTTGTTACCATCCCTCTTTTGGAGCACTGACTTTGGAGTTCTGAGGACATGGGTTAAAATCTCAATTATGACTTTGAAAAAAATCTCAATTTCTGATTTTTTAGCTGCATAATTTTGAGCAAGTTCCTTAATCTGAGTCTTTACTTTCTTTATCCATAAAAGAGTAAGGGAGGGCAAAGGTATGAACTCACTTACAGGGCTGGTATAAGTTCAAAAGACACAAACATCTATCAGTATCCACTACATTATCATCTGGTTGACACTTAGGCTGCTTCCAAATAATTAATATTACTATAGTTTTAATCTCACTTAATCACTCAACATGTTACTATCCTTGGATAAAAGTCCTAGAGAAAACAATTCCTTTTCTAGCCCAGAAATTCTCAACAAAGGCTGTACATTTAAATCATGTGAGGAACTTCAGAAATTACTGATGCCCAGTCGACATGTAATTTAATAGGTCTGGGGTGGGGCCAGGCATGGTAATATTTTTTAAAAACTTTCCAAGTGATTCTAACATTATGCATGGTTGAAAACCACTGATCTACCCAGGGAAGGCTAACCTTTTCATCTCTCTGAAATCAAGGTGTGTGTGTGTCTAGCACACAAAGCAAAACTTGAAAACATGAGATTTATTAAGAGAAAAACAACTGCAGGCCATAACTGACACCGATGATGAGAGTTGGCTACACACTTGGCTGACTTCTTCGATTCTATTTTTAAAGTTAAATCCACACTGGTTATGTAACACTGGGGCTAAAGGTTTTACATAACAAATCCTTTTGATTTTGTAAAACCCAGATAGTTGATTTGTTGAATAAAAATCTTTACTTCATTTCTTTAAAACTATTTCTATAACAGAATTTCCTTTTACACAGAAAGCCTGAGGTTTTTCTTTATAAGTTAACTTTTTTTTTTAAAGAACTGTTTACTTCGAATCCTTCTTTTTTAAAAATCCCTCATTCATTTTGAGTTTCATTCACTTCCAAAAAGGAGTCTATAAGAAAATTAATAAAACAAAAAATAAGTCTAACATTATGATGATATGACAGTTTGGTAAATGCATTATAAGAATATATATATATATATATATGTATATATATATATATACACACACATAGAAGAGCCTTTTAGATTTCTTTTTTCTTTTATTGGACTTCTTTTTTAAGATTCATTGGGTTTTCTTTTTTTTGGTTTATTATCTTTTTTGCTTTTAAATTTATTTTTTAAATTGAAGTATAGTTGATTTACAGTGCTTCAGATTACAGCAAAGTGATCCAGTTATATTTAGTTAGATATATGTGTGTGTGTGTGTGTGTAGGTATACATATACACACACATTATCTTTTCAGATTCTTTTCCAATATGTTATAAAATACTGAGTACAGTTCCTTATGCTATAGAGTAGGTCCATGTTGGTTATCTACTTTACACACATAGTAGTGTGCACATATTACTCCCAAACTCCTATTTTATCCCTCACCTTTCTACTGTGGTTACCATAAGCTTGTTTTCTATGTCTGTGAGTCTCTGTTTTATAAATAAGTTCATTTGTATAATTTTTTTTAGATTCCACATATAAGTGACATCGTATGACATGTCTTTCTCTGACTTATTTCACTTAGTATGATAAACTCTAGGTCTATCCATGTTGCTCCAAATGGCAGTATTTCATTCTTTCCTATGGCTGAGTACTATTCCACTGTATATAAACACATTTTCTTTTATTCATTTATCTGTTGATGGAGATTTAGGTTGCTTCCAAATAGTTATTACTATAGCTGTAATTTTAAAAGGAAATCTTTAACTTCCAGTTTTTGGTAGTGGTATAAAGTTAATCTAAATATGCTCAGTAGTATGTTTTTCTTTTTCTTTTGTGCCACACCACACAGCACCTAGGATCCTAGTTCCCTGACCAGGGATCAAACCCATGCCCCTGAACTGGAAGCACGGAGTCACTGGACTACCAGGGAAGTCCTCATGCTCAGTATATTACATAACTAGAATTTCATCTTTGTTATCATTTTGAATATTCAATTACCCTGACACATAAAAATCCTTGAATGACTTGCTATTCAAAGATAAAACTTTATGTAGGTTTAATTGTCTTTATGCAAGTTCCTAGTAGAAACGGTTGAATCTAGCATCAACCCACCAAGTATTAAATGACTTTACCAGTTTCAATAGATGTTGATTGATATAGTCTGACTATAAATCATTTTCTAGCCAGTGGATAACTGAACACATAGCTTAGACATTCACTATTAGAACAATAGGAGGTCCATAGGAAAGAAACTTGATAAAATTCCTTCTGGTTCAGTGATTTGTAGGGAAGAGAAATCTCAATTCTGTAAAGAATTTCCAGTTTTTAACTAATCCAATCAGTTTTTCTAATCTTCCTGATGACCAGAAACAGGTTAGGAATGGGAAGTAGTAGAATGAAGATGAGGATATCTGTTTTTAGCCACTGCCATTAAAAGCTTGGGAAAAAGATAAATCCCAAATCAACAAAGAACATTCTTTCCTTAAAATGTTTTAAAAATAAATATATAACCAATCTTCAGAACTATGTATACCATGGGTAAGTTAAAACTTTTAAGAATGGAGACAATTGGGATAATTCCTGAATACTGTATAATCAAGACCTAGAAGAAAGTTTCCAGTTTCTTGGCAAAGAAAATGTGGGATGGTAGGGGCTGACATTTTGACATTTTATCTGAAACTGTGAAACAGAAAGAACTGTGCAAAACACATGACTCAAAAAAAAAAAAAGAAAGAAAGAAAGAAAGAAAAAGCCCAAATGTACAACTCTGAAAATACATGATCAATGTTTAATATTCTGAGGATTAAGTAAAAAAATCAAAAAAAATTTTTTTACTTGACCAAGTTCATTTCCTCCAAATTCTTATAAGAGTTAAAAACAAACTATCACACTTTTTGATTTAGAACCATCAGATTTTACTTCAGGAAAATCTAATACCTTTCAAAAGTTATAATTTTAATGTTAGCACAAAAAATTACTTCCTAACATTTCATTTTAGAAAACCTTTTCCGCAGCCAAAGATTCTTATTTTTGAATTACAGTACTGCAAGGCACATACAGAACTCATCTCCTTCAAAACACACAGAAGATATACTCCCTGAAATAGAATTTTTAAAATCCTCAATTAGAAATACTACAAAGTTAGCAATTTTTAGGTAAAAATGTGACTTCTACAGGATCATGCACCTTTCTTAAGATCAAATTCAGCACATATGTATAAATAATCTTTTTAAAACGTTTTTACTTGAAATGCAGAGACAGTGATGCTGAAGACAGCACTGAACAAACCTGAAGAGTACTACAGCTCAGTAAAGTTATGTTATTGCCTTCATAAGAGACTGTATCACCGCTAGTATTCTCAAAGACTTGAATTTAATCATGGGGTAACTACAAAGGGAATAAAATATTTTCTTTCTTTTTAAACAATATTTCCTTCACCTCCAACACACAATTCTTTTATAAAGGATGCTAAGTGAAATCTATTTTCTGTTCGGTAAAACTGAGCATAGGACCATTTAAATGCCTCTACTAAATTTAATGCAGCTTCATTAGGGACCAGGTACATATTTTCCTCTGAAAATTTTTGGTCAAGCATGTCTAACCATAAAAGCAAATGGAGTTTTAAGAGGTAGATTTTTTTTCCCATGATGCATTTTGTTAATAAATGTATTGTCAAGAAAATAAAACAAGCACTGAGTGTGTTTTCTTAAAGTATAAGGGTCTAATGAAAAGAAAAATAAAAGATAGATATGATATTTGTTACAGTCTGACATTTTAACAGTCATGGTATTGGATGTTTTGTGACCAGTGCATTTTGGACTCTCAGCATCAAAATACGAGTCTTCCAACTGTATTAAATCCTCCTCCACCCCCACCACCAGTTGGTCCACAGCTTCCGGGTGGATCGTTGTCATCAAACCCATTGGGCCGAAATGAACAGGATGCAGATGCAGCTTGTAGGGCCCGGGCTCGAGCATTCAACTCTTGTTCCTGAAATTTAAAATAGTTTTTATGACATTAAAACTCTAAATACCGTGGATGGGTATATCACCTATAAAAATATTTTTAAGTTGCTTTAATCCTTAAGTATCCTTCAGATCTCAGTAACTTTAAAGATACTGATTACACTAATCCTTAACAAATCGTACTAAAGTACGATCACAGATAGGGCAAACAAGACAGCAAAATCCTGGTGTAATTCTACAGAATGATAGATCCTAAAGGCCATTCTTTGTCAATACCCCACTTTAACTGAAGCCCCACAGTCTTCAGATTTCTCTACAGAAACATCACAGTTCTTGCAAAGCTCATCAACAAATACAAGAATGGATTTCTTTCCTAATACACAGAACATAGAATTCAAAGGTTATGACAATGGATTATCTACTTTCCGTCAAATGGGGCTGTTTTGGAAGTGGGTGATTACAGTAAAAGGTATAAATAATGAAAGAGGGCTCAATTTTTTCCTGCCCTTTCCTCAGAATATTTCTCAGTAAATAACAGATCTCATCTCAAAAACATTGCTAAAGAAAATGGAGCCTGTCTCCTTACAGTATTACTTAAAACCATCCCCTACCAGATTATTAGAACTTTTATAAGGACTCATATTCATCTATGTGCCAGACACATATTAAGTGCTCAGTAAATATTCATGATCTCAAACTGGAACACTATTAGGTACTTAGCCATGAAAGGAACAAATATGAATAAACATTTATTTATAAATTGCAAATTCATTTGGCAAGGTGTTGAACTGGATTCTAAAACTGGCACAAACTCCTAGGAAGAATAAGCAAAATATTCTGGCATAGGTCCATTTTCTGGGAAAGAGTCTATAACTCTCAAATGAGGTCATTAGTGTCAACAGGGTCTAAAAGCCACTGGTAACAGCATAACCCTTAACT
Organism: Cervus elaphus; assembly: GCF_910594005.1. Classification (NCBI taxonomy): domain Eukaryota; kingdom Metazoa; phylum Chordata; class Mammalia; order Artiodactyla; family Cervidae; genus Cervus; species Cervus elaphus. Next base: position 55,537,130 of record NC_057819.1, on the reverse strand, counting down.
GGTTAGGTATAATCATCCTGAAGGACTCTCACAGTGCCGTCAACATTAATAATAAGAACTGTACTATTTCCAGCTTTTCAACTAAAAGTCCAATTAGTTTGCTCTTCCTGGTAATGTAATGTTCAATTCTAGCTAAATTTTCTTAGTTGACTATTCTACCCTCTTCATGAGATGCCTGATTTTTACTATGGAGGAAAACCCTCAGGCTTACCCTGACATCTGTCTCCATATTACGGACACCCTGGTTTCTCAGGAAGCATGCATGACCGCTGTGTGATCCCAATAGACAAAATGATCAACAACCACATATTTTTATGGCTGAATGTGATCATAGATAAGAAATCCTTATAGCAGAATGGCCTCATTAACCAGTCTCTGATAGGCCCTTAGAAAGGCTTTTAAAACTTAATTTACAGGATATTTCTCAAAAACAATTTTTCCATTAACTCTATCATTTACAACATTTATAACTTCTGGCTCCTCTGTATCATGTCTAACCACACAACATTTCTCAGGGATTATATTAATTTATTCTTCAATTTGTAAAGTTAGAGTAAGATTACATATGTTTGACAGATAAAAAATAAAAGCTGCCATAGAGTTTATCAGAAATAGACACAAAAATAAGAACAGAAATACTCCGTTCTGGCTCTATAATATATTAAGCTATCTAAACAAGCAATGAAAATATGGTTCTGTATCTAAGAAACAATATTTGGTTTAGGATACAGATCATGTTCCCTAATGAAATAAATAAACTGAGTAAATATGCAAGGCAGAGTTCAAGAAGTTCTCCTCAAGAAGATCTTGCCTAGACTCTATTCAAAAGTGATTTCCCACCAGAAACTATGTTGAAGAACCTACACAATACAAAGCTGAGTAACCCCGCTGCTTCTGAGACACTTGAAACCCATATTATATTATACTTTAAGATATGGAGTTTCTCAAGGAAGTAAGATTCCATTTTTACTTTTGTAGTTATTTATATAAATACATGGCTAATGGAGAAAAGCATATGATACTCTGTTTTCAGAAGATAAGCTTAAACTGTGGATAAAAGTAGGGAAAACCACTTTTCATTTCTTTTAATATAGGTGAGAATATTACATAAATTCACAAATTATGGATCTCATAAGTAATTTTTACCCAACTGTATATCAAGTATTAAAATTAATTCTTATTTCAATAATGGACTATTGGTCAAGTAACAAAAAGGAGCTACTGTTGCTTTGGGACAAAAACCTTTCAGTGTATTTAGATCTCTCATTTAAGCAAATCAGTAAACATAAAATTGATTCAGCTTTTTTTTTTCGTTTTAAACTACACAGATACAATATATACTCTTATGTATGATGAAGAAAAATATTCAGACAAACTCCCACCTCCTCCAAAGACAGAAAAGAAACTTAACCAGAAAGGAGAGGGTTATGGGCAGTGAGGGTGGAACATGTGGGGTTAGGTAATACCACTCACACAACCTTCCTCACACTGGATCCTAACAGAAGGCGTGGTTTTTTAGTCCACACGGTAAAAGAATGGTGGAGATGCTCCTGATGGAAGCTGGGGGTAGACGTATACGAGGAGCGAGCCCTTTCCCAAATTCACTTCACGACCCACAGTCTGCTCTGCTTTCCTCTGTGTCAGCTCATGATACAGAGTAGAAAAGAGTTTGTGTGGCAGAATTTTTTTTTTGCCTAGGCTTTTCAAAACCACTAGTTCTTCAGATACTGGAAAGAGCAAGGGTCTTTCTAACACTTGTAAATCTAGCTGTGACTTAACTCCATACCTTAATTTTACTAAGATTTAGAAGTTTTTTACAGCTTTTATAATTAGGCAGAATGCCATTTCTTAAAACCAAAGTTGTATCCAAAACATAGCAATCTATTACAAAGCATTATTACTATGAAATGGGCACACATTTTTAACTATAACTCAAGAGTGAATGTAAAAACAATATTGGAAATGAAAGGAAAAATATACATACATATGTTCCACGTGTTCAAAACTAAAGAATGACAGCTGAAAACTGCTATATATAAAATCTCACCACATAGTCTCACTGCCAGGCAATTATGAAGACGTGTTCACAACAGAAGAAGCACTATAGCTCTTAATGTAAACTTAAAATAGCAGAATGATTTGGTTACACAGTATGAGAAACATCACCATTCAAAACTTATCAATTATATTACTGTATTTGAAATTAAATAATATAAAGTCTAAATATATTAAAGTTTCTAATTAATTTGTTATTGTAATTTGGTTCAAAAAGTCACTTTAATATGAAGCTTTAATAGCCTAAGAGTCTTAATACAGATAAATAAATAATATCTCAAAACAGGTAATAACTTTAATGTAAAATGTAGTGATAACTTTTTTGCAATTAGACAACTGGACAATCTGAGACTTAAAATGGAATTTAGAACAACAGCACAACACTGAGAAACTCAATTAACAAGTACAGAATGGTTTTTCTTTATAATGACATAAGGATAGTAAAATAATAATGAAAAGAATGGCTCATCACAAACATTGTAAAATCAGGATGTAATGGGCTAAGTTTTTGGCATTCCAATTACAGAAATCAGAGTAGTTTTTGTATATTTCCAAAAGTCAAGATTGTACTGGGCCTCATTTTCATATTTTATATTGTAGAAATTCTATTTCAACCTTACCTTCCTACCCTCACTCCATCTCTCCAATGTTCAAGAATCCTGATGATTCCTATCTAATGGCTTATCTGATATCTAGTGAGAAGTACATGGTTGAATATATTCTATTACTTTGATCATAAGCCTTTCTGGTAGTGAATAAGGAATATCCTGAGTTTCTGACTTTTTTTTTTCCTGCAAGATGTATTGTTTCTGTGTAATCCTAGAACACTGCCATACTCCTTTAAAAATGTATCATGTATCATTATTTATTTTATAATACAGTAAACTTTCCCAAAAATCAGTACTCTTTTTTTCTCTTATTCTGTATCTTTTAAGAGTCTGTAACACAAAATTTTTAGAAACTTACATATTTAAACTCATAAAATCATTTGGGCTACCCAACTAATACACCTATAGTTTTAACTCCTATTTACTGTTGGTCTTTTATGTTGATAGCAAGTTGACAGGTTTCAAAGAAAAATACTTTCAGCAAGGTCTATATTAACTTTAAAATAAGAAAAATCTTTGTGAAAAGTATATTTATAAGTAAATTCTGCTCAAATGAAATCCTTATTCCATAGTTTTATTTACTGTTGTATTATTGCCTTGATTCTACCGATCAGGTCCTTAAAGAATACAAACATCTGTTGTGTACATATTCTACCTTTTAATCTCCTTTTAACCACTTGTCAATAAATAGTTCTTAAAATATTTGTACAAAGGTCAAGAAGGAATCAGTACAAATTTAGCAGTTGTTTCCCCTGGCAGGTGGAACTAAAAGGAAGAGGAAAAGATTTCCATTAAACTTCCTATATTTCTGAATGGCATGATTTTATAATGATCAGATCTTTTCTAATTGAAAACAAAGAAGGGCTTCTATACTGCATCTAATTGTGACTCTCCATAACGAATTCATAATATTAGCAAGTAAGAAAATTTAGTTTTACAGGTTGAGCCCATTTCATATGAACCCAGAGTCAAATTTCAAAATCACCACTTTGTAAATTCCTTGGAAGTGTAAAAGCTGGATTTCAAAATTAAGGCAAGCATTTAATCATTTATCAATTGTTTAAATATCTTCCACAAATGATGATTGTATTTCCAACTTACCTGTAAATATAGTTTATTGTCTTTTGTTATAGCATCCATTAGTTCTTTCTGTAGAGGTGGGTCTCCATTTACCCAGAGTCCAGTGGTTGAATTATTACCAGTTAAACCGTTAGTACTGTTCTGTCTCTTATACAAAAGTACATAAGCTGTATCCTTGGGAAACCTACTCGTAATTTTCTGGACTGACTGAAATGAAGTAAACGTCACTCGGCTGTCATTAAATAAAAACCATTCTTTTGACATGTCCTTATTTTTCAAGTCCTGTTCAATCACTGTGGTGGGACTATCTCTCCCTAGTAAGTGATTCCGGGAGGAGGAAAACACCAGAGTTTCAGGCTGGGGGCACATCTGGCAGGCGGACTCTGTTCCTGTGATGTTTCTGGCATAAGAATAGTAATGTCCACTTTCTGAGGACACACCAGAGTGAACGACCACAGAACTCAAGAGATAGGGCACCAGTTTTGGGGAGCAAGCTTCTTCAGTCCCAGAAGGCTTTAACTTTTTAGCTAGATTCTCACTAATGTCAGTGAAGTCAACATCTAGAGACCAACTTTCTGACAACGAAGAGAAAGGAGTTCTTTTAACTGGCAACTCCAAAACCAGTGGCAGTGACACATTGTCTAGTATTTTTCTTCTCACATGATACTTCTGATCATATGAAAATCTTAAGAGAGTAAGGATAAGGTACTCAGGTTCCTCTGTGATTTGCATAGTTTTCTCGGCATTCTGCAGAGAGGCACAGTTTTCACAATAATATTGGTTGTCACCAGTAAGAATCTCTGGAGCCAAAAAATAATTTAATAAGTCAGTCACTGAAGGTGTGGTTTCACCTCCGGGTTTCTGAGGTACATCTTTATTAACAAGCATCTTGCTAGAGTCATTAGGGACAGAAGTGTCTTCAGTACAGCAGAACGCATCAGGACTGTCAAGCATTCTTTCGTTCACAGCTGAGTCACAGGCAATGGCAACTGCCGACAGGTTACAGGCTCCTGGTTCTTTTGAAGGACCAGGCCCACTGGCCTGTGTTAGGCCATCATCTTGTGTACTGGGTGATGATGCTGGATCTTGAAAAGACAAGTTTTCCACAGAAGAGGAAGGACAAAAGGCCAGTGAAAGATCAGTAAAGGCTTCTACTTTTTGTGAGGTACTCCTGCAGTTCAGACAACAAATGTGAGTTCGTAGTTTTCCTCCAAACATTTTTTCAATTAGTGTCTTCTCACCATCACCTGTGCAATGGGTCTCTGTGAGGACAGCGGCTTTACTGGCTACCTCTTGTAAAGAAGTTTCACTGCATCCCGGACTTTCAGAAGACTTGTTTGAGGACTGAACTTTCAAGATCTTTTCTTCTTCATGGAGCCTGCAGGAGAGTATATCATTATATAGCTACTTCGCTTAAATTTAAGCCAGTTCTACTTAAAAATATTAGTGGCTTGGCTTATATAAGTAGCCAAATTATTCTTATCAAATATAATGCTTATTTAAAAAATCAAGTTTCTCCTTTAATCTAAAGGAATATCAAACAGTTTGAGAATGTAGATCAGAAGAGAAGTCAGGGATTGTTCCTGACCTATATTCTCACTACACTTTCTTCATACTGCTATTTTATAGCTCTTATACTGTATATACCCACTGACTGTCTTATAGATCTTTGTCTGCCTGGCACCTCATAGAAAGCCTGGCACAAAGAAACTACTCAACGTATCCTTGTTGAATGGGAGGGACATGTTGCACATGTTGGGTTCAACTAACTTACTAGTCATTTACATTCCAGAAAGGAGGCAAAGACCGGGAAATAATAGGTTTTATTACCTAAGTGGGAAGAAGACAATAAAATTTACCAAACCCACATAATTATCAATTGGTGTAAAGGTGAAGTTATTAAATTTTGTTATCTCAGAATGCCTCTATACTCTTAAAAATAACTGAGGAACCTGAGAGCTATCATGTATGTGGTTATATCTCTCAATATTGACTATATTCAAAAATTGAGAATAAAAATAATAAAGTGCTACACAATAATAAATAATAAACTCATTACATGCTAATATAAATAACATTTTAAATGAAAAATAGTTATATTTTCTAAACCCAAAAACATTTAGTGAGAAGAATGGCTCATTTTGCAAATATTTCAAGCATCTGGCTTAATATAGGCAGGCTGGATCTTTGTATCTGCTCTGCATTCAGTCTATTGTGCTCTGTTGTTTTGGATGAAGTATATGAAGAAAGTCTGGCCTTAACTACAGATACACAGATATGTAGTTGGAAAGGGAAAGATCCCTGAAAGTGTTTTGGGAACTCCTAGGGGTTCTTGGGTCATGGTGGAGAGGTCTGACAGAATGTGGTCCACTGGAGAAGGGAATGGCAAACCACTTCAGTATTCTTGCCTTGAGAACCCCATGCACAGTATGAAAAGGCAAAATGATAGGATACTGAAAGAGGAACTCCCCAGGTCCGGTAGGTGCCCAATATGCTACTGGAGATCAGTGGAGAAATAACTCCAGAAAGAATGAAGGGATGGAGCCAAAGCAAAAACAATACCCAGTTGTGAGTGTAACTGGTGATAGAAGGAAGGTCCAATGCTGTAAAGAGCAATATTGCATAGGAACCTGGAATGTTAGGTCCATGAATCAAGGCAAATTGGAAGTGGTCAAACAGGAGATGGCAAGAGTGAATGTCGACATTCTAGGAATCAGCGAACTAAAATGGACTGGAATGGGTGAATTTAACTCAGATGACCATTATATCTTCTACTGTGGGCAGGAATCGCTTAGAAGAAATGGAGTAGCCATCATGGTCAATAAAAGAGTCCAAAATGCAGTACTTGGATGCAATCTCAAAAATGACAGAATGATCTCTGTTTGTTTCCAAGGCAAACCATTCAATATCACGGTAATCCAAGCCTATGCCCCAACCAGTAATGCTGAAGAAGCTGAACGGTTCTATGAAGACCTACAAGACCTTTTAGAACTAACACCCAAAACAGCTGTCCTTTTCATTATAGGGGACTGGAATGCAAAAGTAGGAAGTCAAGAAACACCTGGAGTAACAGGCAAATTTGGCCTTGGAGTATGGAATGAAGCAGGGCAAAGGCTAATAGAGTTTTGCCAAGAGAATGCACTGGTCATAGCAAACACCCTCTTCCAACAACACAAGAGAAGACTCTACACATAGATATCACCAGATGTTCAACACCAAAATCAGACTGATTATATTATTTGCAGCCAAAGATGGAGAAGCTCTATACAGTCAGCAAACACAAGACCGGGAGGTGACTGTGGCTCAGATCATGAACTCCTTATTACCAAATTCAGATTTAAAATGAAGAAAGTAGGGAAAACCACTAGACCATTCAGGTATGACCTAAATCAAATCCCTTATGACTATACAGTGGAAGTGAGAAATAGATTTAAGGGACTAGATCTGATAGACAGAGAGCCTGATGAACTATGGACGGAAGTTCGTGTGACATTGTACAGGAGACAGGGAGCAAGACCATCCCCATAGAAAAGAAATGCAAAAAGGCAAAATGGTTGTCTGAGGAGGCCTTACAAATAGCTATGAAAAGAAAAGAAGCGAAAAGCAAAGGAGAAAGGGAAAGATATTCCCATTTGAATGCGAGTTCCAAAGAATAGCCAGGAGAGATAAGAAAGCCCCCCTCAATGATCAATGTAAAGAAATAGAGGAAAACAACAGAATGGGAAAGACTAGAGATCTCTTCAAGAAAATTAGAGATATCAAGGGAATATTTCACACAAAGATGGGTTCAATAAAGGACAGAAATGGTATGGACCTAACAGAAGCAGAGGATATTAAGAAGAGGTGGCAAGAACACACAGAAGAACTATACAAAAAAGATCTTCATGACCCAGATAATCACGATGGTGTGATCACTCACCTAGAACCAGACATCCTGGAATGTGAAGTCAAGTGGGCCTTAGGAAGCATCACTACAATCAAAGCTAGTGGATGTGATGGAATTCCAGTTGAGCTATTTCAAATCCTGAATGATGATGCTGTGAAAGTGCCGCACTCAATATGCCAGTAAATTTGGAAAACTCAGCAGTGGCCACAGGACTGGAAAAGGTCAGTTTTCATTCCAATCCCTAAGAAAGGCAATGCCAAAGAATGCTCAAACTACTGCACAATTGCACTCATCTCACACGCTAGTAAAGTAATGCTCAAAATTCTCCAAGCCAGGCTTCAGCAATACGTGAACCATGAACTTCCAGATGTTCAAATTGGTTTTAGAAGAGGCAGAGGAACCAGAGATCAAATTGCCAACATCCACTGGATCATCGAAAAAGCAAGAGAGTTCCAGAAAAACATCTATTTCTGCTTTACTGACTACGCCAAAGCCTTCGACTGTGTGGATCACAGTAAACTGTGGAAAATTCTGAAAGAGATGGGAACACCAGAGCACCTAACCTGCCTCTTGAGAAACCTGTATGCAGGTCAGGAAGCAACAGTTAGAACTGGACATGGAACAACAGACTTGTTCCAAATCAGGAAAGGAGTATGTCAAGGCTGTATATTGTCACCCTACTTATTTAACTTATATGCAGAGTACATCATGAGAAACGCTGGGCTGGAAGAAGAACAAGCTGGAATCAAGATTGCCAGGAGAAATATCAGTAACCTCAGATATGCAGATGACACCACCCTTATGGCAGAAAGTGAAGGTGAACTAAAAAGCCTCTTGATGAAAGTGAAAGAGGAGAGTGAAAAAGTTGGCTTAAAGCTTAACATTCAGAAAACTAAGATCATGGCATCTGGTCCCATCACTTCATGGGAAATAGATGGGGAGACAGTGGAAACAGTGTCAGACTTTATTTTTTTGGACTCCAAGAACACTGCAGATGGTGACTGCAGCCATGAAATTAAAAGACACTTACTCCTTGGAAGGAAAGTTAGGACCAACCTAGATAGTGTATTAAAAAGCAGAGACATTACTTTGCCAACAAAGGTCCGTCTGGTCAAGGCTATGGTTTTTCCAGTGGTCATGTATGGATGTGAGAGCTGGACTGTGAGGAAAGCTGAGCACCAAAAAATTGATGCTTTTGAACTGCGGTGTTGGAGAAGACTCTTGAGAGTCCCTTGGACTGCAAGGAGATCCAACCAGTCCATCCTAAAGGAGATCAGTCCTGGGTGTTCACTGGAAGGACTGATGCTGAAGCTTAAACTCTAGTACTTTGGCCCCCTCATGTGAAGAGTTGACTCACTGGAAAAAGCCCTGATGCTGGGAGGGATTGGGGGCAGGAGGAGAAGGGGACGACAGAGGATGAGATGGTTGGATGGCATCACCAACTCGATGGACATGGGTCTGAGTAAACTCCAGGAGTTGGTGATGGACAGGGAGGCCTGGCGTGCTGCGATTCATGGGATCGCAAAGAGTTGGACACAACTGAGCGACTGAACTGAACTGAGGGGTTCTTGTACTACACTTTGAGAACAGCTAAAGTAAGAAAATTAAAAAAAAAAAAACCAAATTAAAAACACTCAGAAAAATACAACAAATGAAAGGCATTTTTAGAGTTTAACACTAGAAATAATAGGTACAAACAATATTCGGTAGAAATAATCTGTTAAAGAACATAATTCAAATCACAGCTCTAGATAAATAATTTTTACCTGTCTAGTAGAAACCTGAGGTATTCAGAACAGTCTTGTTGTGATCTGGGGGTAAACCATGGCGGTCTGGAAGCCTCAAAGAATATCCGAGGTGCATATGCTTCTCTCTGTTGATCGAGAAAACACAAGGAAGTGATTCTCACACCATGAACTACATAACTAAATCTTAATATATAATGTTTAATAAAGATTACTAAAATTACGTAGGCTTAACCTTTACTACAAAGGACCAAACAAATACATTTAGGTAACTTTCAGTCATAACTTCTCATTCTGCAGATCAGAATTAAGATCTAGAGAAAGTATGTGACTTGCCCAAGGTCATACAACTAAACTAGTAGCAGAGGGGATTTCTATCAGACCCCAAGTCTCTTTAACTTAATATAATGCTCCTGGCATTATCTCTCTTATGTACTTGAATCCACAATTTAAAAAAAAAATCTGAAAAAAAAAAGTTAGTGGATATGTATTTTGTATTAATAAGGGACATACTCTACAGAGCCATGCATACTGATTTTAGGTGGAAATTTCTTTGACTGGGTATACATGTCATAAATGTATGGAATATGAACACACTGGTTCGGGACTTTGCTGACTTTATTTTTTTAGCATAGGGGCGGTGAAGTGATTGCTTGTGGAGTTTACAGCAAGGTAGGTTGAAATCCTAGATTTTGCCATGACAAAAAAAGAACTGAGAAAGACATCTGCAAAGTTGGGATTGGAACTTAAAAATTTAGAATTTGAGTATTTGTGGTATATGACAGGGTTCTCAGTTAAGGAAAACATTTCTATCAAAATAGGTATGTTTATGGCAGTTTGAAGAAAAGGAATTTGGTGGATTGTTTGCAGTGGGTTTCAGAAATCATTTGATTCATATTCCAGTCTTGCCACTTATTTGCATGGCCATGAAAGCAGGTAATGTAAGTCCTGTTTCTTCACCTGTAAAATGGGGATACTACCTTATTACCTCATAGATTGATTTTGAGGATTAAGAGATAATATATGTAAACCACCTAGCACAGGAGCTAGATGAATTTAAATGCTCAATACATATTAGCTTTATTAATTATGAGAAGAAAAGCCTTTTAAATCATGTAGGGAAAATCTACCTACCTAATCTACTTATCAGCCTGCTATCAGACAGGGTCTCAACTATGGCAGAACTTTAATTAGGTTCTCGTGTTAATTCTTTTTTTGGGAATATGGAAGACTCCTAAGGCTTTTTCCTAATAGCTCTGACTTGTTAATATGGTATATATAATCTATCTATATCTACACATAAACACACAGATACACATACACCTACCATATGCATACATGTTACACAGCTGACCATTGAACAACATGGGGTCAGGGTGCTGACCCTCTGCTTAGTCAAAAACCTGTGTATAACTTCACAATAGCCCACCATATCATGGTTCTGCACTTGTGGACGCAGACATGGATTGTGTAGTACTATAGTACAGATTTATTGAAAAAAATCCATGTGTAACTGAACCTCTGCAGTTCAGACTGTGATGTTCAAGGGCAAACTCTATATAACATACAGTAAATACAGCAAGTACATACATCCATTTACTAGAAAACAATGTTTGGGAGTTGCAGGGAGATTTCATCTCCTTTGGTCCTGAGGTGTTAAATTTGTGAACATATTTCCTCCAGGTAGAGAACAGTAAAATGATCCTCTGAGTATTTCAGGCCATCACTCATGTCAATCTTGATTCCTTCCATTTAAGAAGTTATACTTGAGATATTTCTCAGCTTGTAGATAGGAAACAAAGCATTCCTAACAACTCAATTCCATCAATTCTAAATCTATCTTCTCTTCTGGCTGTAACTACCTATTCCTTTAGACCTCTGTGAAATGAAAACAGTAAAACCAGAAAATATTATTTATAAATGATTTGTATTATTCATAGGTATTACTCAAAACTTAAAAGTACAAGTTCCTTGAACATAAGGATTCCTTTCTGAATGCTTATCAGACTTTATATCTCTCAGTAAATGGCTATTTACATGACATTCTGGCTATTAGCATAAACTTATTTCCTTGGATTAATCTGTGGACATAAAAGATCACAAAATTTTAAGCTCCATAAGTTTTAACAGGTAAACAGTTTATCCATTAAGTTCTAGAGCTTAAAAGTTTAGTCATAATGAAAGGGTATATACATTAGAAATGGGAGGGGAAAAAAGCCAAGATGCCACAAAATTATTTTAATTGTTCATTACTATGAAAATCTACCAAATTAATATTTATAAACTTAAAGATGCATTTAAAAATATTTCTTCACAAAGGAGCTATTTTTTGGATAGGAAATCAGATTTTACCTATAATAATTAGAATAATGGGTCAGTAAAATATTCATGTACAAGAATGGAAAGTAGAAGGGAGAAGTAAGAACTTAGGGCATATCCTGATTTTAGGCAGTATCTCTTTAGATTTCTATGTGGATCTGTTGTGGTGGGAGAGAGATATATTATTTCTTCAGTTAAAAAGGTTCATAAAATTTGGTATAATGTGAAGTTTAAAGAAGATTATCAATGCAGTTAACATACATACTACACACACTTACACTCACCTGTGTATGAGCCAAAAAGGCAAAAAGATGCTGTAATTTTTTCATTAATGAATTGCACCCATTTAGATTTAAAGATAATACTTGTCTCCTGAAACTGAAACATAGTAAAATATCACAATTTTTTGTCTACATGTGTACACATGATGCACTTTTTAAAAGCTAAAGGGAAGTTAGTTCAAGTTACTATCCTTAAAGTAAAATTTCACTTACCTGAAGGCCCTTTACCTGGCAAAGTCCCTGCCTACAATGCAGTGAAGAAGGAAGAAAATGTAGCTGAACAGTTACTACACAGCCTGGCAATGACCACATGCTGTTGCACATTATTCCTGTCTTTTGGATTAGCAAGTAGAAATAGATGAAGCTATTAACTAGTAACTTGAGTAAACAACTTTTAATTCTTTCAACTCTGCATGAAATATAAAAAAAAAGTCCTGTCACCAAAACTAAGATAAAGATAGAGTTTTAAAGAATGTGGTATTAGTGCTGAATGGGAAAAGAAGAAACTTCAAAAAACAGTATAGAACAACTGGATATCCTTTTGGAAAAAAATGGAATTAGATACGATTTCATATCATTACAGATGCCACAGAGAGGTAATGAGCTAAATGTAAAATATGAAAATACTGAAGTATTTAACAGAAGGGGGTAAAGGAAGTTTAGAGGGGAAGGTGTCCTAAAATTCAGAAGCTATAAATGATAAATAGCAGATCTGACTACATAAAATAAAAAACTGCAAACAAGACACTCGATAAATGTATCATACTGATGGGAAGAAAGCACGTATACACCAGTATAAATCAGTAGGAAAAAGAAAAGGACCCAACAGAAAGGTACACAATAGAAAGAATAGGTTATTCAGAAAAGAAACACAAATGCTAACAAAGATACTAGAGAGGGCAAAAAACTCTGTAAAGGTCAGCCAATATGCACAAAGACATTTTCGTCCAGATTGGAAAGATTTTTTAATACTGATTTTATCAAGTACTGCTAAAGGTATGGGTTCATAGGTACAATCATGTATTAGTATGCAAGTTCAACTTTCTGGAGACCAATGTGGCACACCCTATTCAAAGAATAGCCTCTATATCGGCATATGGGCAGATGTTAATTATAAGCAAAACAACCTAATATTCATCATTAGGAAGATGATTAAATTAACTATGGCACATAGTTACTCATATTTACTCAGAATGACATAGCTCTGTCATTACACTAACATGGGACTATTTCCAATATAAATCAACAAAAGAAAAAAAATAAGTGGCTGGAAAAGAATACAAAAACAAGATTCTTTGTAAACATATTTTTAAAAACCAACGCATTTGTTTTATACTAGATTAATCTCATCACTGTACAAAAAATAGGTCTGGAACAATGCAAGCAGAACTATTAACAGATACCTATGGGAATGTCTGATTTTTATTTTATGTACGCCTAGATTTTTTTTTTTAAGAATTTACATATTACCAAAGAAATAAAATATGCTGTCTGCCTATTCTGAGATAGTATTGGCTGCTATTAAATAAGATGTAGTCTTTGAATTGTAGCTGTCAGTTGTAACTGCTTTGAGTTTTTGCTTTCTCTATCGTTTGTAAAATGAGATCGTTGGATTAGATGACCTCTGGTGGAAAGACATGGATTATTTTGGTTTTATGCCTAGTATCATTTGTGTCTATGAGTAAATATTTTCTTAGAACACAAGAAAAAAATTCCTAAAAACAAACAAACCACTAGACCAAATGAAAACACCTTAGTTTTGATTGTATATATTGAGGCCAGGAAAGAAAATAAAGCTAAACTCTTCAGCTTTTAGTTTATGAGTCCTCTGTGATCAGTCGCTCAGTCATGTCCAACTCTTTGCGACCCCATGGACCGCAGCCCTCCAGGTTCCTCTGTCCATGGAATTCTCCAGGCAAGAATACTGGAGTGGGCTGCCAAGCCCTCCTCCAGGTATGATACCTGGAAGGCATATAAAAGGCATATAGGAAGGCATAAAAACTTACAAAGGCCTAGAATTCAATTTGTAAACATCTCTGGTCAAGTTCCATGAATATCCTATTGGTATAGAAGAGAAAAATTCAACCAGGTTTTTGCCTTCAGGAAAAGTTCATCACTATTTTGTACCTTTACAGATTGCATTCACATAGCTAACAGCCACTGATTTCCTATTTGCTTGGCTTCAAGAGAGTATGTATTTGAAAGTAAATCTGTAAGACGGCAAAGGAACATGTCTGTTATACATCTGGTTCAGTATCTATCAACTTGGGATGGGAAGCAGAGCTTGAATTTCTATAAAGGCAGCGACACAGTCTTACAGGATAATAACAAATTAGTACTTGAGGACCTTTAAACTCTGTGAAATAAGTTCAATCAATTCCTCTGATATATTAATAAATATCAAGTCAGAGTAACTGAAAGACTCTAAATGAAATAAATAATATAAACATGAAGTATAATTTATATAAATTAGCATTTTAATAGCTCTAGGCACTAAAAGCAATTTTGTTTCTGAATAAGGCAATTATATGAAAATATTAATGTTTCTACCATATATAAGATATAATTTGAAGACAATCTCACCATCTTACATTTCATCAGCATGCATCAATTTCTATAGTTAAAATGAAAAATTTTCTTAAAGTTCAAATTAAAACTTACTCTGTGGCCATAAACAATGCTTGTATAACACTGTTCATATAACATGTATTCCCTAGATTAATAAGACCAGTTTTCCCAGTTTCAGATTTTCCAGAAAATCTAGACAAGCAAGATGCCAAAGAATTGGATTGAGAAGTCCAGGCACTTTGATTGAGAATCAATTTAATCTTCTCTTCACTGGGCTTAGGAAAATCCTGTAAATCATAAAGAGGAAAAAGTAGTATAAAGTATAAACTATTTTTTGTTATTAACACCATAAAGAAGATTCTTCCACTGACATTTAATCTTTCTTTTCTCCCATTTAGTTTTGACATCACTGATAGTACTTGACCAGTCATCAAAAAAAATCACAGTACATGGCAAAAAGAATGGTCTCCAAAAAGAATATATTAACCCTTAGAAATGAAATCTCAAAGCTAGTCAGAGAATGAAAAAAGAAAGTACCTAAGCACAATGACCTCTGACTTTAAAAGACAAAACTCCATCTCGTGTTTAACCATAGAGAAAATGATTACAAGATACAGCTTCTTCCCCGCTTTGTGACATATGAAATAAAATGTTCAGTGTCAGTGGTTTTGAAGCATGAGTGGAGTA
This sequence comes from Cervus elaphus, assembly GCF_910594005.1. Taxonomy (NCBI): domain Eukaryota; kingdom Metazoa; phylum Chordata; class Mammalia; order Artiodactyla; family Cervidae; genus Cervus; species Cervus elaphus. Next base: position 55,521,901 of record NC_057819.1, on the reverse strand, counting down.
CTGGAGACTAAGGGAAGCTGGTAAAATCTTGAAGGCTTTTTTGGACTGCTGTTACCACCTAAAGTAGTTAAACCTCAGAAAATACTTTCTGAAGCAACTTTAATCTTTTGATTTTATTGTTATTGTTGACATCTCATGGAAAATGCTTCCCTTAGTTTAACAGGGAGATCCGTGCAAACTGAGCCTACTTCGGTTATCAGAATTTTCAGCTTTTAGTGGTGGAGAATGACATTTAACAACAGCAGTAGCTTTCATCTATGGACACAGCAACACTGCAGAGACAGGTTAATATTGCTATCAAATCCATGACGAAAACCTTTTATAAATAAAGACATTTACTTCTGAAGTGTCCAAGGGTCATTCCAGTGGTATACCTTTTTCGCTGAACAGTTCTGTGTTTTGGCCTCATCCAAACTCATTCTAACTAGAAACTCTACGGCAGAAAGAATATGCTTTGTATTCATTTCACATACAGAAGTACAGATAATGAGACCTTATACTTTATTTCAGAACTCAAAAAGGAACATTATCAAAAGAACTGATTTCTAACAACTTCTGAACACATCTAGCTGAAAGAAGTTCTCCAATTATTTTGCTGTTCCCTGATTAAGCAATACATTTACTAAGAGGAAAGTGCGCTTTCTGTGATCCATTTTTCAAGACAAACAGAATCAATGCTTTTTAGATCCAGTATCCACACAAAGTTGAAAAACAGTAAGTTCACAAATAATTCAAGTAAAGATTCTAAGATATATGGACATTCATGAGCAATCCACAGCAAAAATGAAATAAAAATCAGCAAAGAAACTAAGGTCAAATACTGTTATTACAATGCCTTCCCTTGAATCTAAGATGTATCTTACATATTTTGACATTTCTGATATTGGGAAGCGACTTATGTACATATCAACTTAATGTATCATTTTTTAAAGCAAATTTCCTCTAAAGCTGTTATGAATTTAAAGATATGCCTTATCATTGTTGGCACTGTAGAACTGAAGAAATATGGTTATTGATTTGGAGAGTTATAGCACATAAGAAAGACATAACTCTCTAAGAATTATTGAACCACAGTTCCAATTGCATTTTTCAAACAAAAAGCATATTTCCATAAGACAGTAAATTGAATAGCTGGTTATAGAAATGTTTCAGCGCATTCATCTATCACATCGTAGGCTGCAGCTCCACAAAGACTATCATCATACCTTTATTGCCTCCAGGATGGGTTCGTAGAGATCTGGAAATCCAGAGTAATGATACATCATACAATGAATCAGTTCTGTTAACTGCACTAGGAAGGCTGTACTGGAAGGCAGACCATCACTTTTGAAGGAGTGAACCAAATTAACTACATGAGGAACAATCTGAACAGAAAAGAAGACAAACATTCTTTAATTTACACAAACTGGCAACAAATTCCCTGGCCTACAAATGGAATACGGTTTCCCTGGTGGCTCAGACTGTAAAGAATCAGCCTGCAACGCAGGAAACCCAGGTTTGATCCCTGGGTTGGGAAAGACTGCCTGGAGAAGGAAATGGCAACCCACGCCAGTACAAATGGAGCGCAAATGTTACACGACGAGCAATGCTCTTCTGTTTGTTCAGTCACTGCCTTTTTCTAAAAACGTTATGAAGTTAAACACTTCTAGAATACCAAGGTAAACCTAGTTTTTGAAGCAAATATAATTGTAATTCCATATAAGACCCCTCTCCTCATGCTTATACTCCATTTAAAACTAAGGTACAAAAAATTAAGGTAATAAATAGGAGCCTAAGTCACTGCTGCCATTCTAAAAATGGCTTAAACTGAAAAATGTTGGGGCTATTATATTTACCACATTGTTTAATAGGGACAAATGGTTAAAAGATAAACCAAGCAATAACTTAAGAGCGCCATCTAGTGTGAATTTTAGATTTTTCACTTGAAAGAATTAGACATGTTTGCACAATAAAGACTGCTTCAAGAAAATCTTCATAACTTACCCATACAACTAAAATTACAGCTGAGGCTACTGCACCACCTCTATTTTAGACAAGGGACTACCTTTATTTTAGGGACGGTGTCTTATGTAAGCATGGTTATCCTTACTAATGATTTCCATGCCCCACCTCCAAAAAAGAAGAGATGATTCTAAAAATAAAGAGAATGAGGAAAGTCCATTATTTTTAAGGAACTGGGATTAAAAATTAAAGTGAAATCTAAAATGCTCATTGCTCATAATTATGTAGAAAACTATTAACACTGATAATAAGCACAACAATATCCTTTCATTATAAAATTAGAGTAAAAAGTCAATACAGAGCCAATCACATATTTAAGAGGTTATTAACAAAATAAATGCTATTTTGCACAGTGGCTCATTAGTATAATTTGATACTATATATTTAGAGTCCACATGTAAAAAGCATCTTATTATTTTCTCTTTGTAGAACTTTTGTGTACGTATGTGTGTGTGTATATGCAGCAACATGGGAAAATATTATGTAACGTTAAATTTCAAAAGAAGGATACAAAAATTACATATTGATTGTAAATATAATTACAACCTTGTTAAAATATTTAGGGGAAAAAACATTGTAATGGAAAACATAAAAATTACTGTAGTGAGACTATGGGTAATTTCATGATATATTGCCCTAACTTCCTATATTGTTATATTATCTTTCTATAAAAGTTTAATTTTGTTGTAAATGAATTACACACTTACTATAAAGAAAATCTAACGATACAAACATGTATGAAGTAAAAGTCTCTGTCCCACTGTCCTGCGAAAGACATTGGATGTATATCTAATTTCATATAGCATGTCACGGCACATACCATATATGTGTTTTTTTGTACAAATGGAATCAAACCTATATACTGCCTAGAGCTTTTCTTGTTTCAACTGACAATCATCTCTTGCCTCAAATTCATGCAAAGCCTCCCTCCCAAATGGTCTCCTTGCTTTCACCTTTTGCCCTCCTTCAGACTATTCTTAAAGTAGCCAAATGAACCAAATAAAAAGTAGTGTAGAATATTACTTGGTATAAGCAGTGTAGAACATCTATTTGGTTCATGGCTAACTCATGACAAAAGTGAAGTTACAGCCAGCTCTACGGTCTTATCATCAAACAGCAATAACTACAATTATAGTTATATTCCAATCAGCCCCCTTCCTTCTTGTAGAAAGAAATTCATATCCTTGAAATAACAGTGCTATTCTTCATTCTCCTCTCTCTGGTTTTACTCTTATGCTTTGAGGTCTTAAATCATAGTTTTGCTTTCATACCACTTTCTTTAATCTTACCTCCGTTGAAGGCATTAATCTGACCATAAAACTACCAGCTCCTGATGGTTCACACCACTGCTATCATTGCCATATTTCAAAGCAAATCTGAATTATAATTTTGCTCCATAGAGTCATATCTATCAGATACTTGCTAAAGTAGTCAGAAATCCAAAATTATGGTTTTCTCAGAGGTGACAGGGGAGACAAAGATGGAAGAGAAGAAAGAATTTTTAAAATGATTATTTAATTTATAATACTAAATCGTCCAAAAGCCTTCCTAGGCTAGACTGGATCTCTGTGGACAGATAATATACCTAGCTATCTACTATTACATCTTATGTAGTAAAAAATGATCACTGACTCAGAAATAAGACTTCTTCACAAGTGTATAAGACAGACGTCCAAGCAGGTTATTATCTTCTAAATATCTGAAAACTGATTTTTTTTTTCTGAATGAGCAAATTTGAATATTTGCAGACATTACTGTGCTATTCATTAAACTTAAGTTACTATTTGAGAAAATGTGTATAACATTTAATTAGAAGGTTTGATATTTTCTCTTCCATTTAAAATTTTTTCCTCACATCAATCTTGGTTTGCTTTAAAATATTCTAAATGTATAATGTGCTGGTGATTTCAGGTTACTGTTCATACTTAGCAAGTCCTCAACCTGAGCCTGTTGCTGAGTTGTTTGGAGTTATGGGTGATTTAACCACTGCATGGCCCACTGCTAGATGCCCACGTTAATTTTAGTTGGGGCTATACACTGTATGTAGACAGAATAATTAAGTCTTTGTTTTTAGACTTTATAAAGCCAGATCACAGTTTCCTATTTTAGCTCTAACTGTTCTTTAAATAAATGATTTCATAATTACTTATTTCAGTAGTCAAATATTTCAAAGTCAACCATTTGCCATTTCAATTACTTTTTTTGGGGAGGGGGGAAGACAACAAAAGCTAAGGAGATCCCTTCCATCTTTTAAAAAATTGAGCAAGGAAACAGGTTTAGAGTATAGCAGAAGTGACTTACCTGAGAGAATAAGGAATGTGTGGAGAGTAGTAAACATTAGAATGGATTTCCTCCCCAGAAAATAAATAAATATAAACCTTTTCTCAAACAGCTGATACATGACTGTGCCTGAAGGGAGGGACAAATAGTTGTTTTTTCCCTTGGACGATTTTACTAGTATTCCTGCTACATTAGCTCAAGTTTGAGTTTTGCGTAATGGATAACAAGTTTATTAACTGATGATCAAGCTCACCAATTAGAACAATAAACTACAGAAATCACTCTTACTAAGTGATAATGTATTATAAGTAATTACTTGTTAGTAAAGTTTACTTCTGATAAGCCTGCAGAGATTTTCCTTCAGTGGAAAGAGGCACTGAGTAGCCGATGTGATACATAATTCTCTGAGGCTAGTTAAATTTCCAGCCAACAATCAACAGCTGAAATTCTTCATTTCATCAACCTCTTTTGAATATGTTTGTGGTGGGTCAGACTTCCTAAAATTTTAAATTGTGGGTGTGTTGACTGAGTTTCTAGTCCTGTAAAACTGAGGATCAGACTTTGGAGGAAGTGAGTAACCACATAAAGCATTGCTTTCCTGTGATACTCTAGACAGAAAAATGGACAGGTTCTCAAAATTACATTGTTATTTCTCACTTGCAATAACTGATAATCAAATAAACAATATGAAATCAAACCAAAACCAGTGATGCAGCTGGTTAAAGGTGGTAGGATTCTGGATATATTTTAAAGGAGGAATCAACAGAATTTATAGGATATGAGCTGAGAGAGAATGCAAAGCCCTAATTCTAGGGCAACAAAGACTGATGTTTTCATGCTTCTGAAGTTCTAAAGCAGGCAGTGGTTTTAAACCATTTTTCTCCTTCTACACGTAGGCTCATGTGTGCAACAGACAATGGACAGTGACACTGACACGTGGCATTTCTCAAGTACGAGAGTAACTTTTAACTTTCAGCTGCTCGTTGTGATCCCAAGTGGAAGTTTTGGTGAGACCCAAGACATTCTAAAATATATTCTTGGAGAGGAAATCTCACAATATCAATTTTAAAAGGACCCATAAAGCTACAGGAACATAGATTTAGGACCAATCTATAATCTTCTCACAAATACAAATGTGACTCGATACTAAGTTGAACTTTTAAAACACGGTTTTTCACAGTAGGAATCTTGGGTCATAACTCACCAAATGGAACGCCTCTGGAGAGTGCTGGAAACTAAGCAGCATGTGAGACAGGACTGCAAGAGCTCCAGGCCGCACGAGAGGAAACCAAAGGCGATTAAAAACCTGCAGACAAGACAAGACATCCGCTTCAAGGCTTGGCACGGAAATCATCATCCCCATCAGTGGTTACTTTCATAGGGCTCCAAATTATTTATGTGCATATCTCCTGGGAAGTTTTATCAAAACATGTGTAATTAAACTCTGGGAGACGGAGAAAGTTAGGAAATTACATGACAGAGATCAAGGGAGTATAATGACTTCACCAACTCTTAAAACTACATCCTCAAATAAAAATCTGTCAAATAATGTTTACAAGGTGATAGCTCCCTGGCCCATTACTTATTCAGCAAATACTTACCGACCATCTACCACTGCTTGACACTATTGTATATACTGGGAAAACAATAGTGGATTCAAAGGAAACCTCTGATCTTACAGAGCTTACTGTCTAGAGGGTTGAGTAGAGACAATTAAAAGTAACGAGAGAAAAATGCTATGAAAGCAAGGCATGTTGAATAGGGAATGCTGAGTGGCAAAAGGCTCGGCTGTTTTATTATAGGGAATTAATAAAAGGCCCATGATAAACGTGACCCCTGACTACAAAAAACTGAAAGGAATGAGATAAGTCTGACAGATAACTGGAAGAAAGGCCTTTGCTCTGATGATTATACTCAGCATTGCAAAAGCCCTGAGGCCTCCAGCCTGGTGGGCAGAGATATAACGAGGAGGGCAGTGTGTGGAAATAAAGCACGGAGACTGAGGCAGTTACAGTGGAGGCCAGGCGAGAGGAGCAGCAGTGGCCCAGATCAGGTAGGACCTCGTGTGATGCCCGAGAGGGATCAAGGGCAGGAGCCGCAGGGCTACTGCACTCAATATAGCAAGGGGTGGTGCTTCCGAGGCAGGAGACCCAGGTTTGATCCCTGGGTTGGGAAGATCCCCTGGAGGAGGCCATGACAACCTACTCCAGTAGTCCTGCCTGAAGAATTCCCATGGACGGAGGAGCCTGGTGGGCTACAGTCCATAGGGTTGCATAGCGTTGGACATAACTGAAGTGACTTAGCACAACTGGTGATGAATCTGGACCAGGGTGGTAGTGATGTAGCTGGTTGACAGTGGTAGAATGCAGGATATATTTTAAAGGTGGAGTCAGTAGGATTTGTAAGATATGGGCTGAGAAAGCATGAAGAGAGACAAGAATACCTTCAAGGTTGAGCCTGAGCACATGAAAGGCGAAGACAGTCATTTAAGATGGGGAAAGACCAGGGTTGGGAGGGAAAAATCAGGGATTAGGTTATGGATAAGCTGAACCTGAGATCCAAGGATATAGAGAGCTGGATACATGAATATGGAGTTTACAGGAGAATAATGGACTAGAAATGTAAACCTATCAGTCATAAACTTAGAGATGTTGTTTAAAGCCATGGTGGCCGTGTGAACTGAGAAGAAAGGAAGCCAGAGATGAAACTCTAAGGCACTCTAAAGTTACAAAGACCCACTACAGGACTGAGAAGTGCACTAGAATAAAATCCAGGAGAGTATGACATCCTGGAAACCAAGGGAGGAAAGTGTTTCAAGAGGGAGTGATCAACTGTGTCAAATGACTAACAGGTCAAAAGAGAGGAGGCTTGAGAAAAAACTCTTGAGTTAAGCAACACTAGAGAGCATAGGTGTCAAAGATCATTTTGGCAGAATAATGGTGGTAAAAGCTGGATTAATTGGGATTCAAGAGATAAGGGGAAGAAAATGTTTTCGTAATAAATATTTGAAAACAGCAAAATTATTATAATGACCTAATCTTAAGTAGCATTTTAAATTTCTAAAACCTATTCAAAATTTTTATTCAAAAGAAAACCCAAAACAAGACCATATTCAAAACTAGACACTTTAAAGGGGACAACGCAAAGATAAAAAGACTTATTATATGGACTTATATGGGTCTTGCTTCCCAGGCAGCACTGGTGGTAAAGAACCCGCCAATGTAGGATATGTAAGAGAGAGATGCGGGTCTGATCCCTGGGTCAGGAAGATCCCCTGGAGAAGGAAATGGCAACCCACTTCAGTATTCTTGCCTGGGAAATCCCATGGACAGAAGAGCCTGGGGGGCTACAGTCCATAGGGTTGCAAAGAGTCAGACATGACTGAAATGACTTAGCACACATATATTATATGTCTATGCATTTCAAAAGATTAACATACTCCCACTTACCAATTCTATTTTCAGTAGAGTAACATCTATCAAAATAGTAAACTTCTGGACAGCTGCCAGTCCTTTCAAGAGTGCAATCACCCATATGTCTACATGCTGAGCCAATGGCCAGGACAGCCAGTCAATCATTCTGAAAATTAAAGGATAACAAAACTATGAGCATTGACAATAGCTTTGACATTATTCAGTTAGGAATAACAAGAGTAACTACAGTGGGCAGTTACAGTCACTCACTTTGTGACTCAATATTTACTGAGCTTGCATGTGAAAAGTACTATTGAAGATGTAGAAAGGAATATAATGGTTGCTTGTACTCGGGGATTCCCAATCTTGTCAACTGACAGTCTTATATAACACATTTGTATAAAAAGAATTTCCTATAATCATTCTGCATAAATGCAAAGTTTTGAATTTATTCTTCAGTAGTGTCAATTCATTAGGCAAATTTACTCTAAGAAGAACAGTTCAAATATGGCTATCTGAACTAAGACATGCATATGAACCAAAATTTCTCCTTTCTGGTGATTACAATCTAAATAAATATAAAATGTACTGTTAAAAAAGACTATATTTTGAATTGTGAAACAGGTCTCTTCATCTCTCTCAAAATTCTTTAGATAACAAAAAGAAATTTCAGATAGGTAAAAGGGCCCCAAGTATACAAATACTGAAATGGCCTCGTTTTGTAACAGTGAGTGCTTTTCTCTTTGAGTGCTTCCTTGGTGGCTCAGTCGGTAAAGAATACACCTGCAATGCAGGAGACTGGGGTTTGACCAGTAGGTTGCAAAGATCCCCTGGGGGAGGAAATGGCAACCCACTTCAGTCAGTATTCTCGCCTGGGAAATGCCATGGACAGAGCAGCCTGGCAGGCTACAGCCCATGGGGTACCAAGAGTTGGACACGACTTAGTGACTAAACCACTACCACCACCTTTTTGAGTAGCAACCCAATTTAATGAAAATAAAGTAATATGCTGTGATGGAAACTATCCCTTATGATAGACATCAACCACAATGAAGAAGATGCTACAATGCTTTTGAAAGGCAACTGGGCGAAATGTTCATGTTATTTGATTTTGATCCAGTAATCCAGTTTGGGTGAATATATAATAAAACAAAAATAGTAAAACAAACCAGGTTTTTAAGTCAGAGTGATTTGGTTTAAAAATCTCAGTTCACCATTTATTAGCTGGGGGTCCCTAAATACTTTTATCAGTTACTTCTTTGTGTTTCAGTTCCTCATCTGTAGGTTATGAATGAATTTTACAGGACTGATGTGAAGGTTAAATGAATTAATACACTGAAAATATGAATGTCTCCCTTCTAAATGTTAAGATGTGGAAATAAATACATACTTTGATTGTACAAAATGTAAAATATAAATACTAAGTACATAAACACATGACCAAAAGAGCAACTAACATGTTAAAAGGACTGACTTTCTTATTGACATAAACTATCTACATTAACACTGGAGTGTTATCTTTATTAAGATTTTTGCTCTTAACGATTAACCTGTTCTATCAGACACGGAGTGGCTTCAAAGTTCATACTCATTTTACTACAGGTTAACTATATGTTTCCTCTATACTCTACACACATTATTTCTTTTTCCTTTTCTTGTTTTTCTGGCCAACAATGATGGTTTTAAGTCATTACAGTTGTCCCTGAGAGCTGTTCCACACCTCTCAACTGTTGTTAATCTGGTTTTCACAAGTCTGTGGCCACTCTACATACCCGGAGTAGAAAGTAGAGATATTTGCATTTGTGTGTGAAGAGTATATTCACTGCAGTACTGCTTACAATACAGAAAAAATTCAAAATTATCTAACTGTCCATCATAAGGAAACGACTTATACATACTACGGAACATTAGGTAAAGTTTTAAAATATGAGACAGGTCGATATGAATCTATCCACAGGGATCTAACACAAAAATATCTGAGCTATTATTGAATTAAAAGAGAAAAAAAATGCTGGTGAATCTTTTTTAAAACCGATTTGTTTGTCTAAAAGAAAACATATGAGTACAAGTTCTATGTATATATATATATATATTTACCATAAGTATGTACACAAAAGAACTATGGGTTAGAGAAGGAGAACAAGCGAGCACCTCTCTGTGGCTCTGCAGACGCTTCCCCGTGGGGAGCACAGGCCCAGAGTGGAACCAGACTGGGCTCCCCAGCACACGGGGCCCAAGCTTCCCTTTAGCTCAGGTCCAAGGGGAGTACAAGTAAAGCCGAGGGGGCAGAGTAGAAAATTCCACTTGGCCATGGCTTTTCACCATCCCTAATCACCCAATCAGCCTTTTCTCCATCCTCTCCACTTCTAGCCTCCCCTCTCATAAGCCTCTATCTAGTCTTTACCTTATCTCACGTGTACCCCATCTCCTAACCACCCTAAAGATACTTCAAGTCAGAAGTAACACAAATTAGAAGCCACTCATTCAAAAAATATTTGAGTGTCTATTATATGACAGATACTGCATTAAATGCTAAGAATGTAACTCTATAAATTATGGTGTATGCCTTCAAACTGATAGGGAAAGTTAGGAAATATTCAACAGGCCACACAGTAAGTAGCAGTGTTGGTATCTGAAGCAATAATCTCATTGCTTGCCAGGTAATGAGACACTTTGGCTACACTTTAAATTTGATTGGATTTACATAGGCTCAAATCCGCTCACACACAGTCACTCTAGAATCAGTTATTTCTTTGGATAACTACTGTAATTTTATCCACTGTGTATTGGTTACAATTTGAATTTTAAGGACACTTAACCCTGATAGGCTGATTTAATTTCCTACTATTTAAAGAACATTTAGTAGTTGTAATAAATCTTGTTTCCTCTATTAGATTGTAGGATTAAGAACAGTGTTCTCACTGTTCTGTTTTGTTTTTTAATCTCTAATCTTTGATCTGCATTGAAATGGAGCTCAAATCTATTGACTAAATGAAACCATTTCCCTCTAGAGCTAAAAAAAAAAGGACATGTAACTTAAAAAAATTAAAACTGGCAGGGCTTCCCTACTGGCTGAGATGGTAAAGAATCTGCCTGCAATGCGGGAGACCCGGGTTTGATCCCTGGTTCCAGAAGATCCCTTGGAGAAGGAAACAGCAGCCCACTCCAGTATTCTCACCTGGAGAATTCCACGGACAGAGGAGCCTGGTGGGCTATAGTCAGTGGGGTCGCAAAGGCTTGGACACGACTGAGTGACTAATATAATATTCTTAATTTGTAGAGAATAAAGGCAATTTTCACTTTTATATGGCAGCTTAAGGGCTAGATCCAGCTTTCAGCCTTATTCTTTCCAATGTTTTAAAAATTGGAAAACTTCACATAAAAAATGGACATCAGGCTTCTTTTGAAAAATCAGATTAGCAATACTGAACTCAAATTTTCCTATGACACAGACTTAGAGAACAGAACTTATGATTGCCAGGGGAGAAGGATCAGTGGAGGAGATAGTTAGGGAGTTTGGAATTGACATGTACACACTGTTATATTTTAAATGGATAACCACCAAGGTCCTACTGTATAGCACAGGGGACTCTGCTGCTCAATGTTACATGGCAGCCTGGACTGGAGGGGAGTTTAGGGGTGAATGGATACATGTGTATGTATGGCTGAGTCCCTTTGCTGTCCGCCTGAAGCTACCACAACATTGTTCATCGGCTATACTCCAATATAAATTAAAAAGTTTAAAAGCAAAAAAAAAAAAATTCCCCTGTGATAATAAGACAACAGAAGTTGAGGATCAGCTCTCTCTTTTGGAAAGTGCTCATGAACCCCATTTCCTATTATTTCAGTTGTTTAGCTGCTAGGTTGTGTCCAGCTCTTTGTGACCCCATGGACTGTGGCCAGCCAGTGTCCTCTGTTCATGGCATTTCCCAGCCAAGAGTACTGGAGTGGGTTGCTTTCTCCACGGGATCTTCCCAGCTCAGGGATCGAACCAGCATCTTCTGCGTTGGCAGGTGGATTCTTTCCCACTGAGCCACCAGGTCAGTTACACCTGGCCTATTTCATCCTTTAGTGTTACTTACCTAGTTCTGGCACAGGACATGCATTTGCATTTCTCTGGGTTACAGAAAATGACGGTGAAACATGACAAGTGCCATGTGTGAAAATATAGAGTATGAGGGAGTAGAGGGTATGATAAAAGGAAACGTTACTATCCTCATTTACATTTGTATCACAAGAATAATTACTCCAGGTACATTGTAAGTTAAATAGGATCATGTAGGAGATAAATTGGAAATGCAATACAAAAAAATGGATCACAATTTCCCATAGAAACAGGTAGGTAAAAATTAATTTCCAAATATATCTTAAAATTAAAATAAATTCTTAAGTTGGAAACTATGGTTGTTTTGAAGAGGCTGAAAAATTAAGACTAAGGGTGCCATCAGAGAACCCCATGAACAGTATGAAAAGGGTGCCATACCCAACATTATAAATCAACTATAAGCAAAAAAAAGAACCGGACAGCGAGATTTGTATGTAGGTAAATTTCTGAGAACCAACATAAAATATTGATACTGAAGTTTACATGTTACCTCATGACTGTAATTTATAATTACAGTTAAATTATAATCTGTAATGCAGAAAACATTTTGTTCCAAATCCTTATATTTTCTTTAAATGTGCTATCAATACACACATACAGGAGAAAAAAAGAGAAAAAAAATACAAAACAAAACCAGACAGATATGAAACAAGAATAGGAAGACAGGGAAAGCTCAATTAGAAGAATATAGTCACTGAAATAAATAAATTCAATAAGTAATAATACCTTTCCTTTGAAAGAAAAATTAGTAAATTATAAGATAGTATTGATGTCCTTCCCCTTAGATCTCCAAAAGGTTTGCACTTTCATTTCCTTCATATCTTTACTTCGAGGTCACCTTTTCAGTGAGGCCTTCCTTGTCTATCTTATTTAAAATTGCAAACCATTGCCCATGCTTTACTGCTTTCCTATCTACTTTTTTTCCCAAAACATTCATCACTATCCAACATACTAAATTATTTTACTTATCATATTTAATCAAATCTAAAAACAGAATCAATTTTAGGATGTATAATTAGGTTATATACCACCACAGAAACAAAAGTTCTGCAATTTAAACTAGAACACCAATGACTATACCTTGCAACATCTCTGAAATCAGGATGTATCTAAATGTGATTTGAATAGGTGAATGACCAGATGGCTAAATTAATGGGAGCACAAGAGTATTAAGAAGTAGAAGTAACATTAAGTTTACCCCTAGACAGATAAGACGAAAATGGAAAACATCAAGGATAAAGAGCAAGTGTAAGCATACCAGGAGAGCCTAACTGCCCACAAAGGAAAGACAATCACACCAACCGCAGGCTCCACATCAGCAACAACAGATATGCCAGAAGATAGGGCAGTGTTATTTTCAAAATGCTAAGAGAAAATGATTATCAAATTAGAATTCTGTGTCTTGCCAAACCATATACTTGAGAATATGCAAGAAAGAAACACACTTTGAACAGACTAAGTATTACCCAGAGGTCCTGGTTGAAAGAGAAAGTAAAAGTATGTACTAAGTAAAAGCACATGCTTAGTCAGGAAGAAAAAAGATCCCAGAGGGAGGAAATAGGTTTCAGGAAATGATACCGAGCAAAGAAATTCATAAAATGTATCGATAATCCAACCAACTCCTGACTGTATTATAAGTGTACATGTGTGTTATATTTTTGTAATTCAAAAATGTTGAATTGAAAACATGTTTGTGAATTACTGAAATGCCTGCAAGCCTACCAGAGAAGGCAATGGCACCCCACTCCAGTACTCTTGCCTGGAAAATCCCATGGATGGAGGAGCCTGGTGGGCTGCAGTCCATGGGGTCGCCAAGAGTCAGACACGACTGAGCGACTTCACTTTCACTTTTCACTTTCCTGCATTGGAGAAGGAAATGGCAACCCACTCCAGTGTTCTTGCCTGGAGAATCCCAGGGACAGAGGAGCCTGTGGGCTGCCGTCTATGGGGTCGCACAGAGTCGGACACGACTGAAGCGACTTAGCAGCAGCAGTTGCAAGCCTACAGTAAGGTAAGTGAGTCATTTCAATTAATTAGGAGAATCTTTATATATTTGATTCCATGATTTCAGTTCTGCACATTTCCCAAGGTTTTTCACTACCAACAAAATACAGCAAAATAATCTTCTCCTCTCAAATCTACAATTCCCATCTATGGTGTTATGAAGAAGTACCTGCAAAGAGCGTGGGTCATGCTGGCGTCTTTGACATTTGGGTCAGTAGTCAGGCTCCTGATGAGAACCGTGATCATCTGCAGAGGGATATGCTGCACGAGGCTCGCCAGGGCTACGGAAGGTTCGGACGACGCGTCTGTGTGGTTTTAATGAAGACAAACGGGCATGGCAAGAAGGTGTAAATGAAGTATGTACAGAGAACAGTTTACCACCCCTTCCACCGAGTGGTTGTTATGCTCCACCTCCTGTGTAGACACTAACATACAAGGAATGTTGAATTGCAGAAATGAGAGATTAAGAGCTAATTTCATTCTACAGGAAGAACTACTGCAACATAAAAACTATTCCTCACCATCACCATAGTTAGTCCCTAAGTTACTTTATTTTCTTGCATTCTTTAATATTTTGTCGTGCTAAAATAGTCATTTGTAAAAGCAGTAGTCAGAAAAGAAATGCAAGGCATCATTTAAATTGACTCCTTAGATCCTCCAAAGTAGCTTACCCCTATTAATCACAGTAGTTGTTACATTGCTCTAAGGACAATTTTTTAAATCTCTTAAAGAAGTAGAAATTAAGATGAATTTTAGGGGGATTTTGCTTAAAATACATAAAAATCAGGTAAAGCCAAGATGAGCACCTTTACTGCTACAGGTGAGAAAGTTCTCGGGAAATCTAATTGTTCTAGCAACACAGGCAATATAAGAACAATTACAATTAAAAAATAAACCAAAACTCAGATAATGCAAATACACAGCTGGCAATTCTTTCATTAATGCATTTAATTCAACAGAAAGCATGGAGCCTGCTAAAACTCTAGTCTTAGTTCTAATTCTCAAGCTAAAAGGGGGTTCCCTCCTTCACAACCTCAGTTTCCAACAACAGCCGGAACGATGATGGTACCAATCAGAGAGGGAGTGAACACAGTTTTGGATCTAGTATTGCACAACTTAGAGAGCTGGAAGTTCCATATCCGGACAAGGAATGTAAACACACAGGTAAAATTTCTGGGTGAGAAGGCATTTTCCTGTTAAGTTATCACCTGACCCCCTCCTGTAGTTCTAAGGACACAATTCGTGGCCTATATACACCTGGAGCAGGAAACACCCGAACACTCAGCAACGCCTGCAGGCCCCCCCCACCCCCCCGCATCCACTCTCACAAACTAAAGTGGACAGAAAATGCCAACATTTAGCAACTACACGGCTAACTTGGATAATCCAGTAATAAAACGAACGGCAAAGTCCAGGAATTAAAAATGTGGGAAAATTCAGAAGCTAAGGAAAAACTCATGACGACAGAGTCACACCACGACTATGATACGGTAAACATGATTATGCTGCCATTAGTCACTCATGAATAAAAGCTTTACATGCTTTACATAGTAGCTGTCATCCTCAAAGCATTCCATAACTTGAGCAGAGGCTGAGTAATTAAGCGACTTGTTTCCTGCCAAAGGTCTTAGACCTGGGCATTCTCAACCTTTAAAATAGAAACACTGCCCTTTTTTTAAGTCCAAAGTGACAGGCTGAATATGGCAGTGGAAGAGAATCTGGATGAGGGTATTAAGATTTGCTTTTCCACGAAGACGTTTTCAGAGCAGGGAAACGAACACAGTGTGTATGTAAGAGACACAAACTACATTTCCAAGAGAGGTTGTCCGGGAAGGCCACGACCCTTACCTGTGGAGGAAATGCTTGCAAAAACTTCTTGCAGAGAAGGCAGCAGGGTGGAGGGCTCGGCCTTCCAGATGTTCTGCAGCAAGTTACTCACTTTTGTCACCTGCGAAACATATTCCCGCAGCTCTTTCTCCTGGGTGGACACGCACTGGAAGTGGCCTATCGTTCGAACCAGCTGTTGGCAGAAGGTGATGGACAACTTCCCCTTGGGGATGCACTGCACGAAGTCGGTCAGGAGCTCGCTGAGTCGGGCGCACAGCTGCGGCTCCGGCCTCTCGCACACCATCCGCAGCACCTCCACCTGCAGCAGGCTAAAGAGGTCCAGCACCGACGGGCAGCTCATGATCAGCTTCAGGCCGTTGTGAATGTAGTCCACGATGGCTACGTCCTTCCTGTCCAGCGAGTGGTAGCCCTGCTGAAGGAGACCCAGCACGAACGTCTTGTTGAAGAAGGACTCGAACTCCGGCCGGTGGTAGCGCGCGTAAGCCTCCAGCACTTGGTGGCCCACCTGCCGCTGAAAGGGGTCCTGGCCCTCCAGGATGAGCCGGGTCGTCAGGTCAAACATGGCCTCGCACTGCGCCTCGTCCAGCCAGTGCTCCGCCGACTCCACCACCTTCCGCACGATCACCCGCTTTAGGGGCAGCGGGTGCGAAGAACTCACCAGGCCCTCTAGGATCTTGTCCATCGTCGCCACGCGGCAAGTTCCGGGCCAGGGGGTGAGGAGCCGGTGGCCACGGCCCCGAGGTGGGCCAGGAGAGCCCCGGGGCGGAGGCGAACCTGGAGCGCAGCAGCAGCAGCAGCGGGACCGACCACCGCCACCGCTGCCTCAGTAGCCACATTTATCGGGCAGGGGGGCCCATCCGAGTCCGGGCGGGAGTTGCCAATTCTGAGGCGCCTAAGAACCGGCCCCGTCCGCGCTGGGCCTAAGGAGCCAGAGGCCCACACTCCGCCGCCGCCGCCGCCCCGGGCCCGCGGTCTCTCTCAGCATCAGCGCGGAGGGGCCAGCGGGGGCCCCCCAGCGGCGGCAGGCACTCAGGGCCCGGGGCTGCCAGCCGCCTGGTGAGGAAGCGCGCCTCTGCGAGCCGCGGCAGGTGTAGGCGTTCGGGCTCCAGCAGGTCCTGGGATGAAACCCGCCCTGGGTTGAGTCAGGAGCGGCTGTCACGAAAGGTGCCGGGATCAGCCCGGCAGAAGAGGAGGCGGACACCCTTGACCCGGATTCAGAAGGTCCAGCGAACAGGAAGTGAAGGACGTCGGAACCTCCGGAAAGGCCCGCCCCTCCGCTACTTCTCTCCTCCTTCCCCTCTCTCCCTCCTCCGCCCCCGCCCTCCTACCCACTCCGGGGCCCCGCTCGGAACCCCCCGCGGTCCTGCCTCCTCGCTGCCGCGCAGGCGCGGCAGCCCCGGTGGAGTCGCGCGGCGACACCGGCGTCACTGGGGATCACGTGTAAGTCATAGGCGGCTTTCCGGGAGGTGCGGCCCGGAGCCGCTCCGGGAGAGCGGTGGACGTGATGAGTCCAGGATTCCCAGCTTCCGCTCTCTTGTCGGTTCTGTTCGGGTCGGGTTACTTGTGAAAGGCCGAGAAAGTTGTATTTAGTTCAAGTCTTGTGACTCAGAAAGTTTTGGAAACGTGAACCGAAGAGCATTTGGGGGAGAAAATAAGGAAAAGGACTCAAAACTCGGATTGAAGAGAAGCCGTTTAAGGTCGTGGCTTACTCATCAAGAGATGGACTAGGGTTCCTAAATGGTAGTGCCTTTCTCTTAACCCGTGGTTATAAAAGTAAGGGCGGTACTGGCGGCGGTATACATTTAGAAACGATCCACTGTCTTTAACCGGTATCTTTATAATGAGCTTTTGTGGGATAGCTATCAGGGCTCCCCTGATAGCTCTGTTGGTAAAGGATCCGCCTGCAATGCGGGAGACCCCAGTTCGATCCCTGGGTTGAGAAGATCACCTGGAGAAGGGAAAGGCTACCCACTCCAGTATTCTGGCCTGGAGAATTCCATAGACTGTAGAGTCCATGGAGTCGCAAAGAGTGGGACACGACTGAGCGATGGGGAAACAATGACAGTGTGGGACAGCGAAAAATACGTTGTCCCCAGAATGGGAGGAGAGGAAGGAAAATGATAGGTGAGAAAGAATGACAGTACTTTGAAAATAAACCCAGTGAAATCTTCACAGTATTTATGTTATGCTGACACTGGTTAACAATAAAGAATAGATGGAGTCATCATGTTTGTAGTTTTTCAAGTTAAATTCCAAAGATTCTTAAGAATTTAGGCTTTCATCAGAGGCCTTTAAATTGAAAAATTACCTAATTATGGCTCTGTTAAGACTTGACTCCTATGATTGTGAAATCAGACCTTAATGGCCTATAATACCGACTAAAATTTAAAGAACTGGTTCATTTAAAACGTACAACAGTAAAGAAGCAAAATTGTGAGTTGTTTACTTTGCTCAATGGTGTTTGGGTTTCTACCAATTTACAAAGTGGTTACACCAATATATTTAATACATTGGTAAAGGGTAATCTTGGGGCTTCCCAGATGGTTCAGTGGTAAGTTGTTTGCCTGCCAAGGCGAAAGATGTGGGTTCATTCCCTGGGTCAGGAAGATCCCCTGGAGAAGGGAATGGCAACCTGCTCCAGTATTCTTACCTGGAAAATCCCATGGATGGAGGAATGTGGAGGGCTATAGTCCATGGAGTCTCAGAGTTGGACCTGACTGATTGGCTAAGCACACACGCATGGATAATCTTGGAAAGAATAGCAGTTTAAACAGGATAGAAACTGGGTAGAGAAACTTAAGATGGAGTTAGTTTGTAGAAAGAGATTGATGATAAAAGAGAAATGAGGTAATTGGTGGATGTAAAAGTCATGCTAGAACTCAGGAATAGCTTTGGAACTTTTTCTTTTCCAATAGATGGAAAGTAAAACTACAGAGAAAAGTTTGACTTTACTGGGAATGGTGCCACATTGGAAGACAAAAATAAGGTGAAAGTAAAATATTAAGAGGAATGAATGGTAGGATTGTGAATTTATTGATTTAATTTAAATTCTAAGATGTAAAATTAACAATATTTAAATATTATACCTACACCCTATGTTACTTAGGACTTCCCTGGTGGCTCAGACTGTAAAGCGTCTGCCACAATGAGGGATACCCAGGTTTGATCCCTGGGTTGGGAAGATCCTCTGGAGAAGGAAATGGCAGCCTACTCAGTACTCTTGCCTGGAAAATCCCATGGACAGAGGACCTGGTAGGCTACAGTCCATGGGGTCGCAAAGAGTCGGACATGACTGAGTGACTTCACTTTCCTATCCTATGTTATGTATTAAGGGAATGAGAGGAAAAGACAATATTTGTTATACATATTAATTTATTTGAAGCAAATATTTTTGTTATATATACTAAGCAAATATACTATACATACATAATGAAATAAGGAAGAAATGCTTGTGACAACAGTCCAGATTCTGTCACTGAAGATGTGATTATAGTTGGTATTTTAACAACCTTTTCCCACTGTCTATTCTGTATTCCCTTTGCCTTCAGCAAGTACCTCAGCTGGTTGTAGTTCTTTGCCTGATGGAATGACCCAGACAAACCTTCATTTCTGAAGAGTCTGGGCCACGAGTAGTCCCGCCTGGGTTGGATTGTTGTAGATTTACACTGGCTTTAATCACAGAGCATGGTAATACTAAGAGATGCCCTGAGGGATTTCTTGTATTCCAGACAGAGTGCATTCCTTATCTCTATTATAGAATTGCTGTCCAATTTTCTCTTGGTAGTCAGGATCAATCACCCCAGTCAACACAGTAACTCCCTTCTTTACCTGTTGATTCATAGATATGAGGAATTGAAGGTGGCCTAGTGGCATTCTTAACTTGAAATTCAATGGAATCACTGTTGCATTTCCTGGTGGAAGCATTCTACAAACAGAGCCTAAGGTCTTGGGAACAAGGAGCAAACGTTTTGCTAGTAAGTCACTAGGAGAAATAGTTGAGTGGTACCACTCCCATTTCTACCCTTTCGTTTCTGAGCTTATGAATTCTGACTATGAGAGAAATGGCACCAAGTATTGGATGCTGATTCAAAGCATATAATCATTCTGGAAAGCTTTGCTACAGTTCTGCAAGTTCGAGTCACCTCTCTGTAAGTGCTGTCCCACTATTCTGTCCAGCCAGCTGCTTCTGGGTGGTGGGAAACAGAGAGCAGTGAATTCTGTGAATGTGGGTCCAGTTCCTCACTTCATTTGTTGTGAAGTGAGTTCCTTCATCAGAAGCACTGCTGCATAGAGTACTACGATGGTGGATCAAGCATTCAGTAAGTTCATGGATGGTAGTTTTGGCAGAAGCACTGTGTGCAGGAAAGGCAGATTTATATCTGGAGTCAATATTTATTCCAGTAAGAACAAAACATTTCCCCTTCTGTGATGGAAAGAGTCCACAGTAATCAACCTGCCACCAGGTTGGCAGGCATTCAAGGCGTGGTAACCCGAGGGTTGGTCCCTGGTGTTGGAAGTTTCAGTGCTCAGCAGTGGCCATAGCCAGGTTGGCCTTGAGGAGTGGAAGTGGAAGTCATGTTTCTGAGTCCATGTGTGACCTTCATTCTTGTCACCAGGGCCACTTTGTCCATGAGTACATTGGGGAATAATGATAGGGGTGACTAGGGAAAAAGTGATTGGCCATAGACCAGGAATCATTCTGTAATCGTATATCTGGCCATTTCTTCTTCCAATCAAAGTGAACAACCAGGTTCCCTGCTGGTTCCCTGTGAGTCTGCCCACTGGCAGGATTCCTTCACCATTGCCCTTCAGGGATGTCCCAGAACAAGGGATTGTATTACTCCAGCCATCTACTTTTGGGTGGGGCTTGTATATTGTCCAAAATCATCTCTAATCAAGGCCAGGGTCTACTCTTCCACTGTCAGCTGATTTAGGGAACTCTCCATGAGGCCATTGGTGCAGATTTATTTTTTACTGGTATGCGAACATCTTACCATTAAGTCTAGAGTAGTTCCTACCCCAGGTCCGTCTTTCGCTCATCAGGCCCAGTGAGCGTAACGCCATCAGTGTAGTGGAGCAGCGTGCTGTCTTGTGGAAGAGAAAGACAATCAAGATACCTGTGAATTAGATTATGACCCCTTCATTAGAACTGGAGAGTTCATAGTCCCCTGAGGTACGAGAGCAAAAGTGTATTGCTGTTGGCCTTGCTAGCTGGAAACTGCTTCTGGTGGTCTTACCAATAGATATAGAGAAAAAGCAAACAAACAGAAAACATTTGTCAGATCAATAGCTGCGTGTCAGGTGCCAGGGGATGTGTTTATTTGCTCAGGCAATGGAGCTACATCTGACAGAGCAACTGCAACTGGCCTTTCCACCTGATTAAGCTTATGATGGTTCATTGTCATTCTCTGAGATGCATCGCTCTTCTGCACAGGTTAAATAGATGAGTTGAATGTGGATGTAGTGGGAATCACCGTGCCTGCATTTTTCAAGTCCTTGATTGTGGCACTAATCTACTGCAGTCTTTCCAGGAATAGGGCAGTGCTTTTAGTTTACCATTTTCCTAGGTAGAGGCAGTTCTAATGGATTCCACCTTGCTATTCCCATTTGAATAACCCTCACTGTGTAGGTCAGGGAGCCATTGTGGGGATTCTGCTAGCTGCTGAGTGTATCTGTTCCAGTAATTCTGGTATTGGGAAATAACCACAGAATAAGTTAGGAGACGCCCTGGGCTCACTCAGTGTGAAACAGACTTGATCTAAAATCCCACTGATCGCTTGACCTCCGTAAGCTCCTACTCTGACTGCTAGATCACAACAATGTTTTAGATCTCTTGGAATTAACATCAGTTCTGAGTCAGCACTGACATGAGTCCCCAGAAACACTAATTAATCAATTTCCTTTTTGCCCAATCACAGTTACCCTGGCAAAAGCTGTGGGTTACTTTGGGAAAGGCTGGGAGAATGATTAACAGTATAAATTTTTGGCAGTTCATCCATTGGGTTCTGGATCTATAAACCAGTTGAGATCTAGGAAATGAATAAGGGACCTTGAACCTGTCTTTTTATGGTTCAGGTTAAATTTTTGTTCTCTTGACCTAGAATTTTCCTGCTTAGGCAGATCAAGAAAGAATTTAGTAGGCTTCCTATCTATTGCATTTCTAGGAATGACATGATCAACTAGCTAATGCCTTAGGTCTGTACAAGTCAGACTATTCTGATTGCTGCTGCTTTGCTGTCCATTATGGTCACCATACTGTCCTTGCCTTTGGCAGATCCCTGCCAGCCAGGATATAGTTACTCCCGTTGCATTTAGGTTTTCTAGTTCAGTGACTGCAGTCCCTGTTGTAAGGTCTGGCCTAAAAAGAAGAGCAGTCACAGAGTTCTTCAGAGATGTTGGGGTTCTTCTCACAAGTCTGTTTCTCACAGTAGTGGTGAGAACATTTTCTGGACCCTCCCAGTGTGAATGCCTGGGTCCTAACTGACAAATCCACTCTAACATTTCAATCTAAGTCTTTGAATCTCTGCATTAAGTGAAGGCAGGTCTAGCATTTCTAATTTGCCCACTGCAGAGTGTCTGAGATCAGTAAGGGAATTAGTGTAGATGGAAGAGGAGGAAAAAAAAAAAAAAAAACAACTCTAAGATGGGGTGCTCCAACATTTAGATATTTGGGAGATTAGGAACAAATTTATTTGTTTCCTCCAGCCAAGTGTACATGCACAAGTGCAAGCATAGAATAAGCAGAGAGGGTTGGACATTACCAGGGTTGTAGTTTAGCCAAGCACAGGGAAACAGGAAAAGGGCTGGAGAATTAAGAGTGTATGCAAAGGAGTGGTTATGACTGACCATGCAATTTAAGCTGAATAAAGATAGAAGTTTATAGATTTGAGAGACAAGAAAAATATATTAGAACCAATGAATTGTTGGTTCTGGTGAGGTCAGAGGACGGTTGAAATTTCACAGTTTCCCAGTAGAAGTGGTGAGCTGGAAAAGTAGAAGATGGTGGTCAGAAAGTGAGATGCCTCAAGTTGAGACAATTGAGAAGGCAGTGCAGTTGTCCTTTGGTATCTGCAGAGGATTGGTTCAAGGGTCCCACATGGATGCCATAATCCATGGGTGCTCAGTCCCTTTTATTAAAATGGCATTTGATTTGCATGTATCCTTTGTGCATCGTCTTGTATACTTTAAATCATCTCTAGATTGCTTATGATACCTAATACAAAGTGCAGATAACCCTTGAGCAATGTGGGTGTTAAGAGCCCTGGCGCTTTGTGCATTGGAAAATCCATGTATAACTTTACAGTCAAAGTCAGAAAGAGAAAAGCAAGTATGGTATACTAACTCATATATATGGAATCTAAAAGGATGGTATGGATAAACCTATCTGCAGGGCAGCAGTGGAGACACGGACATAGAGAACAGACTTGTGGAGACAGAGGGAGGAATTAGAGGGTGGGACGAACTGAGAGAGCAACACCGAAACATACACATTACCAAATATAAAATACACAGCCAGTGGGCATCTGCTATGTGACTCAGCTCAAACCCCAGGCCATGTGACAACCTGGAGGGGTGGGATGGGATGGGAGGTGGGAGGGAGTTTCAAGAGGGAGGGGACATATGTATACCTGTGGCTGATTCACATTGATATATGGCAGAAGCCAACACAATATTGTAAAGCGATTATCCTCCAATTAAAAATAAATAGGTTAAAAAAAAACTTTACAGTCAGCTCTCTGTATGCTTGGCTCCACACCCACAGATTCAGCCCACTGTGGATCGTGCAATACTATAGTATTTAGTAAATAACAAAACAACCCGCGTGGAAGGACCGGTACTGTTCACTTCCAGCTTGTTTGAGGGTCAACTGCAAATGTTATGGAAATAGTTGCCAGTGCACAGCAAATTCAAGGTTTGCTTTTAGAAACTTTATAGAATTTGTTTCTAAACAAATTTTTTTTCTAAACAAATATTTTTTGATCCACAGTTGTTTGAATTAGAGGATCTGGGATGCACAGATACGGAGGGCCGACCGTAGTTATTGGGGAAGATGAGAGCTGAGGTATGGCCACATGAGTAAGTAGCTGGAGTAAGGTGGAGAATAAACCCCGGAGGAGAGAAGGTCAAGGCACTGAGTGGCGGTGTATTAGGCAGATCGTCCCTGTGGATGTTGAAGGCCACTGAGAGTAACGACAGGAGTGGGGTTTGAGACAGTGTCAGGGAGTCAGGGGAAGGGGAGGCTGGCCTGGGCACTGTTTGGGCACTGCAGCAGAGAAAGAGACTTAGTGCTGTTATTTGAAGTCATAAAACTTAAATGGGCAGGTTTATTGAGGAGAGAAGAAAGAGTGGTCTGGAAGGAGCAATGGGGAGCAGGCATGTCATCTCCACCTCCAAACTTAGTAGTGGTGGCCTTTGGGAGTTGAGAGGGCTGCAGGGTTGATCAGGTTTTAAAGCAAGAAGGGAAGGGAATGTTTACAGAGAAGGCGATTTTGCTGATGACTGAGTCTCACACAGCCCAGTGGAGTTTTCAGGTATCAGACAGGGATCAGAAATGGGCCCAAAAAGGAGATGCTCAGCTTTATGGAAATTAGAGTCCTGAAGATGAGAGTTAACTTTGGCTTCTTGTGACAACTAAAATCAGCAGGCATAAAGGGCATCATGAAATTTATCCTGATGAAAGTCTTTGAAAGAAGCTTTAAGTTCAGAGTGGAAACCATAATGAAATAAATGTGCAACCTCAGTGCCTATTCAAGGACAAGTTTGGGCTTGGATCAGTCATGAGTGAAATGCTGGCTGGCAAATGTCTGCCTTGTAAAGGGTGCAGGGTGGTTTATGGGGTTATGAAGGGATCTGAAGACCTTGGAGATAATCAAAGTTTATTATTCATTACCTTCAATTTACATCATCTAGCAATTATTGCTGCTATTCAAAGACTTTTATCATCAGAAGAGGATCTTTCTCAAAAGCTAGGCAGTAATTTTCTGCCCTCTTGCATGAGAGGAGTTTGAATAGCAATAGTATGTTGGCGATTTGTAGACATTTTACATATTGTTGCATTCAAACAAAATTTGAAACTTGAGATTTTGAATTTTTAAAAATAATCCCCGAACATCAAAGCAGTCATAACTGGCTGAGCTTGAATTCCTAATAAAGATATCATGAGGGGACCCCAGACCTAAAAAATGGACATAATGTTTATGAAAGTGAAAGTTTCTCAGTTGTGTACGACTCTTTGCGAACCCATGGGCTGTCCCTGGAATTCTCCAGGCCAGAATACTGGAGTGGGTAGTCTTTCCCTTCTCCAGGGGATCTTTCCAACCCAGGGATCAAACCCAGATCTCCCGCATTGCAGGCAGATTATTTACCAGCTGAACAGAGAGGCCCAAGAATATTGAAGTGGGTAGCCTATCCCTTCTCCAGCAGATCTTCTCGACCTAGGAATCAAACCAGGGTCTCCTGCATTGCAGTCAGATTCTTTACCAACTGAGCTATCAGGGAAGCCAGTAATGATCCAGAAAGCAAAGAGAACTAGAGCCTCTTGATGAGAGAGGAGAATGAAAAAGCTGGCTTAAAACTCAACTTTCATAAAACAAAGGTCATGGCATCCAGTCCCTTTACTTCATGGCAAATAGATGGGGAAACAATGGAAACATGAGAGATTTTCTTTTCTTGGGCTCCAAAATCACCACAGATGGTGTCTGCAGCCATGAAATTAAAAGATGCTTGCTGCTTGGAAGAAAAGCTATGACCAACCTAGACAGCATATTAAAAAGCAGAGATATTACTTTGCCGACAAAGGTCTGTCCAGTCAAAGCTATGGTTTTTCCAGTAGTCATGTATGGATGTGAGAGTTGGACCATAAAGAAGGCTGAATGCCAAAGAACTGATGCTTTTGAACTTGGTGCTTTTGAGCTTGAGAGTCCCTCTGACAGCAAGGAGATCAAACCAGTCCATCCTAAAGGAAATCAGTCCTGAATGTTCATTGGAAGGACTGATGTGGAAGTTGAAGCTCCTATATTTTTGCCTCCTGATACGAAGAACTGACTCATTGGAAAAGACCCTGATGCTGGGAAAGATTGAAGGCAGGAGGAGAAGGGGACGACAGAGGATGAGATGGTTGGATGGCATCACCGACTTGATGGACTTGAGCTTGATCAAGCTCAGGGTTTTGGTGAAGGACAGGGAAGCCTGGTGTGCTGCAACCATGGGGTTACAAAGTCAGACACAGCTGAGCGACTGAACTGAACTGAGCTGAAGGATGGTTTTGCCCTTAATCAACAAGTCTGGAATTTTCAGTCAGCACCAATCTGACCAGAGATAATCTGCCACTGTGGGCCTTTTCCATTCCCTAGAGGAAGAGAGGCAATCTGCATGATAAAACCCTGTGGTTCCTCCCCACCCACCCCAAAATGTCCTCCAGCCTAAAGTAATTCCTTCTGTTCTGTTGCGAATAGCTCCCTTCCCCACCCTTCTTCCTAAAAAAACCTTCCATTTTAAACAATCCATAGAAGTGTCAAAGACAATGAGAGAACCTTGGGGTCACAAAGAGTTGGACACAGCTGAGTGACTAAGCATAAACACAAAGAGGACAGTAATATAGGAAATGGATGATAAAGGTGTTTAAGACGTATAGAAAACAGAGCAATCATGCAGACAGATAATTGAACAGACAAGTAAGGAGACTGAGTCAGTAATCATGTAACTCCCAAAGACTGAACAGACGGCTTCACTGGTGAATTCTACCAAACATTTAACAATGAACTAATGCCAGTTCTTCTCAACCTCTTCCGAAAAATTTAAGAGGAGTGAACACTCCCAAATTTATAAGGCCAGCATTACCCTGATACCAAAACCAAAAGAAGAAAACTACAGGCCAATATTTCTGATGATTGTAGGTGTAAAAATCCTTAACAAAGAAGATCAAATTGAGTTCCACAGTATACTGAAAGGATCTTACACCATGATCAAGTGATTTTTTTATCTGGGATGAAAGTATGGCTCAATATACACAAATTAATAAATGTAATATGCTACATTAATAGAATGAAAGACAAAAATCATATGTTCACCTCATTAGATGCAGAAAGAGCAGTTGAAAAAATTAAGTTTTTTCATGATAAAAACTGAAAAATTGAGTATAGAAGGAACTTCCTCAACAAAATAATGGCCATACATGACAAACCCACAACTAACTTCATACTCAATGGTGAAAAATTAAATAATTTCCCTCTAAAATTAGAAGAAGGATGACCACTGTCACCATTTTTATTCAGCATAGTACTGGAACTCCTAGCCAGAGCAATTAGGCAGGAAAAAGAAATAAAAAGCATTTATATTAAGAAGGAAAAAAATAAAACTGTTTGATGGTGACATGATCTTGTATATAGAATATCCTAAAGAATCCACCAAAAACTGTTAGAACTGAGAAATGAAGTAAAGTTGCAGAATATAGAATCAACATACAAAAATTATTTAGAATTCTATACTTTATGATGAACTGTCTGAAAAAACAGTCTCATTTATAGTATCAAAAACAATAAAATACCTAGAAATAAATTTAATCGAGAAAGTGAAAGGTCTGTACTCCAAAAACTAAGATATTGATCAAAGAAATTGAAGAAGACATGAATAAAAGGAAAGATATTCCATGCCCATGGATCTAAAGAGTTAATATTATCAAAAATGGCCATACTGTCTAAACCCAGGGGTTCCCAACAGGTATCAGTCTGTGGTCTCTTAGAAACCAGGCCTCACAGCAGGGAGTGAGCAGTAGGCAAGTGAGGGGAGCTTTACCTGCCACTCCCCATTTTTCACATTACCACATGAACCACCCCACCGCCTTGGTCTGTGGAAAAAGTATCATCCATGAAACCGGACCCTGGTGCCAAAAAGGTTGGGGACCACTAATCTCAATCATATATAGATCTAATGCAATCTCTATCAAAATTCCAATGGTGTTTTTCAGAGAAATACAAGAAACTATCCTGAATTTCATGTGGACTCACAAAGACCTCAACTAGCTAAAAGTATCTCGGAAAGCTGGAGGCATCACAGTTTCTGGTTTCAAACTATTACAAAGCTGTGGTAATAAACACAGGACAGTTCTGGCAGAAAACAGACACACAGACCAATGGGGCATAATTGAGAGCCCAGAAATACACCCATGCATATTTGGCCAACTAGGGAGCCAGACATACTCAATGGGGAGAGGGAGTTTCTTTAGTAAATGATGTTGGGTGAATTGGGTATTCACATGCAAAAGAATGAAGCTACACCCTCCTGCCACTCACAATGTGTAACTCAAAATGAATTAAATTAACATAACACCTGAAATTAGGAAACTTTTAGAAACAGAAAAAGCTCCTTGACCTAGGTCTTAGAAATGACATTTTTTGGTTGTGAATCCCAAGACACAAGTAAAAAAAAGCAAAACTCAGTCATTTTCTCAAAGAAAACATACAAATGGCCAAAAAGCATATGAAAAGAAGCTCTGTATCACTAGCTATCAGGAAAATGCAAATCAGAACCACAATGAGATACTATCTCTCATCTGTTAAGATGATTGTTCTCAGAAAGACACATGCTGGCAAAGATGTGTAGGAAATGAAGTCTGGTGCACTGTTTGTGGGAATGTAAATTGTTCAGTTCAGTTCAATTGCTCAGTCATGTCCGACTCTTACAATCCCATGGACTGCAGCACGCCAGGCCTCCCTGTCCATCACCAACTCCGAGAGTTTACTTACACTCCTGTCCGTTGAGTCAGTGATGCCGTTGTATCATCTCATCCTCTGTCGTCCCCTTTTCCTCCCACCTTCAATCTTTCCCAGCATCAGGGTCTTTTCCAGTGAGTCAGTTCTTTGCATCAGGTGACCAAAGTATTGGGAGTTTCAGCTTAAACATCAGTCCTTCCAATGAACACCCAGGACTGATCTCCTTTAGGATGGACTGGTTGGATCTCCTTGCAGTCCAAGGGACTCTCAAGAGTCTTCTCCAACACCACAGTTCAAAAGCATTAATTCTTTGGTGCGCAGCTTTCTTTATAGTCCAAGTCTCACATTGATACATGACTACTGCAAAAACCATAGCCTTGATTAGACCTTTGTTGGCAAAGTAATATCTCTGCTTTTTAATATGCTGTCTAGGTTGGTCGTAACTTTTCTTCCAAGCAGCAAGTGTCTTTTAATTTCATGGCTGCAGTCACCATCTGCAGTGATTTTGGAGCCCTGCAAAGTAAAGTCTGTCACTGTTTCCACTGTTTTCCCATCTATTTGCCATGAAGTGATGGGACCAGATGCCATGATCTTCATTTTCTGAATGTTGAGTTTTAAGCCACCTTTTTCACTCTCCTCTTTCACTTTCATCAAGAGGCTCTTTAGTTCTTCTTCACTTTCTGCCATAAGTGTGGTGTCATCTGCATATCTGAGGTTATTGATATTTCTCCTGGAATTCTTGATTCCAGCTTGTGCTTCCTCCAGTCCAGCATTTCTCATGAAGTTCCCTCATAGCTCAGTCGGTAAAGAATTGGCCTGCAATGCAGGAGACCTGGGTTCGATTCCTGGGTCAGGAAGATCCCTTGGAGAAGGAAATGGCAATCCACCCCGGTATTCGTGCCTGGAAAAACCCATGGACAGAGGAGCCTGGTGGGCTACAGTCCATGGGGTTGCAAGAGTCGGACAGGACTTAGTGACTAAACCAACACCACCACCACTATGCCTATAAGTTAAATAAGCAGGGTGACAATATACAGCCTTGACGTACTTCTTTCCCAATTTGGAACCAGTCTGTTGTTCCATGTCCAGTTCTAACTGTTGCTTCTTGACCTGCATACAGGTTTCTCAGGAGGCAGATCAGGTAGTCTCATATTCCCGTCTGTTTAAGAATTTTCCACAGTTTGTTGTGATCCACACAGTCAAAGGCTTTGGCATAGTCAATAAAGCAGAAGTAGATGTTTTTCTGAAACTCTCTTGCTTTCTTGATGATCCAGGGGATGTTGGCAATTTGATCTCTGGTTCTCCTGCCTTTTGTAAATCCAGCTTGAACATCCGGAAGTTCATGGTTCACGTATTGTTGAAGCCTGGCTTGGAGAATTTTGAGCATTATTTTGCTAGTGTTTGAGTTGAGTACAATTGTGCAGTAGTCTGAACATTCTTTCGCATTGCCTTTCTTTGGGATTGGAATGAAAACGGACCTTTTCCAGTCCTGTGGCCACTGCTGAGTTTTCCAAATTTGCTGGCATATTGAGTACAGAACTTTCACAGCATCATCTTTTAGGATTTGAAATAGCTCAACTGGAATTCCATCACCTCCACTAGCTTTGTTTGTAGTGATGCTTCCTAAGGCCCACTTGACTTTGCATCCAGGATGTCTGGCTCTAGGTGAGTGATCGCACCATTATGTTTATCTGGGTCATGAAGATCATTTTTGTATAGTTCTTTTGTGTATTGATGCCACCTTTTCTTAATATCTTCCGCTTTTGTTAGGTCCATACCATTTCTGTCCGTTATTGTGTCCATCTTTGCAGGAAAATTTCCCTTGGTATCTCTAATTTTCTTGACAAGATCTCTAGTCTTTCCCATTCTATTGTTTTCCTCTATTTCTTTGCATTGATCACTGAGGAAGGCTTTCTTATCTCTCTTTGCCTTTCTTAGAAACTCTGCATTCAAATGGGAATATCTTCTTTTCTCCTTTACCTTTACCTTGTATTCTTTTCTCAGCTATTCATAAGGCCTTTCAGACAACCATTTTGCCTTTGTGCATTTCTTTTTCTTGGCAATGGTTTGATCCCTTCCTCCTGTACATTGTCACGAACCTCTGTCCATAGTTCTTCAGGCACTCAGATCTAATCCCTTGAATCTATTTCTCACTTCCACTGTATAATCGAAAGGGATTTTATTTAGGTCATACTTGAATGGTCTAGTGGTTTTCTCTACTTTCTTCAATTTTAAGTCTGAATTTTGCAATAAGGAATTCATGATCTGAGCCACAGTCAGCTCCTGGTCTTGTTTTTGCTGACTGTATAGAGTTTCTCCATCTTTGGCTGCAAAGAGTATCATCAATCTGATTTTGGTGTTGACCATCTGGTGATGTCCATGTGTAGAGTCTTCTCTTGTGTTGTTGGAAGAGGGTGTTTGCTATGACTAGTACGTTCTTTTGACAAAACTCTTATTAACCTTTGCTGCTAAGTCACTTCAGTCGAGTCTGGCTCTGTGCAACCCCGTAGATGTCAGCCCACCAGGCTCCCCCGTCCCTGGGATTCTCCAGGCAAGAACACTGGAGTGGGTTGCCATTTCCTTCTCCAATGCATGAAAGTAAAAAGGGAAAGTGAAAAAAAAAAAAAAAGGGAAAGTGAAGTTGCTCAGTCGTGTCCGACTCTTAGACCCCATGGACCACAGCCCACCAGGTTCCTCCATCCATGGGATTTTCCAGGCAAGCGTACTGGAGTGGGGTGCCATTGCCTTCTCCGTTATTAACCTTTATTCCAATGTAAATTGGTATAACCACAATTGGAAAAGTATGGAGGATTCTCAAAAGATTAAAGATCCAACTATAATATGATTCACCCATCCTACTGATGAGTGTGTATTGAAATGAAATCACTATCTCAAAGCTATATCTATACCTTCATGTTCACTGTAGTGTTCTTCATAACAGTCAAGACATGGAAATAACTTAAGTGATCACTGGCAGATGAATGGATAAAGAACATGAGGTTTATTTGTAGTGTGGAATATTATTTACCCATACAAAAGAAATAAATCTTGCCGTTTGTGACAAATGAATAGACATTGAAGGCATTTTGCTAAGTGAAATGAGTCAGAGAAAGAAAGATAAATGCTTTATGATCTCACTTGTGGAATCTAAAAGTAACAAACTCCTAGAAACAGAAAGGAGTTGGTAATTGCCAGGGGCTGAGGAATAGGGGAGGTAGGGAGATGTTGGTCAAATAGTACAGACTTCAGCTAGAAGATGAATAAATTCTGTGGATCTAAGGTAGTACAAGGTGACTCTAGTTAACATTTTATTGTATTCTATGCTAGGAAGTTGCTATGAGAGTAGAGTTTTAACCATTCTCACCCCAACAACAGAAACAAAGGTGGTTATATGAGAGGAGGAATATTTTAACAATCTTATTGTGGTATTTATTTCACAACATAATGTGTAACAAAAGATTACATTGTACACCCTAAAAAAAAAAAAAAAAAAAAAGATTACATTGTACACCCTAATCTAAGTCTATACAGTGTTATGATAGTTATATCTCAATAAAGCTGGAAAAAATGACAGTACTCATTAGTACTTAGATGTGAATGACAAAAGACAGAGATTAGAAGAGTGGATTAAAAACATGTAATCCAACTATGTACTGTCTCCAATTGGTTTATTTTACATTCAAAAGTACAAATAGATTGAAAGTGAAGGAATGGGAAAAGATATTCTATGAAAATAGTAACCAAAAGAGAGAAAGTGTTGCTATACTTCTATCAGACAAAATAGACATTAAATCAAAAAAGGTTGCAGGAGACGAAAACATTTAGAAAAGTTTAAATGCATCAAGAAGATGTAACAAATACTTATGCACTTCATGACATCGTCAAAATATATGAAGCAAAAACAGAATTAAAGTGAGCTATGCATAATGCTAAGTGGAGTGCATCAGGTAAACACAAATACTGAATGATTTTATTTATATGTGGAATCTAACACATCAAACTCAGAAACAGAGAGCAGATTGGTAGTTGCCAGACGCAGAGGTTGAGGGTAGGGGAAAAGAGTGAAGGTGGTCAAAAGGTGCAAACTTCCAGTATGAGTTTTGTGGATGTAATGTACAGCATGGTGAATATAATTAAAATACTATATATTTGAAAGTTGCTGAGAGTGAGTCTTACAAGTTTTCATCGCAAGGAAAAACCTGTAACTATATGATGTGATGGATATTAACTAAACTTACTGTCTTAATCATTTTGCAGTATATATGCATGTCAAATCATTGTTGCACACCTTAAACTAATTCAATGTTGTATGTAAATTATAAAACCAGAAAAAATAAAAGGAGAAACAGTTCTATAATAGTTGAAAGACTTCAATACACTCGCAATAATGGATAGAACAAACAGGGGTTAAGTAAGGAAATAGAAGACTTAACACAATACACTAACTAGATCTAATAGATACATACAGAACACCATATCCAATAAAAATAGCAAAACATTCTTCTCAAGGTCACATGGGAAAATTTCCCGGTTATGTATATAACACATTCTCAGTAGTTTCAAACAGCACACAAGTATCTTCTCTGATCACAAAGTCATAGAATTAAATAAGCTATCAAACCATAGAAAGACATGGGGGAAAATGCATATTGCTTAGTGAAAGAAGCAAGTCTGAAAAGGCTACATGTTTTGTATTTTTTAATCCTCACTGTATGACATTCTGGAAAAGGCAAAACCAAGGAGAGAATTAAAAAACCAGTGGTTTCCAGAAGTTTGGGGAAAGAGATGAATAAGTAGATCACAGGAAATTTTTATGTTAGTGAAACTATTCTATGTGATACTGTAATGATGGACATGACATTATGCATTTGTTAAACCCACTGAATGTAGGACATAAAGTAAACTGTAATGTATCATATTGTTTCATTGATTGTAACAAGTGTGACACATTTAGTTAATCATAGTGTTTAAACCTGGAGGAATAGGAAACTCCTTTAAACTTTCTGGGGAATTTTTCTTGAAGCCTCAAAACTGCTCTGAAAAATAAAGCCTATTTTAAAAAACCAAGACCCATTATGAAAGATGTGTATTACTTCTCTTATTCTGGGCCCCAGAAATTTATTATAAGAACAGACAGGATTTTTCAGTTCTGGAATTTGATTTTACCATGCTTGCAAGCTAATAGCAAGCATGTTACTGTTTTATCAGTGCGTGAGCATCGGTATGTTGGCGTTAGTTCCCCTTGCCCCTCATTCATGTGAGAGTACATGAGAGGGCCTAGTGGGGACCCTACACATGCAGTCAGTTATATTCTATCCAAACTTGGGGATCCACTGTTTTTATGGCAAGCAGCAAGCAAGCCTGCTCTTTCTTTGTGATGGGTGCATTACCTTATCTCTCAGGATTGGTCTCTGCAAACACAGTTTTGAGAAATGGCCTGAGCAGAGAGCAGTCAGAGCTTTGCATGCCTTTCACACCTTGTAAAAAAGTGCAGGATGTTAACTGCCTGTGGCAGATCACATCTCCCAATGGGTCCTTTCAGTTCTGGTGTCTCCAGTGAGACTTAGAGAATTTCTTCATATTGGGATCTCTAAAACAACAAATGTGCATATTCGTGTACAGTTGACTTCCATATGGGTAAATAAAATTTAAGTATGAATTGTTCACAAATGGGATATTGATGCTAATTTTGTTTTCCTTCTTAATAAGCATTCTTCTGTGTTCTGGTCCAATCTAGATTTATTTTTTTCCAAGTCCTCCTGATCATATTTTGGAGGGTTCCATTCAAATCTGCCATAGAACGGTGACCCTTTTTTGTTTCAAAGCCTTTATTAACTATTTACAGAAATGTCTTTGCCTATGCATCTGAAGTTCCTAGAACGGAGCTTACTTTAAATATGGCCCTTTCCTCATATGGCTTCTGTGCACCTTGTTCTCTTTGCCATGTCCTGTTTTCTTCAAGGTTATGGTCTGCTCCGTTTAGCAGGAAAAATCCTGCTTGATATCCTGTTTGATATCTAGACTGTTTGATATCTAGACTGAGAACCACAATGGGCAGGAACATGGCTACCATGACGCTTCTTGGGTGACATTAGATACTCTTCCACTTTGCTGTGTCAGTGCCAGAGACATTGATGTTATATTATTTTATTCTCAGTATTGTGTGTATTGTAAAAATCCATGGGAATAAGATTTCGTATCCAATATACAGATGATTTTATTAAAAAGGGAATGGCCATAATGAATGAAATAAGACTGAATTGAGTGCCCATGGCTTATAGTTTTTATATAACAGAGGCTGTGGAAAGCCTGTGTCATTTCTAAACATAATTTCAAATCAATTCTCTTTCACCCTCCAGGATAATATTTTAGCCATACTTGTTAATTATTGCTATACTCAAAGTTGAGTTAACTTGCATCTCTTCTTTTGCTTTGCTTATCCCTATTGTTGTTTATAAGGTAACAATAAGGTGATAAAATAACTAATGTGATATGAGCAAAGAGAGAAAAAGAAACTCACCAAACCTCTTGCTGATTTTCCTAAAACTCCAGTTTTATTTAACTGTTTCATAACTGACCAGCCCTACGCCTCTCTTGGGGGCAGCACAAGGGGTCTGTGCTCAGTGGAATATCAGATGGTCACTACCTGTTGAGAAATGGAGTAAGAATAATAGTTTTCTCTGTTTTTACTTCTCCTGAGGTTAGCAGCCCCCTCAGTGGAACTCATGTATATTTAGAAACTGCATTAACATTTTGAGCGCCATTCTGGTGCTTCTTAATAAATTATGCTTTCATCATACTAAAATAGAAGCTGGACGGATACTGTAGTGAGCTTTCAGAGACGGGAATGTAGCAAGGCAGGAATTAGGGACCAGAGCGCAACCGGAGAGTTAGACTGCCTGGGTGTAAAACTTAGAGCCCCAATTTACTAGCTGTATGACTGGGGAAACTAATCTCCAGGCTTCAGGCTTCTTATGTAATGGTAAAAAACATGGAACATAGGGCTTTTTTGATGATTAAATGAGATAATCCAAAATCTAGACACTTAGCTTAAATGCTGGTCACATAATATGCACTCTGTAAATGATAGCTCTTACTGTTTTTTGGTATTATAATAATATATTATTCATAGTCACCAGCTTAATGAGTACTTGCTACCCAAGCTTGGCCCTGCATTTTCACAAGCATGGACTCATTTAGTCCTCACTAGTGTTCTCTGATGTAGTAATCTTAACACAAGGATTGTATTCTCCAGTCAGACAAGAGTCAGAGATCTTACTGGCATCATTGGGTGACACAGTAACTTGGCATAATTAACTTTGCTTCAGATTTGCTGGGAGATTTGTCATTATGTTCATAAGGAGGTTCAGCTAGGTCAGTGTCCATCTTTTCTAGGGGCCTCCCTTCAGTAAAGGGAGAGAGTGGATTGTGGAAATACTGCTAGCTAGTTTCTTCCCAGGCAGGCACTGGTATTGTTTACATTTTAAGGTTGAGGAAACTGGGGCCCGGAGAGGCTAAGTTAGTTGCACCAAATCTAGTAATGATGGAGGCTGGGTGAAGATGATTGTGATTTATGGAATACCCACACATATGGGGCACTGGAGAAGACTCAAGAGTCCCTTGGACAGCATGGAGAGTGAACCAGTCAATCCTACAGGAAATCAACCCTGAATAGTCATTCATTGGGAGGACTGATGCTGAAGCTGAAGCTCCAATACTTGGGCCACTTGATGCAAAGAGCTGACTCATTGGAAAAGACTCTGGTTTGGGGAAAGATTGAAGGCAGGAGGAGAAGGGGACGACAGAGGATGAGATGGTTGGATGGCATCACTGACGCAATGGATGTGAGTTTGAGGAAACTCTGAGAGAGAGTGAAGGACAGGGAAGCCTGGCCTGCTGCAGTCCTGAGGTTGAAAAGAGTCAGATACAACTTAGCAACTGCACAACAGCAACAGACTCAATTTATCCATACTCAATTAAACTCGCATTTCATTTCTCAATAACTTAAAGCTTGAAAGAAGATATTCTGATGGATACCTAAAATATACAAATGCAATACACTGAGAGGATCTTACACAAACCTGGTCTTCTAGTTTTCCCTTTCTGAGGAATGGCACCACAATCTAGCTCTGCAAACCAGAAATCTAGTTGTCCAAGACATTTCCCTACATTCCTCTTTTTCATCTCCATGTCAAATACCGCATAACAGATTATGTTGTTTTGACCTCTTATATAACTTGCTCCACTTTATTCTGTTCCCTAGTCTAAGTACTACCTTCTCTCTTCTAAATGACTACAATAATCAATTTCCAGGTAAGAAAATAGCATATACCACCACATTCTTAAAACATGGTATCCATTCCACTTGCAGAATAATCTTTCAAAATGTAGTCTGGTCATATCATTCCTCTACATAAAATGTATTAAAGTTCCACATTTTTCAAAGAACAGAAATTTTTATTATGGTCTATGAGATGCAGCTTGGTCTAGTTCTCAGCCATATTTCTGGGCTCAGTTCATACTATGCTCCCCACATGTTCTTTGTACTCAACCCACACTGATCGTTTTGCAAACTCTCCTAATTTCAGTGCTTCTTCCTTTCAAATCAGTCAGTTCAGTTCAGTAACTTAGTTGTGTCTGACTCTTTGCGACCCCATGGACTGCAGCACACTAGGCTTCCTTGTCCATCACTAACTCCCAGAGGTTGCTCAAACTCATGTCCATCGAGTTGGTGATGCCATCCAACCACCTCATCCTCTGTCATTCCCTTCTCCTGCCTTCAGCCTTTCCCAGCATCAGGGTATTTTTCAGTGGTCAATTCTTCACATGAGGTGGCCAAAGTATTGGAGCTTCAGCTTCAGCATCAGTTCTTCCAATGAACACCCAGGACTGATCTTTAGGACGGACTGGTTGGACCTCCTTGCAGTCCAAGGGACTCTCAAGAGTCTTCTCCAACACCACAGTTCAAAAGCATCAATTCTTCAGTGCTCAGCTTTCCTTAGAGTCCAACTCTCACATCCATACATGACTCCTGGAAAAACCATAGCTTTGACTGGACAGACCTTCATTGGTAAAGTAATGTCTCTGCTTTTTAATATGCTGTCTAGGTTGGTCATAGCTTTTCTTCCAAGGAATAAGCGTCTTAATTTCATGGCTGCAGTTACCATCTGCAGTGATTTTGGAGCCCTAGAAAAGAAAGTCTGTCACTGTTTCCATTGTTTTCCATCTATTTGCCGTGAATTGATGGGACCAGATGTCATGATCTTCGTTTTATGAATATTGAGTTTTAAGCCAGCTTTTTTCACTCTCCTCTTTCACTTTCATCATGAGGCTCTTTAGTTCCTCTTAGCTTTCTGCCATTAAAGTGGTGTTATCTGCATAGCTGAGGTTACTGGTATTTCTCCCGGCAATCTTGATTCTAGCTTGTGCTTCATCCAGCCCGGCATGTCACACAGTGTATGCTGCTTATAACTTAAATAAGCAGGCTGACAATATACAACCAAAACATACTTCTTTCCCAATTTGGAACCAGTCTGTTGTTCCATTCCAGTTCTAACTGTTGCTTCTTGACCTGCATACAGGTTTCTCAGGAGGCAGGTCAGGTGGTCTGGTATTCCCATCTCTGAAAGAATTTTCCGAAGTTTGTTGTGATCCACACAGTCAAAGACTTTAGTGTAGTCAATGAAGCAGAAGTAGATGTTTTTCTGGAATTCTCTTGCATTTTCTATGATTGAACGGATGTTGTCAATTTGATCTCTGGTTCCTCTGCCTTTTCTAAATCGAGCTTGAACATCTGGAAGTTATTCGTTCATGTGCTATTGAAGCCTAGCTTGGAGAATTTTCAGCCTTACTTTGCTAGCGTATGAGATGAGTGCAATTGTGCGATAGCTTGAACATTCTTTGCCCTTTCAAATAGTTTTTGCCTATTCTTTGCCTTTTGATCCTTCCTCATTTTGCTTGGTTGTTTTTAAAATTTATCCTTCTGACCTTAGTTCAATTATGTTTTCCTCAATGAAGTGTTCTGTCCCTGGCATGAAAGGCCAAATTCCCCAGTTCCAAAGCATTGCCGTTAGGTAATTTCACTGAAAAACAATAAACCTAGGGTCGGTTCCATGAATGACCAATTTGCTAAAAACCAATTTAGCAAAAAACAACTTTCAGGAGACTAGTTCATCGCCCTGGTCAAGGATGTGTTTTTGTAGTAATCTTTCTGGAAAAACATCAAACCTATAGACAGTAACTACATATAAGAAGCAACCCACCATTTGCTTACATTGAAGTACTGGATCATTGGGCTTTAGAGGAGGACTTGGCATCTGAAATGTGAAAACATGAAATTGATATCCAGCCCAGAGAGACTGTCAAATTTGAGGTTAAAGAGCTGTCATGAAAGGACTGCATTGAAACTTCTGTGAAATGAAGACTTCAAAAAATGCTCAATAATTCAGTAAATTGGTCATCTGATGAAGTGATGATATGAAAGACTACTTTTCATCAAATTGATTTTCTAGAAATTGGTTTTGGATGAACTATCTTTCAGTGAATTTTCTGTTAGGGAATTCAATGAATCAGTCATTTGGAAAATTGACTTTTGGCAAATTGGCCTTCTTACAGCATCATGTTCCTCACCTTGCAACATTTTTCATAGTTAATGTTTTCAATTCGATGATGATTGGTGGTGTTTTCCCCTGATTATATGTAAGCATTACCAAGGAAGGGGAAATACTGTTTTTATTCACCATTTTATTCTCAGTTTTTGGCACACAGTAAGTACTCAATAAACATATGTACAATAAATTAAAAAGTAACACATTGTCGTTGTTCAGTTGCCAAGTTGTGGTCAATTCTTCAAGACCCCATGGATTGCATGCAGCACACCAGGCTTCCCTGTCTTCACTATCTCCCAACTTTACTTAAACTCATGTCCATTGAGTTGATGATGCCATCTAACCATCTCATCCTTTGTCACCCCCTTCTCCTCCTGCCCTCAATCTTTCCCAGCATCAGGGTCTTTTCCAATGAGTAAGCTCTTTGCATCAGGTGGCCGAAGTATTGGAGCTTCAGATTCAGCATCAGCCTCAGTCCTTCCAGTGAATATTCAGGGTTGACTTCCTTTAGGATTGACTGGTTTGATTTCCTTGCTGTCCAAGGGACTCTCAAGAGTCTTTTCCAGCCCCACAGTTTGAAAGCATCAGTTCTTTGGCTCTCTTGTTCAACTCTCACATCCTTACATGACTGCTAGAAAAAGCATAGCTTTGACTATACAGATCTTTGTCAGCAAACTGATGTCTCTTTTCTTTAATACCTGCTATCTAAGTATTAAAGGAGCAAGCGTCTTTTAATTTTATGGCTGCAGTCACCATCTGCCGTGATTTTGGAGCCCAAGAAAATAAAGTCTGTCACTGTTTCCATTGTTTCCCCATCTATTTGCCATGAAGTGATGGGACTGGATGCCATGATCTTAGTTTTCTGAATGTTGAGTTTTAAGCTAGTTTTTTCACTTTCTTCTTTCACCTTCATCAAGAGGCTCTTTAGTTCTCTCTTCTATATCTCTCATTAAGGTAGTATCATCTGCATATCTGAGGTTATTGATAGTTCTCCCAGCAGTCTTGATTCCAGCATGTGCTTCATCCAGCCCGGCATCTCTCATGATGTACTCTGCATATATGTTAAATAAGTAGAGTGACAATATACAGCCTTGACATACTCCTTTTCCAATTTGGAAGCAGTCCATTGTTCCATGTCTGGTTCTCACTATTACTTCTTGACCTGCATATAGGTTTCTCAGGAGGCAGGTAAGGCGGTCTGGTATTCCCATCTCTTGAAAAATTTTCCACAGTTTGTTGTGATCCACACAGTCAAAACCTTTAGCATAGTTAATGAAGCAGCAGTGGATGTTTTTCTGGAATTCTCTTGTTTTTTCTATGATCTGACAGATCTTGCCAGTTTGATCTCTGGTTCCTCTGACTTTTCTAAATCCAGTTTGTACATCTGTAAGCTCTCGGTTCACATACTGTTGAAGCCTAGCTTGGAGGATTTTGAGAATTACCTTGTTAGCATGTGAAATGAGTGCAATTGTGCGGTAGTTTGAACATTCTTTGGCATTGCCCTTCTTTGGGATTAGAATGAAAACTGACCTTTTCCAGTCCTGTGGCCACTGCTAAGTTTTCCAAATTTGCTGGCATATTGAGTGCAGCACTTTCCCAGCACCATCTTTTAGGATTTGAAATAGCTCAGCTGGAATTCTGTCACCTCCATTAGCTTTGTTTGTAGTAATGCTTCCTGAGGCCTGTTTAACTTCACATTTCAGGATGTCTGGCTCTAGGTATGTAGGATATAGACCTTAATGATGGCCATTCTGATGATGTGAGGTGGTACCTCTTTGTAGTTTTGATTTGCATTTCCCTAATAGTTGACAATGTTGAGCATCTTTTCTCGTGACTGTTGGCCATCTGTATGTGTGAAGAAGGGAGATTTTTTTTAAGGTGCTTTGTGTCTCCATCAGCCTCCTGAAAACTCCTGTAGCATATAGCATGTATAAAGTCAGGTTGCTTGCTTTGCAAGCACAAAGTCAATGCAAAAATCCCTCTTTTTATTAGAACCAAAACAGTATCCCTAGTGTACAAATTCAGCTTTAATGTAGTCTTTCTAATATCTCCTTCTTACCAGATTGTGGCTCCTAATATCTTCTATGTTGGAATTTTGGAGCACTCTCATAGGATCACCTGGCTGGAATGAAAGCAACAGAAGTGGGAAATGGATTGGTGATAATGATGGGCTGCAGGGAGTGAGATTAAATAATTCATGGAGGCCTTGTTATCTTTTTATAGATAATACTACAAAGCATGACCTTGCTGTGCAGAAAGAGAGAATGAAAACTTGTTGCTTTAATGTATGCCTTTGTATTTATTATTTGGTGGGGATGGGTACTTTATATACTAAACATTTAAGTTTTACAACAAATTTGCTGATGAAGTATTATTCTTCCTATTTTACAGATAATGATACAGACTCAGGGTGAGTAATTTTCTCAAGGTCTTACATCTAGTAAGTGATCTTGGGAGTCTAACCAATATCTGCCTTATTTCAAACTTCATGTGATTTCTGCTACATCACACTGCCTTTGTAGAATATTGTAGAGACAATAATTATGGCGTGGATAATTGGATGTTTGTTCCCAAGCACCTGTTGCACAGAATGTGAAGTAAAGCTAAGTTTATGGTAGAGAATATGTGTTGGTGAGTGATACAAAGGAAAGAGATGCCTTGGTGAATGTGGTCTGTTTAACTAAGGAATATGCTACCACAGTTGTCTATGGAAACACAACAGCGCTGTACTGGCAGTCCCGTCATCTTTGGTTTGAGAATAGGACTGACCGGGAGGTTGTTCTTGAGATCGTGCTACTGAATTTATCTCCAGAGATTGGGCACATGGTCAAAAGAGACTTGATATGTCAAGTGAAAGAGAAACTACTGCTTCTTTCAAAATTTCTTTTCTCAATAAGGTGAAAATGTTGATTATTGCTAAAGATTTTTCTGAAGAATATAGTAACTGTAGGTCAAAATTGAAAGGTTAAAAATGATTCATGTAACCTTTCAGAAAGTTTCATCAGCAGTTTGAATTGGCTTCTTAGGGAATTGTTAATCTCATCAAATTCATGTAT
This sequence comes from Cervus elaphus, assembly GCF_910594005.1. Classification (NCBI taxonomy): domain Eukaryota; kingdom Metazoa; phylum Chordata; class Mammalia; order Artiodactyla; family Cervidae; genus Cervus; species Cervus elaphus. The sequence goes on along the minus strand of NC_057819.1, from coordinate 55,479,877 downwards.
ATTTGTTTCATCACATTATGCTTGCTGTTTTTCTTCTATTGCAACCTATGGGAACTGCTGTTATTAGGCTAAAAGTTAAAAACATTATTAGTCCTATTCGTTGTTAAAATTTATTTTGAGTTAAATACCGGTGTTTGCTTTTTTCACATGGGCTGAAAGCCTGACTGCCACAAAAAATAAACACTTTAGATTGGTGCACTTTTAATTCTAGACAGGGCTAAGGAATGTATAAATTTGAGTTCCAAATATTTCAGAAGAATCTGATGCATTATTTACTAACAAATATATTTTGGAAGTAAGATTCTTGTAGTTTGGATAGAGATACAATTTTGAAAAATACCTTCTCTTTAGAATTGTCTCTTGTCTTTAGCCATTTAACAAATTCTCTGAACAAGTTCCCTTCTCAACTCTTCAAATACATGCACATGATGAGAAATTTGTGTCCAGGACTTGTACAATGATATGGAAACTCTGCCTTTTAAGTATTTTGGGGGCATAGTATCAGCAAAAGTTGTACATTTCCTTTTATCTATGTATGAATAATGGCGCTTCATTGATTTTGTGGTTTCATTTGTGAAGGAACTAATCTTGATCTTCCTGTCTCTACCTTTTATAACTTTTTCATAATATAGCTCAAGGTGGGATTATATGACAGATGAAATTACAAAGAAAGCAGTAGTGAAAACATTAGTTATTCCGTAAGGTTTGGTTTGCTGCAGAAGCTTTTAAAAGCACAGCTGACTCAACTATGAAAAATGAGGTAATCTGAATATTTCTTCCCTCTGGTACTTTTGAGGTGAAAAATTAAAAAAAAATTAGCATAGTCTTGTTTGTTTAAAGAGTGAATAATAATAATTTTGTAAGTGTATTTGACTAAAAATGTGGTTAAATAAATAATAGAGAAAATGCTGCTTCATGCAAATTTTTTTTCAGGGCATGATGAAAAGGTTGATTAAACTTTCAGGTTGTTCACAATTCCGAATTTTAAAAATGCTTATCAAAAATTTGGTGTTGTCTAGCTTGTCTTCTTAGTGGTCTTCCTTTGGTATTGAAGATAATTGAGCATTCATCTCCTTTATATTTTCGTCAATTAGCAAAGAATCAGGAATTAGAATCTTTTCGTAAATGACCTTAACCACTTACTTTGGCCAAGCTTAATGGATATGAATAGTATTTGCTGTGGAGGAAGTTTGCCAGTATTTTGGAAACACGATTTGTGTTTGAAAATTGATTACAAAGCCCTTATCTTTACCATTTTTCTGATACTAATTTTCATGTAGATTCAATATGGGGAGACGTCCCCCCACCATATGTGATTAATTCAGAGGCTGTGAACCATTCACTTATGAGTTCACTGCATTTATGCTAATGTGTTTTTTTTTTTTTTAATTTTTTTATTAGTTGGAGGCTAATTACTTCACAACATTTCAGTGGGTTTTGTCATACATTGATATGAATCAGCCATAGATTTACACTTATTCCCCATCCCGATCCCCCCTCCCATCTCCCTCTCCACCCGATTCCTCTGGGTCTTCCCAGTGCACCAGGCCCAAGCACTTGTCTCATGCATCCCATCTGGGCTGGTGATCTGTTTCACCATAGATAGTCTACATGCTATGCTAATGTGTTTTATATCAGATTTTTGGGTAGTGCTATGGAGAATGGACTGATGAGGCACAAAATAAGATATAAGGAGACTGGATAGGACGCTACTGCTGACTGGTTAGGATGCTAGCCTAAAAAGGTCAGAGGTTTGAAGAAATATAGTGTCAGTAAGGATGAGTTAATAAAATAATGCTTATTTATTGAATGCTTTCTATGTGCTATGATCAGTGCTCTGTACTGTTCATGGACTGTTGCATTTAATACTCGCCCTGTCCCTGTGGTAGCACCCTGGTGGCTCAGCAGAAAAGAATCCTCCTGCCAATGCAGGTGTTTGATCCCTAGGTCGGGAAGACCCCCTGGAGAATGAAATGGCAAGCCATTCCAGTATTCTTGGGCTTCCCAGGTGGCACCAGTGGGGCCTAGGAAATCCCGTTCACAGAGTAGCCTGGTGGGCTGCCGTCCACGGGGTTGCAAAGAGTCAGATACGGCTTAGCAAGTAAACATGCACACACAGACACACACACGTCCTTATGAAGGAATATTCATCCCCATATTACAGAAGAGAAAAATGAGGTCTAGAGAGGCTAGACAACTTATGTTATGCAGTCAGAAAATGGTAGAGCTGTAACTTGGCTCCAGAGCCTAGGGAACTCAACTTCCATCAGTTTAGTTCATCAGTCACTCAGTCGCGTCCGACTCTTTGTGACCCCATGGACTGCAGCACGCCAGGCCTCCCTGTCCATCACCAACTCCCGGAGTTTACTCAAACTCATGTCCATTGAGTTGGTGATGCCATCCAACTATCTCATCTTCTGTCGTCCCCTTCTCCTCCCGCCTTCAGTCTTTCCCAGCATCAGGGTCTTTTCCAATGAGTCAGTTCTTTGCATGAGGTGGCCAGAATATTGGAGTTTCAGCTTCAACATCAGTCCTTTCAATGAACACCCAGGACTGATCTCCTTTAGGATGGACTGGTTGGATCTCCTTGCAGTCCAAGGGACTCTCAAGAGTCTTCTCCAATACCATAGTTCAAAAGCATCAATTCTTCAGCACTCAGCTTTCCTTAGAGTTCAACTCTCACATCCATACATGACCACTGGAAAAACCATAGCCTTGACTAGACAGACCTTTGTTGTCAAAGTAACGTCTCTGCTTTTTAATATGCTGTTTAGGTTGGTCATAGCTTTTCTTCCAAGGAGCACGCATCTTTTAATTTCATGGCTGCAGTACGCATCTTTTAATTTCATGGCTGCATCTTTTAATTTCATGGCTGCATCTTTTAATTTCATGGCTGCAGTCATCATCTGCAGTGATTTTGGAGCCCCCCAAAAATAAAGTCTGTCACTGATTTCATTGTTTCCCCATCTATTTGCTATGAAGTGTAGGGACCAGATGATCTTAGCTTTCTGAGTGTTGAGTTTTAAGCCAACTTTTCACTCTCTTTCACTTTCATCAAGAGGCTCGTTAGTTCTTCTTCGCTTTCTGCCTTAAGTATGGTGTCATCTGCATATCTGAGGTTACTGATATTACTCCAGGCAATCTTGATTCCAGCTTGTGCTTCCTCCAGCCCAGCGTTTCTCATGATGTACTCTGCATATAAGTTAAATAAGCAGGGTAACAATATACAGTCTTGAATACTCCTTTCCCAATTAGGAACCAGTCTGTTGTTGCATGTCCAGTTCTCACTGTTGCTCCCTGACCTGTCAACCTCCATACAACAGACAAACGCTTAAGAGGTAGAGTTTAGCCACTAATTAGAAGCAGAGGGGGTCCTGGTGGAGAGCTCAGGTGTAGCTCTTTGGATTCTGAATTGGGCACCCTAGTGAGTGAAAGCCCTTGTCTCTGGGTCAGGGAGTACAGAATGAGGAACATTTTTGAAAGATTAGGGACTTCTGGACACCTCGAACGTCAGGTGCCTTTGAGACACATCAAGAGAGGTCAAATGGGTTTTGTGGCTCTGGAGCTCTGGCAGGAATCTGGGTCAGAATGCTTGGCATGATGCCTGGCAGAGAATAACTGTCAGTGCACATTTGTTGGGTGAAATGACAGACATCTGGAGAGGGAAGGAGAGAGGGAGGGAGTGAGCACAGAGAATTGTTCTTTGTAAGGCTACTTGGACCATGGGAGTGGATACAGTTTCTCAAAGGGCAGTGTGTCAAGTGAAAAACGAAAAGAACCCGGAGTAACTCTGGGGCACATCAGTACTTAAGAGTCAGATAATGAAAGAGGAACTTGAAAAGATGACAGGGGAGAAGAACTTTAAGAGAATAATATCAGAGAAGCCAAGGAAATGGAAGGATTTTAAGGATGTTATTAATAATATTAAATACCATACAAAGAGGCCCAATAAAATAATGATGAGTAGCTTAGAACTTACATTGTTCTTACTATATGGCAGGCAGCGCTTTGAGTGTTTTATATATATTAGCTCTTCAACTTAAGGGGCTTCCCTTGTGGCTCAGATGGTAAAAATCTGCCTATAATGCAGGAGATCTGGGTTCAATCCTTGGGTCAGGAAGTTCCGCTGGAGAAGGAAATGGCAACCGACTCCAGTATTCTTGCCTGGAGAATTCCATGGACAGAGGAGTCTGGTGGGCTATAGTCCACGGGGTTGCAAAGAGTCAGACACCACTTTCACTTCAAGTTAAATCTGTGCTATAGGTATTTTTATTCACCATTCTTCATGGGTAAGAAAAGAGAGAGATGAAATAACTTGCCTCAGGTAAGTGGCAAAGTCAAGACTGAGAACCCTGCAGGTGACTGCCCCGTTGATGTCCTTAGACCACTGTGATATTCTGACTTGCAAAAGCAGGGGCCAGAATGTGCCTACTAGATGTGACAGGAAGTCGGTTTTGACTAGAGAAGTGCAGTTCAGTAGCTGAACCAGGATGCTGAGAGGGGTAGGAAGTCAGAAGTACGTTGGCTTCCCTTCCTGGGAGCTTGGTGGTAAAGAAGAATTTGCCAAAGGAATATTGGGCAGAAGGGCTTATTTTTAGGATAGGGGAGATTTGGGGCTATTTGTGTGGTAAGATAAAGCATATTAGGAGAGAGATTGAGGGAAATACTGGAGAGATATGGCAAAAGAAGAGATGGTAAAGTGTGGGCTGTAAGCGCTTCAGGAGATTTTCAGCTTAAACAGGAGCAGGGAGCACCTGTTTTACAAAAGGAGAGGGTTAATAGCTGGGTAGAGATGCATGTAGGTCTTTTAGACTGAGTGAGTAGCATGCTTAGCCAAGTTCATACATATTCCCCCTGCTTCTGTCTCTATGAAACAGTTACCCCCCAGCTTTTTTTTTTTTTATAGCAACCCTTCCCTGAGTGGTATCTCCATCCCACTCTGCACTCATGTGAATTTTGTGGATTTCTGCTATCATTAGATTTTGTTCTCTGCTCTATGTGACCAAGGCTAGGCCAGGACTTCCCTGGAAGTCAGGTGGTGGGGACTTGGCCTTCCAATGCAGGGGTTCAGGTTCAATCCCTATTCTGGGAGCTAAGTCCCTCATGCCTCATGGCGAAAAACAAACAAGCAAACACAGCCATAAAACAGAAGCAATATTGGAACAAATTCAACAAATACTTTAAAAACAGTCCACATCAAAAAAAAAAAAAATCTTTAAAAACAAAAGCAAAGAGACTGCCACCTATTTCTTTAGCAAAGATGGGTTTATTTTGGATCAGCAGACTTGCAATTTGAGGGTCTGTAGCCATGATGAGCCAACCTACACCTGCACAGCAGGAGAAGGAGAACTATTTCATAGACAGGAAACTGAGGTGGGGAGGGCTCTAGTAAACAAAGAGGAGCCTCTGGCTTTTCTTTGCCTGAGACCTTGCCAGGAAAGAAGAGGAGTCTTTCTTCTTCTGTTAGGCCCTGCTGTGCTCACAGGGCGTGAGATCTCCCCTTCTGGTCTCCCAAATCTATTTCATTAGGCTTCTGTTTATTAATTTTTCACAACTCATAGGGACAAGAGATGTTAGGAGTTGTGTCTTTTGATGGTAATGATGTTTTGAGCTGACTGGATTCTTTTCCTTTCACAGATGCTTCCTGTTCAAGTCTTCCTCCAGTTACATGAGCTCCAGTAAGTCCTCTTTTTATTGTACTAAAATTATTTTACTTGAGGATAATTGCTTTACAGTGTGGTGTTGATTTCTGCTGTACAACAGTGTGACTCAGCTATAAGTATACATATATGCCCTCCTTCTGGAGCCTCCCTCATAACCCCCCGTTTTTCTCTCCAATAATGTCGCTTTTGCTTAAATCTCTTGTCATATATCAGTTCAGTTCAGTCACTCAGTCGTGTCCGACTCTTTGTGACCCCATGGACTGTGGCACTCCAGGGTTCCCTGTCCATCGCCAACACCCAGAGCTTACTCAAACTCATTTCCATCATGTCGGTGATGCCTTCCAACCATCTCATCCTCTGTCATCCGCTTCTCTTCCTTCCCTCAATCTTTCCCAGCATTAGGGTCTTTTCCAGTGAGTCAGTTCTTTGCATCACATGGCCAAAGTATTGGAGTTTCAGCTTCAACATCAGTCCCTCCAATGAACACCCAGGACTGATCTCCTTCAGGATTGACCGGTTGGATCTCTTTACAGTCCAAGGGACTCTCAAGAGTTTTCTCCAATACCACAGTTCAAAAGCATCAATTATTTGGTGCTCAGCTTTCTTCACAGTCCAACTCTCACATCCATACATGACCACTGGAAAAACCATAGCCTTGACTAGACGGACATTTGTTGGCAAAGTAATGTCTCTGCTTTTTAATATGCTGTCTAGGTTGGTCATAACTTTTCTTCCAAGGAGCAAGCGTCTTTTAATTTCATGGCTGCAGTCACCATCTGCAGTGATTTTGGAGCCCTCAAAAATAAAGTCTGTTGCTGTTTCCACTGTTTTCCCATCTATTTCCCATGAAGTGATGGGACCAGATGCCACGATCTTAGTTTTCTGGATGTTGAGTTTAACACAGCTCTTTCACTCTCCTCTTTCACTTTCATCAAGAGGCTCTTTAGTTCTTCTAAGCGTTCTGCCATAAGGGTGGTGTCATCTGCATATCTGAGGTTATTGATATTTCTCCCGGCAATCTTGATTCCAGCTTGTGCTTCATCCAACCCAGAATTTCTCATGATATACTCTGCATATAAGTTAAGTAAGCAGGGTGACAATATACAGCCTTGACGTACTCCTTTCCCGATTTGGAACCAGTCTGTTGTTCCATGTTCAGTTGCAACTCTTTCTTCTTCACCTAAATACAGATTTCTCAGGAGACAGGTCAGGTGGTCTGATATTCCCATCTCTTTAATAATTTTGCAGTTTGTTGTGATTAACACAGTCAAGGCTTTGGCATAGTTAATAAAACAGAAGTAGATGCTTTTCTGGAACTCTCTTGCTATTTCGATGATCCAGTGGATGTTGACAATTTGATCTCTGGTTCCTCTGCCTTTTGTAAATCCAGCTTGAACATCTGGAAGTTCTCGATTCAGGTACTGTTGAAGCCTAGTTTGGAGAATTTTGAGCATTGCTTTGCTAGCGTGTGAGATGAGTGCAATTGTGCAGTAGTTTGAGCATTCTTTGGCATTGACTTTCTTTGGGATTGGAATGAAAACTGACCTTTTCCAGTTCTGTGGCCATTGCTGAGTTTTCCAAATTTGCTGGCATATTGAGTGCAACACTTTCCCAGCATTATCTTTTAGGATTTGAAATAGCTCAACTGGAATTGTATCACGTCCACTAGCTTTGTTCATAGTGATGTTTCCTAAGTCCTACTTAACTTCACATTCCAGGATCTTTGGCTCTAGGTGAGTGATCACACCATCATGGTTACTTGCATCATGAAGATATTTTTTGTATAGTTTTCTGTGTATTCTTGCCATCTCTTCTTAATATCTATGTTTCTGTTAGGTCCATACCGTTTCTGTCCTTTATTGTGCCCATCTTTGCATGAAATGTTTCCTTGGTATCTCTGATTTTCTTGAAGAGATCTCTAGTCTTTCCCATTCTGTTGTTTTACTCTATTTCTTTGCCTTGATCACTGAGGAAGACTTTCTTATCTCACCTTGCTATTCTTTGGAGTTCTGCATTCAAATGGGTATATCTTTTCTTTTCTCCTTTACCTTTAACTTATCTTCTTTTCTCAGCTATTTTTAAGTCCTCCTCAGACAACCATTTTGCCTTTTTGCCTTTCTTCTTCTTGGAGATGGTCTTGATCACTGCCTCCTGTACAATGTCACAAACCTCCGTCCATAGTTCTTCAGCCACTCTATCAAATCTAATCCCTTGAATCTATTTGTCACTTCCACTGTATAGTTGAATGGGATTTGATTTAGGTCATACCTGTATGGTCTAGTGGTTTTCCTTACTTTCTTCAATTTTAAGTCTGAATTTGGCAATAAGGAGTTCATGATCTGAGCCATAGTCAGCTCCCGGTCTTGTTTTTGTTGACTGTATAGAGCTTCTCCATCTTTGGCTGCAAAGAATATAATCAACCTGAATTCGGTGTTGACCGTTGGTGATATCCATGTGTAGAGTCTTCTCTTGTGTTGTTGGAAGAGGGTGTTTGCTGTGACCAGTGCATTTTCTTGGCAAAACTCTGTTAGTCTTTCCCCTGCTTCGTTTTGTATTCCAAAGCCAAATTTGTCTGTTGCTCTGAGTATCTCTTGACTTCCTACTTTTGCATTCTAGTCCCCTATAATGAAAAGAACATCTTTTTTGAGTGTTAGTTCTTGTAGGTCTTCATAGAACTGTTCAACTTCAGCTTCTTCAGCATCAGTGGTTGGGGCATAGACTGTGGTATTGAATGGTTTGCCTTGGAAATGAACAGAAATCATTCTGTCATTTTTGAGATTGCATCCATGTACTGCATTTCAGCCTCTTGTTTACTGTGTTGGCTACTCCATTTCTTCTAAGGGATTCAAGCTGACAGTAGTAGATGTAATGGTCACATGAGGTAAATTCACCCATTCCAGTCCATTTTAGTTCACTGATTCCTAAAATGTCAATGTTAAGTCTTGTCATCTCCTATTTGACCACTTCCAATTTGCCTTGATTCATGGACCTAACATTTCAGGTTCCTATGCAATATTGTTCTTTATAGCATCAGGCTTTACTTCCATCACCAGTTACATCCCCAGCTGGGTGTTGTTTTTGCTTTGGCTCCATCTCTTCACATACTCTACTTAGTAAAACCTCTTGAAGGAACTTGAGGAGCATGGTATAGAATAAAGAGGTTTGGGATATGGGATTAGCAATAATGGGAAAACCGAATTGCTTTGCCCACAGATTCTTTACCCGCTGAGCCACATGGGAAGTTCTAGGATCCAGCTAGAGACAGATGAATATGAGAGATACCGAGGCATTTCTGAAGCAGAAAACCACTCCTTTCATTTGAAATTGCCTTTATGTTTGTCTCCATCACCCCAACCCACTATAGAACGTGGAAAATAGGGAATGTGATAAACTTATGAAATTTAGTTACCCTGTTTGTAGTCATTGCTTTTTAGTTAGGTTACCTAACTAAGAGAGGTTTTTGAGGCAAGTTTCATTGGTTTTGTCAAAAAAAATAAGCACATTGTAAAGGTGTTTAAGTTAAGGATTGTCAAATGGCAAAATTAATGTTTGACTTACTTGGAGCTGTTCAAATGTTGAATGAAGTCTTAACCCTCAGCCAAATTCTTCATTGTAGATTTTTCACACTGTTAAGGATATTTTCCCCAATTAAATCTGTGGGCAGTAATGTACTGTAGGCATCTTCTGTAATTTCACACTTAAATGACTAGTTTGTAAAAAATGGAATCTGACTCCAGAGCATATGGTATTCACACAGATCATCAGTATGCAATTATTGTTTGTTTGCCATCCCCATAAATAAATGTTAATGATTTTGTAGAGTTTTACAGCTCATGTATTTCTTTGCTCTTGATAACTTTTCACAAATTGTGAATTTGTAATACATTTTATTTTTGACAATAAATAAGAGAACAATAATTAAGTAAAATAGGCCAGTAGAGTAAATAGCAAAGTAGAAATGTGCTACTCAGAGATGATTTAGTGAATAACTTCCAGTTTCACTTTGAACATAATTACATTTCAGTGAAAGAAAGTTAAGCTAGACACTTAAAAAAATTCTTTGACTTCTAAAATTGTGCTTTTGATATTCAAGAAAAACTGAATGTCTCTGATGCTATGTGGGAGCTACATATACAACCTCTTTGTACTGGGAGTGTGCCTTTTTTTTTTTTTTTGAATTGTTTTTTTGGGGGATGTGGACCATTTTTAAAGTGTTTATTGAATGTGTCACAATATTGCATCTGTTGTTTATGTTCTGGTAAGGCTGTGAGGCATGTAGGATCTTAATTAGGTCCCTGAATGGGTACCCCCTCCCTGTATTAGAAGGTCAAGTCTTAACCACTGGACCACCAGGGAAGTCCCTGGCAGTATGCTCTTGAGTGAATTATTTAACCTAGTTTTCTCACCTCTAAAATGGGATACTTACACTTCATAGTGTTATCATAGGTATAATCCAAGTGACCCCAAATAAAGTCACTATAAAGTCACTTAAGCTTTTGTTATACGAGGTCCAGGTCATGGTCATTGTCCAATATTCTAAGAGAGTCCCAGGGATATTTAAATAGTTTAAAACACTTTCCCTGGAAGCCTGCAGAGATGCTGATTTAATTTAAATGTCATTTTAAAATTAAGTTTTTATTTATTGCATGCAGTTGCACAGATGCCACTGTAAGCTTAAAAGAAAAGCAGTTATTCTCTCCTCTGCCTGCCCCTACGCCCAGTTTCCTCTCCACTGCCTTCAACTCTGTTTTAGCTTTTTTCTCCTGTTATTTCTACAGTGTGTCTATATACTGCTCTTCCTTGATTTTTAATTTTTAATGTATATTTACTTAAAACACTTTAAAATAAAAATTAAAAGTTAGACCATGATGAGATTGAAAATCTTTGAAAATTTTAAACTTTGTTTTGATTGACTTCCTCCTGTGGAAGTTGAGGATAGAACTCTCAGATGTCCCCCTCTGCTACCCACTGTATACACAGCCACACACATTCTCTCTCTCTCCCCTCCCCATATCATAATTTTTGTGTAAATAAATAGTAATTGTATACATAGTTATAAACTTACAAATATTGTCCATAGCTAAGCCGTCTTTATGTTTCCTGTCCAATTTTTGGTTTTCATGAAATGAATAATTGCTTTATTTAAAATATCGTGCTTTGTTTTCTGTGCTCCTTTATAAATTTAGGCCCCAGGTTTCCCACAGAAGTTTGAAATGCTTTTCAGCATAGTCAGATACAGTGGTAATTTGTCAGGTTTATATTTTCCCTGTTGACACCCCTCTCAGAGTCCTTGTTGATCCCCAGTTGGAGCTGGCCGCTCCATAGACCTGCTTCCGCGTAGACCCCCTTCCGCATCCTGCTGGGGCCCCCTTCACCATCATGCTGGGCGTCCTCTCTGCCTCTGCCTTCAGCTGTGTCCTGCTTTCCCTGTCTTCCTCCTTCTTGGCTTACCTCTTTGCTTTAGTAGAGCACATTCTCCAGTAACTACCTAAGAAATGGTTATTTGAAGTAAAATGGAGACCTTGCATGTCATAAAATATCTTTTCTATTCTTACATAGTACATAGTTTAGTCACTCAGTCGTGTCTGACTCTTTGCGACCCCATGGACTGTAGACTACCAGGCTTCTCCGCCCACGGGATTTTCCAGGCAAGAGTGCTGGAGTGGGTTGCTATTTCCTTCTCCAGAGGACTTTCCAACCCAGGGATTGCACCCGGGTCTCCCACATTGTAGGCAGACGCTTTACCGTCTGAGCCACCAGGGAAATCTTTAGACTTACTTAAAAGAGAGATTGGAGGTAGCATTATGGGAAGAAAATAATTTTCCCTCAGGATTTTGAAGGAATGCCTCTTTTGTCTTTTTTCTTCCAACACATACCACCTACCCCCTACAATTTGCAAATATGAGTATGGTGAATGAATAATGAATTTAGATTTAGCCCCGTGCCTTTAAGGAGCTCTGAGTTTAGAGAATGGGTAGAATTTAGAAAGCAGGTTAATATAGTTTACCCTATGTCAGTCAATAGTATAATATACTATCTAATTTAAATTTTGTAACATTTAACTTTGTAGTAAAGGAAGTGAAGTTCAGAGAAGCTGGGTAATTTGTCCAAGAATACTCAGAAGTTTAAATACAAGTATAGCTGGAGTATGTCTTTTGCCCATCCTATAAGATTTCCTTCCAGCTCTACCAATAACATTTTATCTTATTAAGCCGCGTGGTTATAGCAGTATCTTGGGACATGGATCCTGGCTTCGTATCTGCCTTTTTCTAGCTGAATTATGAGTTGATATGTGTAAAGTGCTTAGACAAGGGTAGGAGATGCTGTGTAATGTTAACTGAAGACTTTAAAATGGACTTGCATCCTGCTCTCCCCCTCCCACCCTGTTTGTCTAATTAACGTCTCATTCTTAGAGTGATCATTTGCCATTTCACTTCCGTCCTGAAACCATTCCAAGGAGAAAAGCCTCACTCTCTCCAAAAGTGGACTAATTTCCACCTACCTCTCATGTTGTAAGGCTTCCCCGGTGACTCGGTAAAGAATTTGCCTGCCAATGCAGGAGACTCGGTTCAAGCCTTGGGTCAGGAGGATCCCTGGAGGAGGAAATGGCAACGCACTCCAGTGTTCTTGCCTGGAGAATCCCATGGACAGAGGAGCCTGGCGGGGTATAGTCCATGGGGTCACAAAGAGTCAGACAGACTGAGCATGCAGCACACATGCATACATTGTAAATGTCAGACTTAGTGATTTTCCTTCATATGAAAGTTAGTAATTATATGTTTTTGTATTTGTTTCAAATCTTTTTCTCCTACTGTGGTCTAAGCCCCATGTCTGTTTTGCTTACTTGTATACCTACACAACCTAACAAATACTCAGAACAGATGTATTATATAAATATTTGTTGAAGCACTGGTTGCATAAATGAATACTGAGCTCAGGCAAGTCTGTATTTTTTCCCTTCCTGCAAAAATATATTTTAATAGAAGGTTAATAAATAACAAACAACAGTAATTGCTATAAACTTTTCCATGTTTACTGTGTATGTAAGTATAGGGAGAAACCATTCTCCCTAATGTCTGCCTCGGTGAGGGTACAGTTTGCAGGTCAGTTTAGTGGGTTGTGTGACCAGCTTTAAAAAATGTCATGGACTAGGAGGGAAGATATCAGAGAAATAACACATGTGTGCATATGTGCTCAGTTGCTTTAGTCATGTCCTGCTCCTTACAACCCTGTGGACTGTAGCCTGCCAGGCTCCTGTGTCCATGGAATTCTCCAACAAGAATACTGGAGTGGGTTGCCATTTCCTCCTCCAGGGGATCTTCCTGACCCAGGGCTCAAACCCACGTCTCCTGCATCTCCTGCATTGCAGGCAGATTCTTTACCACTGAGCCACCCGGGAAGCCTGGGCTTCCCTCGTAGTTTGGTTCGATTCCTGGGTCGGGAAGATTTCCTGGAGAAGGAAATGGCAACCTACTCCAGTATTCTTGCCTGGAGAATCCCGTGGACAGAGGAACCTGGTGGGCGGGGAGTCTCAAGAGTTGGATACAACTTAGTGACTAAATCACCACCACCACCAGGGAAGCCCATATAACACATAATAAGGGGTAATTATTGTCCTATGAAATCATATATATCTGTATATCTATACACACACATATATGATTATGTGAAGTGGACTGCATTACAATAAAAACTATTTTTTATTGTGAGTATGGTCAAAAAGTCTTGCCAAGTCAGTTGCTCTAGAGATTGGCAAACTTTTTCTGTAAAGGGCTAACTAGTAGATATTTTCAATTTTGCGATTCCTATGGTCTTTGTTACAACCACTCAACTCTATCACTGTAGCATGAAAGCAGACAGAGCCCATAAGTAAAGAACCGGGCATAGCTGTTTCCAATACAGCTTTACAAAAACAGAAGTCTGGATGGATGTGATCCAAAGGCTATAGCTTGCAGACCTCTGCCCTAGAGGGACGAGTTGGCAGGGAAGATTCTATCCCTCTCTCCACATTACTAGCTGAAGGAGATGATTTGATTGATTTGGGGTAACCTGGTGATTCTGACATTACTTTGCCAACAAAGGTCCGTCTGGTCAAGGCTATGGTTTTTCCAGTGGTCATGTATGGATGTGAGAGTTGGACTGTGAAGAAAGCTGAGTGCCGAAAAATTGATGCTTTTGAACTATGGTTTTGGAGAAGACTCTTAAGAATCCCTTGGACTGCAAGGAGATCCAGCCAGTCCATCCTCAAGGAGATCAGTCCTGGGTGTTCATTGGAAGGACTGATGCTGAAGCTGAAACTCCAGCACTTTGGCCACCTCTTGTGAAGAGTTGACTCATTGGAAAAGACCCTGATGCTGGGAGGGATTGAGGGCAGAAGGAGAATGAGATGACAGAAGATGAGATGGCTGGATGGCAACACCGACTCAATGGGCATGAGTTTGAGCAAACTCCAGGAGTTGGTGATGGACAGGGAGGCCTGGTGTGCTGTGATTCATGGGGTCACAAAGAGTCAGACACGACTGAGCGACTGAACTGAACTGAACTGATGATACTGACTAATCTGTGATGGTTCTTTCTTAGTGAATGAGAGAATAGGGCAGTAGGTTGCACCCTGAGATAAGATATCTCAAGCTCTTAATCTCTCTTTCTTAAAAAAAAATATTTATTTATCTTTTTTTTTTTTTTGCCAGGTGTTAGTTGAGGTATGCAGGCTCCAGTTCCCTGACCAGGGATAAGACCTGAGCCCCGTGCATTGGAAGCTTGGAGCCTTAGCCACTAGACCACCAGCGAAGCCCCAAACTATTATTCTGTTTACTTTCCTTGTATTCCTATGTGATAGGATTGAAAGAGATTGGGCAGTGCTTTCCTCTGTGTAAAAAAGAGCTTGCCACTCTCTTTGCAAGGCCCTTGCCTGTGCCTCACATGTTACATGCTGCATAATAGTGTATGTGACCTGAGCCACCTTCGAGTTGTGTTGCTTGGCAGCTCTGACTGCCTGACAGGTGGCTTTACCGTCTACTCTATGATTCTGCCTCTCTCCCTGAGAGGGTCTTAAAGACCAGAGTTACAGTATTACCAGGATGCCCACTTTAGGTCTGAAATCCAAACCCACATTCTCAAATGCTGCTGTTAATAGAAAGACTTGAATTTTAAAGTGATTGGTGTTTATCTAGATTGAATCAAATGACTACCCTTACCAGTTTTATGTAAAAGTGCTTTATAGTTTAGAACACGCAGAGGTGAGTTTAAGTTCTCTGAATGCTCAATGTTAAGAATTGGATATTCAAGCTATATTTCATAATAAAAGGAAATTAGATTTCCCTCTATATCCAGAATAGTATATATCACACAGATTTTGCTCACTTCAACCAACCTAAGAAATATGACACCCAAAAGTGATTCTGATCTGGAGTGTGTGGACTTGTGGAGGGATGGGATATGTTGAAAATAACTGCCTCAGAATTCTGAGTGTGGCCAATATTATAGATGGGGCTGTATCAAATTCTTTTATAAACCCTCCCTTTCTTTTCTTCTACTGCAGTAGCCGAAAACCTTAAAGATTCACGTTCCTTAGACTTTGTTGAAGCCATGATGAGCCGTGTGATTGAGATGTGGTAATTAGAAATTTCTCTCCTCCTTTCTTCCGGGTGAGCTGATTCCTAGCAGGTGCTGGCGGGTGCAGTACCACCTTGCACACGTGTACCCCCTGCCAAGGTTGTGGGCACAGGAGGTGGACGGAGTCTCTTGGCTTGGTAACATCATCGAGCCTTTGAACTGCCAACCCTCAGACTTCCTGTTACATGATGTTAATAAACCCCATGGCTTAAACAATGATTAGTCAAATTTTTAGTTATGTAGAGGTAAACACAATCCTAACTGGTACCAAAAGTAGATTAGCTTGTTAGATGGAAATTGTTACTATAAAATAATGTTAGGGGCACATTACCCTAGGTTATGAAAGGGAAAAAAGGCATTGGTTTGAAATTTAATAGTTTGAATGAAAAGATGTAAGTTGCTTTTATTGCTAAACCTTTATTTTTTTAAATTCAAGCAGTCATCTTGGGGCTCTTAGAACTTTATAACTGTAGCAGTTTCCAAACTAGAGAAAATTTAAGATCTCTTCATTCACAGTGCCCATCAAATGCCTAGTATATTAGTTATATCCAATACATACATGTTAAATGAATAATTGAAAATGCCATTGAAGGAATAAATGAATGTGAAAGATATTTCCTCTAGAAGGTATCCTAGGTGACTTCACTAAGGATATTGGAAAACACCAGGCAGGAGAGGTATAGAAGTTTTCATCTTCATTTCCATCGATGTGAGTAACTTTGAAAGACAGATATAGAACCTAACATCAAATAATTTTAATGTTTCAAAAAGTATGTTCATGCCTAATGTGAGAGTGAGAAGGACAGTTTATTTAGTCTGGCAGTGTATGAACAAAATAAACAAATGGAAACATGGCCTTTAGATTTTATTATGAAAGCTGAAATTAATTTCTAAGATGTCTGTACTTGTGCCAGATTATTTTCTGTAACTGAAAGAGAAACACAATGTAACAGAATATTAGGAAGCACAATGCAATCTTAGAATATAAATGATGAGTAATGAATAGTTTTGACTCTCTATTTTACAAGTTAGAGAAGAGTCAGAGCTGTATCCTTTATTCAGTTCAGTTCAGTTCAGTCTCTCAGTCATGTCCTACTCTTTGTGACCCCATGGACTGCAGCATACCAGGCCTCCCTGTCCATCACCAACTCCTGGAGTTTACTCAAACTCATATCCCTTGAGTTGGTGATGCCATCCAGCCATCTCATCCTCTGTCGTCCCCTTCTCCTCCTGCCTTCAATCCTTCCCAGCATCAGGGTCTTTTCAAATGAGTCAATTCTTTGCATCAGGTAGCCAAAGTATTGGAGTTTCAGCTTCAGCATCAGTCCTTCCAATGAATATTCAGGACTGATTTCCTTTAGGATGGACTGGTTGGATCTTCTTGCAGTCCAAGGGACTCTCAAGAGTCTTCTCCAACACCACAATTCAAAAGCATCAGTTCTTCAGCACTCAGCTTTCATTATAGTCCAACTCTCAAATCCATACATGACTACCAGAAAAACCATAGCTTTGACCTATGTTGGCAAAGTAATGTATCTGCTTTTTAATATTCTGTCTAGGTTGATCATAACTTTTCTTCCAGGAAGCAAACATCTTTTTATTTCGTGGCTGCAGTCACCATCTGCAATGATTTTAGACCCCCCCAAAATAAAATGTGTCACTGTTTTGCCATCTATTTGCCATAAAGTGATGGGACCAGATACCATAGTTTTCTGAATGTCGAATTGTTTTTTTTTTTTTTTGGATGTTGAGTTTTAAGCCAACTTTTTCACTCTCCTCTCACTTTCATCAAGAAGCTCTTTAGTTTTTTGCTTTCTGCTTTAAGGGTGGTGTCATCTGCATATCTGAGGTTATTGACATTTCTCCTAGCAATGTTGATTCCAGCTTGTGCTTCATCCAGCCCAGCATGTCTCATGATGTACTCTGCATAGAAGTTAGATAAGCAGAGTGACAATATACAGCCTTGATGTACTCCTTCCCCTATTTGGAACCAGTCTGTTGTTCCATGTTGAGTTCTAACTGTTGCTTTCTGACCTGTATACAGATTTCTCAAGAGGAAGGTCAGGTGGTCTGGTATTCCCGTCTCTTTAAGGATTTTCCAGAGTTTGTTTATTATAAAACTATAATTGTAAGTCAGGCTTCCCTTGTGGCTCAGAGGGTAAAAATCTGCCTATAATTGGGTTCGATCCTTATAATTGTAAGTATAATGCTTTTGTGAGTTCTGAATCATACTAGTGAGTAATAGAACCTGAAGGCGTCATGAGAACCTTTGAATTTGCAGCCTGTTGATTAGAAGTGTGGGTGTCCTTGAACTTGCAGCTGACATCTGAAGTCAGAACCATTTAGTGGAGGCATTGAGCCTGTAGTGTGTGGTTTGTGCCCAGATTGTATGGAGGTACACACAGTTTGTTGAAATGGAATACTGTTCATAAGAAATGACTGGTATTTGCAGCCCAGTGGCATTCGTAGATATGTCCTGTCTGTCGTTAAGTTGACTTTCTTGGGAGACACATTCCTTGTGTAGGAGGTTTATTGGGCAGTATTCTTAGGATCAGCACTTGTTGAAGGGAAGATAAGAGCAGGATTCTACAGGAGAAGAACTCAAGCTGTGATACAGTTGTGACAGAAGCCTCCTCTGTCCCTGCAGAGACACAGTTACCCCCTGTTAGAGTAATAGCCTTGGAGTTTGGGCTGGCTACTTTTTATGGGCTGGGTAATTTCATATGCTAATAAGTGGGAGGATTAGCAGTAGGAAGCCAGAGTTAAGTCTTGGCTCTGCCACTGAACCACTGATAACTTTGGACAAATAATTTGTTCTTTTTGGAAGAGCTAGATTTTTTCTGCAGTTCTCTTCAGATGCTAATATTAAAATCCCATGATTTTGTCTCTAACCTTCTTTGTAGAAAGGAGGGACACAATATCAGACACATGGTTGCAATTCGATAAATATTAGTTTAGTGAGGTAAAACCTACATTATAACTTGGGCATGGAGAAAAATTATAGTTAATGAATATAGCCTACAATTGCTTTGATCTTTCCATATAACCTCCATCATCTAATTGGAAGGCAGAGAAAACAGCTTAATACCCAGTGTAAACCTTATCTGGCTCAATAACTTAAAACTGGCTTTTTAAGCAGTGTTTAATACCTCTTAGATAAAAATGTGGAGCCCTTCACACAACTTCCTCCTCTTGCTTGCCTTCCTCCTAAGACAGTATCAGTTTCTATGGGGAAAGGGATGATGAAGAGGAGGAGAATGGATGAGGCTCAAGCATCGTTATCAAGGTGGGGAAGAGCTGGCATCTTCAAGTGCCATCCTTGGTCTCCTCTAGTCTCCAGCTGATGTGCCATGAAGTTAATGGAGAGTAGAATAGGAAATGTAATTAGGCTGGCTTTTAGTGCATAGTATTCGTGTGGCAGGAGGAGAAGGGGACGACAGAGGAGGAGATGGTTGGATGGCATCACTGACGCGATGGACATGAGTTTGAATAGGCTCCAGGAGTTGGTGATGGACAGGGAAGACTGGCTTGCTGCAGTCCATGGGGTCGCAAAGAGTCAGACACGACTGAGTGACTGAACTGATTCGTGTGGTTTATAGTCATTTCTGTATTACAAGCTGTCATGGTATAGGGATGGGTTCTAAGACTGTCTCTAGCACTTGCTGTGTCAGTTAACCCATTGTTATGATATAAAGTTGTGAGACTAAAAGTCTTATGTCCAGTGCGACAAGGAAGAGAAATAAGTGGTTAGTGGATGAAAAGCAGGGATTAAAATGGATGAGCCCAGAAGCTAGTCTGTTGGAAGGTTCTTATCTTTGTCATTCCATCTCAGAAAATGATGGGGCTCGGTTTCTCCAGAGTAAATCTTTACATTTTCACAGGATTCCATCCTTTCACGTGTCTTCCAGAACCTTGGTCTCTTGATTATACTAGTGTGTGCTTTTGGTATGGTATCTGACTGTTCAGATAATAAAAAATAAATACATTCCAGATTTAAATTAGATCAATGTTGAAGGATGTACCCATTTATTAGGGCACAGTAGCAGTATGAAGTATCAGTTCATTTATTTATTCACTCAATAAATATTTAATAAGTGTATGTGTATCAGTGTTCTACTGCTGTATAACAAACCACCTCCAAACTTAGTGGCTTAAAACAAAAGCAGTGATTTCCATTGCTCAGGAGTCTGTAATTTGTCAGAGCCCAGTGAGGAGAGTTCATCTTTGTTCCACGTGTTTCTATCTGGGGTGGCTTTATTGGGAGCTGGAGGGTCTGCTTTCAAGATGCTCGCCCATATACCTGGGAGTTCAACCAGCCTCTGCACCAGGGACATTGGTACCTCTTCACACGACTCCTCCATGAACTGCTTGGGCTTCCACATGGCATAATGGGTGGGTTTCAAGAGCAAGATCCCAAGAGAACAAGGCAGAAGCTATGACATCTTTATGACCTAGCTTCAGAAGTCACACAATGTCATTTTCTCTCTATTGGTTGAGGTAGCCATAACAGCTCACTCAGCGTCAAGAGGAGGGAGTATCACTCTGCTCATAGTTGGTGGAATGAGTGCCAAGGTCACAGTATAAGAAGAGCATGTGGGATGTTGTATCAGGGCTTCTGTAACAAAGTACCACACACTGGGTGACTTGAAAGAATAGAAATTCTGTAGAAGTCATGGTTCTGGAGGCTGGAAATCCTAAAGCAAGGTGTCGCCATGGTAGGGGAGAAACTCTTCCATGCCTCTGTCTCAGCTTCCAGTACAGTTGTTAACCCTGGGCATTCCTTGGCTTGTAGATGCATAACTCCAATCTCTGCCTCTGTCATCACATGGTGATCATCTCTACCTGACTTTCTTTCTCCTTTTCTTATAAAGATGCCAGTCATATTGGATTAGTTCAGTTCAGTTGTT
The DNA here is from genome assembly GCF_910594005.1 of Cervus elaphus. Taxonomy (NCBI): domain Eukaryota; kingdom Metazoa; phylum Chordata; class Mammalia; order Artiodactyla; family Cervidae; genus Cervus; species Cervus elaphus. The sequence continues at coordinate 55,459,692 of NC_057819.1, read as the reverse complement.
CAGTCATGTCCAATTCTTTGAGACCCCATGGACTGCAGCAAGCCAGGCCTCCCTGTCCATCACCAACTCCTGGAGCTTACTCAAACTCATGTCCATTGAGTCGGTGATGCCATCCAACCATCTCATCCTCTGTCGGCCCCTTCTCCTCCTGCCTTCAATCTTTCCCAGCATCAGGGTCTTTTCCAGTGAGTCAGTTCTTCACATCACGTGGCCAAAGTATTGAAGTTTCAGCTTCAGCATCATTCCTTCCAATGAATAGTCAGGACTGATTTCCTTTAGGATGGACTGGTTGGATCTCTTTGCAGTCTAAGGAACTCTCAGGAGTCTTCTCCAACACCACAGTTCAAAAGCATCAATTCTTTGGCCCACCTTATTGGATTAAGAGCCCGCCTTACCTGGTGGCTGAGATGGTAAAGCGTCTGCCTGCAATGCAGGAGACCCAGGTTCGATCCCTGGGTCGGGAAGATCCCCTGGAGAAGGAAATGACAACTGACTCCAGTACTCTTGCCTGGAAAGTTCTGCAGATGGAGGAGCCTGGTGGGCTACAGTCCATGGGGTCACAAAGAGTTGGACATGACTAAGCAATTTCACTTTCTTTTTACTCTAGTATAGTCTTCCCTAGTGGCTTTGATGGTAAAGAGTCTGCCTACAGTGTGGGAGACCCAGGTTCGATCCCTGGGTTGGGAAGATCCCCTAGAGAAGGGAATGGCAACCCATTCCAGTATTCTTGCCTGGAAAATTCCATGGATGGGGGAGCCTGGTGGGCCCCAATCCATGGGGTCACAAAGAGTCAGACACGACTGAGCGACTAACACTTTCACACTTCCTCTACTATGGCCTTGTTTTAACTAGTTACACTACAACAACCCTATTTCCAAAGAAGGACACATTCTTAAGTGCTGGTAATTGGGATTTCAATATATCTTTCTGGGGACACAATTCAACCTATAACGGGTGACAAATGTTGTATATTCTTTGAAAAATATAATCTGCCACATTGTACTAAATAGAAGTCACCAGGTTATAGATAGATGACAAATTAGTGACTCTTAGAATATAGACTCCATGAAAACATAACTTTGTCCAGTACTTAGAGCATTGCTGACCTAGGGTAGGCACTCAGCAAATATGCTGAATAAATAAAATGAGTGAAAATGGATAAAGACTTTGTCTTAATAGAGTTTACAGTTTTGACTAATACAAGTATCAATCAAATTATCACACAAGTACAGGCTGAAGTACATGCTATTCATTCGTATTTAACAAATAGTGACTAAGCATATATGTCTTGCCAGACATTGCTCTAGGAGGTGGGTTGAGAGCAGGGAACTAAACAAAATTTCTGCCCTCATACAGTTGTTCAGTCACTAAGTCTTGTCTGAACTCTTTTTGAGCCCATGAACTGCAGCACACCAGGCTTCCCTGTCCTTCACTGTCTCCCAGAGTTTGCTGAAATTCATGTCCATTGAGTCGGTGATGCTATCTAACCATCTCATCCTCTGCTGTCCCCTTCTCCTTTTGCCCTCAATCTTTCATAGCATCAGGGTCTTTTCCAATGAAGTAATTGTCCTCATACAATATCAGACAGTAAATAAACAAATATATATAATAAGATGATGGTAAATATTATAGAAACAGAGAGAAAGAGGGCAGGATGGAGTTGCGGGTATTTTATGCCCTCCAGGGTCCATATGGCTGAAGAGGTAGCATTTCTGCAGAGACGTAAAAGTCCATGGGTTTCTCCAGGTCAGAATACTGGATGTGAGTAGCCTTTCCCTTCTCCAGGGTATCTCCCCAACCCAGGGATTGAATGCAGGTCTCCTGCATTGCAGGCAGGTTCTTTACCAGCTGAACCACAAGGGAAGCCCAGGAATACTGGAGTGGGTAGCCTGTCCCTTCTCCAGCAGATCTCCCAGACCCAGGAATCAAATCAGGGTCTCCTGCATTGCAGGTGGATTCTTTACCAACTGAGCTATCAGGGAAGCCCAAAAGAAAAGATAAGATAAGCCATATACTAAGCTGGAAGAAATGGTCTCCAGGCAAAGGGCAGGTTAAGGGCTCCAGGCAAGTTTGAGAACAGCAAAGAAGCTGAAATAGGGGAGGGAGGTGAAAATGGAGGTCAGGGACTTAGAAGCAGGCCAGCGGAAGGACTTTGACTTTTTGCCTCAATTGAAATGGCAAGCCATGGAGGGCTGTGAGCAGAGGACTGGCATGATCCAACTTAAAATCTCAGTTCAAACCTGATTTCAGCTTTCAGCTCCTGTGTCATCCCCTCATAAAAAGTTTAGATGAGTATGAGAATATGTAGTAGGACAATGTAATGTCGTTGCGGGGTGGGAAGTTTAGAGCTGAGAAGTGGGCGATGACAATTTTTCCAATTTCGTCTCAGTTTGATTTTCAACAAATACAAAAGTTGCATTATTTAATTTTCTCATTTTATATTATTTAATTTTCTAATTTTATATGTTAAACGATTGCCGGTATTTTAAATACCTATCCATTTGAAAATGAAAAGTATATAATGATGGTTGTATCCAAATTACATTTTTATTTAGGAGCAATAAGTATTATCTAACCTGCAAATAGGGAATCGAAGTTCATTCTATTATCTTATCATTTGGAAAATGATGCTTGTTTCAAAGGGTAAAAAATAAAATATATGTTACTTGTTAATGGGGAGAAAGTAAAAATCTAGTTTCCTATATTATGAATGTTTTGAATAAAGATGCTGTGGTTATAAAGTCAACATAATGGTCTTTAATCATATACGTCTTTGTCTTATATACTGTCTACTAAGGACCGAATGCTGTGTCCCCCTCAAAATTGATATGTTGAAAATATATGGTGTGATGGTATTTGAAGATGGGATTTTGAGGAGGTTAATTAGGTCTTGAGGGTGGAGCCCTCACCATGGGATTAGTGACCTTATAAGAAGAGACACAAGAGAGTTTGTCTCCTTTCTCTGTGCTCTCTGCCATGTGAGGTACAAGAAGACAGCTGTCTGCATGCCAGGCAGAGGGCCCTCACCAAAAACTAAATCTGTTGGCACTTTGATCTCGGACTTCCCAGACTCCAGAACTGTGAGGGATAAATGTCTGTTGTTTGAGCCGCCCAGTCTAGGTCATTTGTTATAGTGGCCCAAGCTAAAACACTACCTACAAATGTAGAAATGATTTTTAAAATTTCTAAGTGGAAGTGCATCCAGAAGTGTTTAAAGGTTATGCATTGCTGGAGTATATTGGGAAACACAGTTCTAACTCAGGACTTGGCAAGTTTCAACCCATGGACCAAATTCTGCCCAGTGTCTATTTTTGTGAATAGAGTTCTATGGGAATACAGTCAAGCTCATCCATTTTATTTTTAATGGCTTATTTTGTTTGTTTGTTTTTGCTACTATAGCATGGTTAAATAGTTATCCAGCTCTTTACAGAGAAAGTTTGTGGCTCCGGCTTATGTGAGATGAATGATAGGCCTGGAGAGGAAGGTCTCTAACTTTCCCTAAATCTTAGGAAGGTAACATGATTATTGCTAGTGAGGAGAAATTTGTAAAAATGGGAATTTCCATCGCAGCTTAGTTGGTAAAGAATCCACCTGCAATGCAGGAGACCCTGGTTTGATTCCTGGGTGGGGAAGATTTGCTGAAGGGATCGGCTACCCACTCCAGGATTCTTGGACGTCGCTTGTGGCTCAGCTGGTAAAGAATCTGCCTGCAGTGCGGGAGACCTGGGTTCGATCCCTGGGTTGGGAAGATCCCCTGGAGAAGGGAAAGGCTACCCAATACAGTATTCTGACCTGGAGAATTCCATGGACTATATAGTCCTTGGGGTCACAAAGAGGTAGACACAACTGAGCGACTTTCTATTGCTGGTGAGGAGAAATGTGTAAAAATGAACCTCTGGCAGTGAAAATATGTATCAGGAACAAATGACCATGGAGGCCTTTATGCAAAAACATTCCAAATAGCTTTGTAGATTGCTCACAAAAGCATTTCTGCTCGTATCTTTTATAACAGCCAATGGTACCACCTGGTTACTCAAGTCAGAAACCTAGCCAGTGTCCTGAAGTCCTCTCATTCCTTCTCTGCTTCATCACCAACTCAGTCCTTTCCATTCCCACTGTCATCCTTGGCCAGGCCACCTGGAGTTCTGCAAACTTGCCTAGAGTAGGCAAACACTTCCGAACAGCCTCTCCCACCTCCAGACATCCTTGTGTTTTCAATCTCTATCCTACACAGTGACCTTTTATTGTAAAAGCCTTCAGTCCCCCATTTATACCCTTCAATGGTTTTCTGTTGCCTTTAGAAATAAATCCAAATGCTAGAGCATAATTTTTGAGTCCCTCACAAATAACCTTTATCTGGGTAACTTCTCTTTACCCATCAGGTCCCAGCTTGTCTAGCTCTTCCTCTGGGATCCTCCCCGAGTCTGGTGTAAGTCATCCTCAAATGTTCTCCTAAGGCACTTCATCGTTTCTTGTTATAGAGCAGAACACATGGCCTTGTAATTGTTTGTTTAATTGTCTGAACACTGAGGGCAAGAGTCATGTCTTTATTAACTGGGGGAGCTCTAGAGGGAAAAGCAGACATAGTCTCTGTTGTAGAGACACTGCAGCCTCGTGAGAGAAACTGATGCTTAGCAGGTAATTACTGGGATGTAAATAGCAGTATCCTACTTCTGGCTTCCCAAGAGGCTCAGTGGTAAAGAAGCCACCTGCCAAGCAGGAGGCTCAGGTTTAATCCCTGGGTCCGGAAGATCCCCTGGAGAAGGAAATGGCAAGCCACTCCAGTACTCTTGCCTGGGGAACCCCGTAGACAGTGGAGCCTGGTGGGCTACAGTCCATGGGGTTGCAAAGAGTCGGGCATGACTCAGCAACTAAACAAGAACAACGATCCTACTACTACTGCTGCTGCAGTTTTAAAGTGAGGTTCCATGATCCTCTTTACTGAAATTATTCTCATTGTCTTGTGGTTCTTCACCCATTCATTGACTGAGGAAGAAGACAGAGACAGACTAGAATAATGAGGTTGCGCTCAGTTTTGACGTTCATAGTCCATAGGGAGAAAGTAGTTCTGAAGGGCAGAGTTTCAACTGTGAAACTAGTCACCCCCAAAGAGAAAAGGGTTCCCCAAACTCCGAAAGCTGTTCTTTAATAATTAAGAGCCAAAGACTGGGGAGCCAAGGAAGAATGTCACTATAAGCTCCAGAGGAGGAAAGATACAGGGCACTTCACACAGGGAGAAGACAAAAGCTCTCAAGGGGCCTGAGCAGAGAAGGCTGGAATGAGGGAGAGGGGTGTTGAGTTCCAAGTGAGGCGCCTTCTCACTTTTTGTCTCTTTCCCCTAGAGTGTAGGTCTTTTGGGGCAACAGAAACTGCACGATGGAGTTGAGAAATCCAGAGCAAGATTTGTGCCCTACTTCCCTTTCCACGACTCAAGGAAGGTGAGACCCAGTTAGAGGAAGAGGTCGTGAACACAGCGTGGTGTTGGAGCAACGTGACCACAGGTGGTTGATAGCAACGCAGATGCAAGTGATCCATGGAATGGCTTGACACAGGAAAGGGCTGACCCTCCCTACCTAAAGGCAGATGGAACTGTAGACTGGGAGGTCTGGACGAGTCTAAAATCTAGACTAGAGTTTCAGATCCCTTTAGATAGAGAGGGTCAATGGAGAAAAACATAGGAACTGAAAGCCTTGCTTCCGATTGCATCACAAACATCTAGTACAGTTTACTGCCACATGGAAGCAGATAATAAATATTTGTTGAGTACATTGAATGAATGAAGAATAGGAAAACAGGAAATTGTGTGTTTATTTAGAAGGACTTTTTTTTTTTTTTAAAGGAAACTGTCATGTTGATACTTGACATAAAGCCACTTCACTGGAGAATTAATCTTACTTTAATTTCAGGAAAGCAATTCTATAACCAAGTGATCTGAAAAAAAATCAGAAAAACCTTAAATACTTGGAAAATGCACTTGGCTCCAGGGTGAGTCATCTTGATAAAACGATGACAGCTTACTTGATCTGATCCTTTAGGAAGCTGTTTCATTTCTTACCTTCTTAATTTCTGATATAACTGTTACTGTCTAGTTCCCTGCACAGTATGCTTAGAAAATACTTAAAACAAATTAGTTGAATGGATTGCTGAAAAATTCATCTGATCTCCAGATCTGAAGACTTTGGAGGAATTAAAAAAAAAAAATCCCTCTTCTCTTAAATCATAATTGTATTAATTATACACATAGCATCTGGAGTAAGTGAAGAAAGAGAAAGAAGAGAAAGAAAATTTTAGCTTGCCTTAATACACTTCTACCAAAGAGATCTTTCCAGAGAAATGATGTCAAGATTAAAATCTTCTATGTTCTATTTCCTTTGATATTTTTAATGTGCTTTTACCATGAAACCCTATGTTCAATCTTATGATACTATAAGTATTAGGAAAGAACATATATTAAAATAGTTAACTTTTTCTAGTTCTGTCTTTAATGCTTTTTAAGGAGGTTGGACTCTTAGGAAGAGCCTTTGTTTTGCTGAATGAGATGATACGTGGGTGTAAGATGGAGAAGTGAGTGTAGACTATACTCTGAAGAGAAGGGGTGGAGGGACCCAGATATCAGGGTATGTGGCTGTTGCCTATGACATCCTTGCTTTTGGGCTGAAAGCCTTCCTCCTTGGGTGTGGGTTGAGGCTTTTGTAATGTTTGTTGCTATAATCCCTGTGTTCTGTCTCTGTCTACTGCCGAGTTCTCTGCTTGGTAAACTTAGGCTACAGTTTTTCTCACCTTGGTCCAGTACTGATCGCCCCTTCGTGCTGATGTGGCCCCTCCTTAGCTCCTCATAGTCCTAAGTCCTGTTGAGTCTGTTATAGCCTCCATCTGACCTTGGCCAAAGATGTCCACTCTGCTGCAGAGGCTGTGGCTCAACTTGTCCCCTGACTGTGGCCTGTGCGTTCTCATCCCAGGAGCCCTGTTCCCCAGGAACAGAGGTTGATCCTGTCTCTGGCTGACCATGCCTGTCCACTGCCTCACCCATACAGGGTGTGGCCATTTGTTGGTCAAGGGCCTCTCTGCATTATGAGCCCCTCCCAGAGTCCTGAATAAGGAATGCTTCTCCCAGTCTGTCACCTCCTCCTCCTTCCCTTGCAGTGCCTTGAAGCCAGGAGGTTGGACACACACCTGATCACTTATCTCCTCTACTTCTTTGTTTTATTTTTTGGCCGCCCTGCATGGCATGTGGGATCTTAGTTCCTCAACCAGGGATCAAACTGGCTCCTGCTGCATTGGAATTGCAGGGTCTTAACCACTGGACAGCCAGGGAAGTTATATTCCCTATTTCTATTCACATTCTCCTCTATTCACGTTTTCTCTCATCATATTGGAAAGGATGAGCTTTCCCATTCTCTCCCTGGCTGATTAAAATATTCTGTGTCATATCCTTCACTTCCCCAAAGATCACTGTGTCTCTGTTTCTTCAAAGCTGTGATGTGAGTGGGTGTAGGGAGATAGAAAACCTGCTTACCAATAAGCGACATATGAAGATATTTTTAAAATATTGTACTTGTCACACTCTGAGAATGGGTGATTGGAATTAGAGCCAGATATATTGAGCTTTCTGTGGCTAAAAAATCTGCATATAATAATTGCGTGTGGAATGGAAGACTTTAACTTAATGTTTAACCCAATGTCCAGTGATTTCTCCAGTGATCAGTTATTCCTGGAAATGGAGCTATACCAGTTTCATTCTGATTTCTGGAGCACTTCCCTTAATTCTGGTGTGAGTTTGTATTTCTGTATGGTACCACTTAACTTTCCTGCTGTGGTTACCTGTGCCTAAAAGTCTCTCTCTTTTAAATTTGTATGAATTAGAGCAAGGACTTCATTTTTCTTACATCTCCTTTCACCACATCTCCAGCAGTCAGCGAAATACCTGGCACACAGTGAGTGCTCAGAAGTTGTTGAATAAATGACACCTTTAAACCTATGGCTTAAAAAATGTGTTTCACTTTAAAAGCAGCAATATTATAAAAGGCCACAAGATGGGCTCATTACACTGTAGAAGTCTGTAAAACACTCCTGAGTCATAGAATTAATGATCTTCTGCAAAAAATCAGGAGGATTTCATACCTGTTTCTGTATCTTAAAGGGAAACTAAAATGCTTCTAGTGGAAAATCCTGGTAACACTGAGTCATTTCTTTATTCATCTAAAGAACTGTATTAAAGGACAACTGTAGTGTTATTTAATTATCATTCCCTCTATGGGTTTGAAAAAAAGTTTTATCTTTATCACTCTTTTCATATATTCCTCACTATAAAGTTGAAAGAAGTGTCTTCCTATTTATGAAATAGCAAATTATATTTCTTCTTAGAATTTAAAATGGTGTTTGTCACTATTTTTTCCCCCTTCAAAAGATTAAGCTTATTAAATTGAATAATCCTTTTTTTCTAAACCAGTGCTTCTTGAAAATGGACTATATGTCAGGACAATCTCCATCATTATTTCATTTGATACTTATTAACTCAACAAGGAAACTGAGTCTCTGAGAGTCTGGCCAAAGTCCCCCAACTAATGACTACAGCTGCATTCTAGAAGAAGACAGATACAAATCAGATAAAAACAAAAGCAAAACAACATCAAAGAAACAGGAGAATATGAGCTTGCTTGATAAAGTGTGTTGATGCCATAGAGTGACTGAGGTACCACAATAGGTTGGAAGGCCTCTTTGAGGAGGCGACACTGATACTAAGCCAGGGATGATAAGAAGTAGCCAGGTTTTGTGATTCTGGAAATGAGTTTTCCAAGCAGAAAGAACAGCTAGTACAAAGGCTGAGTTGGAGAAGTGATCGCTCTCAGTTTGGAAGGAAGACGGGCTGTGTGGCACTAGAAGATTCGTCCAGTATCACTCTTATGTCCTTGACACAGTTGATACTAGACATGTACTGTCCTGGCTTCACTTGAAGATAAGCAGACACTGGTGTGTCTTTGCAACAACCCAAGGATTGTTGCTTGTTTTAAGGGACTGGCCTCACTACGGGAAGAAGAACTCTTCTGGATTTGGCTGTTCTTTAGCTAAGGAAGGTCAGAGTTATAGTCTATCATGATGGTTCCAAGGCAAACAGGTCCTCCTGGCCCTGCTGAAGTCATGATGAGATTGGAATACTTTTCATGTCATCAATATGTATACATTAACTATCTACTGCCAGGCATAGAGTATAACACAGGGAACAAAACCAAAGTCCCTTCCTTCAAGGAGCTTGCATTTGGTGAAGTCATGACTTATGTAACATATACAAGGTTTGCTTCAATTCTTTTTAGTCCAGCCAGTGTTTAAGTTTAGAACTCTTTCATTTGTCGGGTTTTTGAACAAAAAAGGAAATGGCACCGATTGTCAGGATTTCCATTCTCCTGCCTCAGTCCCAACTGGGCTTGTTTTATCGGAAATTTTCCTGAGAATAGATGTGGTGGAATTGTTCCCGCCTACAGAGATCTAGAGTATTACTTCTGATATCAGAAACCAGATAGATATAGTGGCTTATTTGTACTGTCCTGGTCTCTAAGGCTGGTTCAGACTTACATGATGCCCCCTTACTCCCTTCCTAGCTTCATCCATCAGTTCAGATCCTGTCTTCATGATCTGTGTCCCCTTAAGTCTATATTAAGAGAAGCAGAAATTTATCCCTTAATGACTGACACCTAAAACTCAGTGGACTATAATTATTATAGACTCAACTGCTTTTTCGGAAATCTTGCCATAATTTAGGCTATAGAGAAGAAAAATCCAGTAAAGAAAAACCAAAATGCATTCACACACTGACCTTTTAAAGCAAGGAGCAATGTCATTTGCAACATTGGTATAGTATATACCATACCTTGTTTATCCATTCATCTGTCAATGGATATTTATGCTGTTTCCATGTCTTGGCTATTGTAAATAGTGCTGCTATGAACACAGGAATGCATGTATCTTTTCGAATTATAATTTTGATTGGGTATATGCCTAGTAGTGGGATTGATAACTCTATTTTTAGATTTTTTAATGGAACCTTCATGCTGTTTTCCATAATGGCTGCACTAATTTACATTTCTACCAGCAGTGTAGGAGGATTCCCTTTTCTCCATATCCTCTTCAACATTTATTATTTGTAGACTTTTTAATGATGTTTATTCTGACTGGTGTGAAGTAGTATCTCATTGTAGTTTTGATTTGCAATTCTTTAGTAATTAGCAGTGATGAGCATCTTTTCATGTGTCTATTGGCCTTCTGTATGTCTTCTTTAATATATCTATTTAGCTCTATTAGCTAATATCTATTTAGTTTTCTGCTCAATTTTCGATGGGGTTGTTTTTTGTTGTTGTTACTGAGTTGTATGAGCCACTTGTATATTTTGGAAATAAATCCTTGTCAGTCACATCATTTTCAAATATTTTATCCCAGTCCATAGGTTGTCTTTTTGTTTTGTTTATGATTTCCTTTGCTGTGCAAAAGCTTGTAAGTTTGATTAGGTCCCATTTGTTTATTTTTGCTTCATTTTTTTCCCTTGGGAGACTGACCTAAGAAAACAATGGTACAATTTATGTTAGAGAATGTTTTGCCTAAGTTCTCTTCTGACCTCGCTATTTATCTTGTTGATGATCCATTGAGTTTAAAAGCCAAATCTAAGGTCCAGGATGTCTCCCATGGGAAAAGACCCAGAAATGATCAGACAAGGTTCTGAAATAAGTCCACATGATATTGATTATGTTAATTCTTAGGTCACACTTTCTAAAAAAAATTCACCCCCCGTTTCACAGTCCTTCTTGGATTATGCAACTCAGTTAATTAAAGAGGATTATGTACAGATTCCAGTAATCCTATTAGCACAATGGCAATAATATGAAAAGCTTGAAATCTAAATACTTCTTGTTTTTATTATTATCAAGTTTCCATGGTGAAATTAAAATCCTTAAAGTGAAATCTCCCTTCTCATTTCTTCTCATTTTGCTTCTGGAACTTATACATTCCCAACAAAATCGTCAAAGGCTCTAAACCCAGCTCTCATGCACCTCCAAAGTTCAGAAAGTTACATGAGAACATTCCCACTGCAACCTTATACCCAGAATTTTATTGACCAAATACAGTAAGTGCAAATTTTGCTTCATAATTTAGATCTTCTCAACATCATAATTCTGAGACTCAGAAATGGTTGTGGTTTTGTGCATCTTTCTGACATATAAGGAGAGGCCAAGTATGCACTTTCCAATGCATTGCAGACTACAGTTACTGGAGGGAATTTGTGGGGAGATGACTGTCCAGCCAGCATGTGAGGCCTCTCTACCCATTTCATGTTGAATCACAGAATGACTGCCAACTGGAGATGCTGAACTGTGTTATGGACGAAGATACCCCTTCTGCAGCTGCTTAGGTGTGGAAATAATTCCTCATTGCTAACCTACAGAGACCATCATTATAAAACAAATTTAGCTTGCTGCTCATAAAGTAGTTGTTATCATGTATTTATTGAGCATAAGCTAAATACTGGTATATAAAGGTGGACAAAGCAGACCTGATTCTAGCTCTCACCAAGCTTGAAGTCTAGTGGTAGACATAGACACTGAATAAATGACAAATGAAGTTATAATTAAAAATTATCCTAAGTGCTTATAAAAGAAAAACTTCTAAAAGGTGACATTTGATCTGAGACCTGAATGTGATGGGTGGAAAGGAACTAGTCAGGGGGAAACTATTAGGAAGAGGATCCTAGGCAGTAGAAGGAGCATCCAGTGAAGAAGAAATAGCAATTGCATAGATCCTGAGGCAACACGTAGATCTCAGTTCTTGAGGACTCTCACGCATGCTGTGTTTTGGGGCCTGATGAGCGATAGTGTGGTTTGTGTTTGGAAGAGAGTTAAGGAGGACAGACAAATTGTATAGGCTCTATTAGCCTTAAACCAGCTTAAGAATTTTAAATTTTATTCTAGGTACAGTGAGATGCTATTGAATTATTTTCAAAGTGGGAGAGTCATGATCTAATGTACATTTTAAGGGTATCACATGGAACCTGTTTGGAGAATGGCTTGGACGGTGGCCCTAGTCAAAGCAGACAAGCTAGTTGGGAAACTGTTACAATAGACTACACAGGAGGTCAAGGTCATGACACTCAGACTAGAGTCATGGCAATAGAAATTGAGGGAATCACATGGATTTGAAATACATATTTGTAAATAGGATCAACAGATTTCAGTGATGGATTGAATATGGTTGGATAGGTAGTGGTGGCATTTGGGGATCAGGATAAAGACTTTTAGTTGAAGAGATTGTGAAGATAAGGTAAAAGTTCAAGTTAAGAAATTTTAAGCTTGAAATGTCTGTGTTACATCACAGGGACATATGAAGCAGACTCAGTCTCCTTTCATCTAGAATGATTCCTTTGTTGTCATGACCATGACATCCTTAAAGAGTACTGGCCAGCTGGCCAATTATATTGTAAAATGTCCCTTAATTTGGGTCTTTAAAGAGTCCTAACTAATGTAATGAGTAGAAGGGTAGCTTTATAAACACCCACTAAAACTTTAGATCCTGTCAGAGAAAGGCCTTCCTGCTTTGAACTCTGAGAATTCCTGGCTGCCATGCTAGTGAAACAGGAGGGAAGGGGGCAGGCCACACCCTTTAAAAGAATGATGTAGCCGTAGGACACGATATAAATGGTTAGAACCAACTAGGTCTACCATGGTGGACAAGACTTCCACTAGAACTTGAGCCTTAATGTATGCTCATTGTGACACATCAACAAGCTAAATGACACAACCACAGGTCCCTTGACGGTTCCAAGGTCAAACATAAAATGTCAACAGTGGGTGGTGGCCCAGTCCCTGGAAAAATCCGCACTCTTGCCTTCTGAGATGGCCCATACTCCGTGGAGTGTGCATGCGTGTGTGCTAAGTTGCTTCAGTCGTGTCTACCTCTTTGCAATCTGTGTGTTTCTTTCAAAATAAATCCACTTCATACCTGTCACTTTGTTTCTCACTGAATTCTTCCTGCTATGAAGCATTCACCTGAGCTTCATTAAGTCCTGAGACTAGGTATGATCTCAATTTAAAGATCATAGGTTCAAGTCTCAATTTGAGTTGCATGGTTTCACTAATGGACTGAGGTGGGGGTAGGGGGTAGAGATCCTCAATGAGGAGAGGATGAAAAGATGGAGAACACAGGAGCAATGCACCCCAAAACCCTCTTTGCACAACAGATTTTGAAGCAGGCCTGAATGAACATTGGGAGTATGTTTTGACTTTTCGTGATTTTCAGAGCTTTGACTATTACATGGGACCAACTGTTTTAAGTATTACAATTATTAGACTATTCTTGGGACTAAAGTGACCAAAAGATTTTTATCATTTGTGATATAGGGAAGCAAAAATTGTTCCAAAATGTGTCTCTTTGGCATGAAGATTATTTAAGCTGATTTTTTTTTAAGAAATAGAAGTCTCTAGAAGTCTTGCTTTTTAACTCCTCCATAGTTGCCTAAAGAATTTAGGTAAAGGATAGAGCTATCTCCAGAGATATTTGTAAAGAATTCAGACCAGGTGTGGTCCATAGAGATCAGAGTTCTTTCTGGGTACCATTTTCTCTATATGGCCCAGGAAAGTTTATTTATCAGACACCTGCTTTTCCATCTACATGCAGTTGCCTTCTTCCTCTTTCAAGTCCCAAAGTCCCACTACCCCTGATATCTTTTTCTTTTCTTCTTCTTTTTTTTTTAAGCTGAAGATGATACTTAAGGTGAGAGTTTCAGCCACTTTGGGGAGTTACTCAGTCCTCCTAGGTCCCTCCCATGTATACATGTTATTAAACTCCTGTTTGATTTTCTCCTATTCATCTGTCTCATTGTCAATTTAATTCTTAGACCATGCAGAAGAACCCAGAATGGTAGAGGAAATTTTCTTCCTCTCTGACAGAGATGAAGGAAAATGTTGTGAGTTTTGTTACAAAATTTGCTAAAAATTCTTAATAAAATTTTAATGGGCAAGAAGGGGGTACAATTATTTGTATTCCAGTTTTTCTTTAATAGTTAACCATATTTGCAAAGAAAAAGGCTAAAAATTCATAAGCAAAGTAGTCACCTAACATTTTTAAAAAAGAAAAATAGAGTAAGCCCAAATGACATAGAAGAAAGAAAATAATAATGATATGAGCATGATTAAAGAAATAGAAATTAAAAAGCAATATAAAATCAACTAAATGAAAAACTAATTGTCGGATGGAAAACACTAATAAAATAAATTAACTTTTTCTAAGACTGAATAAATAAAGAGAAAGCACAAATAAACAATATTAGGCATTAAATAACAGGCATCACTACATGTAAAGTAAAAGCTTAAAAAGAGAATATTATAAACAGACATGTTAATGATTGAAAATGGGCTGAAATACTTTTCTAGAAAATATATTCAAAAGAAATTATAAAACCTGTAAAGGCTTATACACACTAAAAAACTGAATGAACATTCAAATATTGGCACACAACAATGGCAGTCTTTTTCTTTTTTCTATCAAAACAAATGCCATGATTCTTACAGCATCAGGTTTTTCCAAACCAATTGACATGTTTATATCTCAACTAATGGCAATCTTCTCTGAACCTTTTATAGCTGAGTTTTATGAAGCTTATTTTAAGGAAAAAAATGATCCCAATCTTATAAGACATGTTTATTAACATATACAATAGTAAAAGAGGGTGTACTCCTCAATTCCTTTCAGGAGTCCAGGTAATCTTGCTACCCCAAAAAAGTAGTATGAGAAAGGACAATTAAGGACTAATCTTATTTATGAACAAAGTTATAATAATCTAAATATAATATTCTTAAAGTAAATCCACCACTGAATTAAAAAGAGAAATATCCTAACCAAGCAAGAGTCATCTCACGAATGTAAGGATGATTCACTAACCAAAATTTTATAATTTACCATAATCACAGGTGAAGCAAGGTTAAAACTCAATACAATAGACCTTGTATCCTGTATTGCTGCTGTAAAGAAATCACCACAAATTTACTGTCTTCAAATAACACAAATTTAGTATCTTATGGTTCTGGAAGTCAGAAGTCCAAAATCAGTCTCAGTGTGCTAAAATCAAGGTGTGACAGGACTGCATTTCTTCCAGAGTCTTTAGAGGAAAATTCATTCCCTTTCTTTTTCTAGCTTCTGGGAGCTGCTCACATTGTTATGGCCTTATGGTGTCATCTTCTGTCTTCAAAGCCAGCAGTGTAGCCTATTTCAATCTCTTTCTGTCTCACCCTAATGCTCCTGATTCCCTTTTATAGGGATTAGTGTGATTACATCTAATTCACTCAGCTATCTCAGGACATTTTTCCTATCTGAAAATTCTTTTTTTTTCTTTTTAATTGAGGAACCACTGCTTTACAATATTGTGTTAGTCTCTGCTGTAGGACGCAGCGAATCAGCTGTGTGTAGACACACATCTCAGCCCTCTTGAGCTCCACCCCTGCTCCCGTCCCGCCCCTCTAGGTCTCAGCAGAGCCCCACGCTGAGCTCCCCATGCCTTCAGCAGCTTCCCACCAGCTCTCTGTTTACATGGTGGTGTAAATATGTCAGTGTTACTCGAGATTCATTCCACTGCCCCTTCCTGTCCCTTCTCCTGTGTCCACATGTCTGCTCTGTACATCTGTGTCTCCATTCCTGCCCTGCAAATAGGTTCATCAATACCATTTTTCTGCAAAGTGCCTTTTATTATACAAAACAAAATATTCACGGGATCTGGGGTTTAGAATGCAGCTATCTTTGGGGGTTATTATTCACTCTACTACACCTTAGAAAAATAATTTGATAAAACTTAACATGTGTTCATGATTTTAAAACAAACAACAACGATAAAAAAACTCAGCAGTAGGAATAGAAAGAACTGTATCTTTAGGAACACTTTTTTTTTTTTTTTTTTTAAAGATCAGGAACTATGTAAGAATTCTCATTATCATTGCTTCTACTCAATATTGTGCTGGAGGTCTGAACCAATGAAATAGATATAGTAATGAAATAAATGGTAAAGCACTAGACAGAAATAAAGAAAACAAACTGTCGATGAGGAAATATCCACCAGAGAAAACTAAAGAATATCTCAGTTCAGTTGCTCAGTTGTGTCCAACTCTTTGCAGCCCCATGGACTGCAGCACGCCAGACTTCCTGTCTATCACCAACTCCCAGAGCTTGCTCAAACTCATACTCATGCCATCCAACCATCTCCTCTTCTGTCATCCCCTTCTCCTCCTGCCTTCAATCTTTCCTAGAATCAGGGTCTTTTCCAGTGAATAAGCTCTTCCCATAAGGTGGCCAAAATATTGGAGTTTCACCTTCAGTATCAGTCCTTCCAGTGAATGTTCAGGATTTATTTCCTTTAGGATGGACCGGTTGAATCTCCTTGCAGTCCAGGGGACTCTCAAGAGTCTTCTCCAACACCATAGTTCAAAAGCATCAATTCTTTGATGCTCAGTTTTCTTTGTAGTCCAACTCTCACATCCATACGTGACTACTGGAAAAGCCATAGCTTTGACTAGATGGACCTTTATTGGCAAAGTAATGTCTCTGCTTTTTAATATGCTGTCTAGGTTGGTCATAGCTTTTCTTCCAAGGAGCAAGCATCTTTTAATTTCATGGCCGCAGTCACCATCTGCAGTGATTTTGGAGCCCCAGAAAAGAAAGTCTGCCACTGTTTCCACTGTTTCCCCATCTATCTGTCATGAAGTGATGGGACCGGATGTCATGATCTTAGTTTTTTGAATGTTGAGTTTTAAGCCAACTTTTTCACTCTCCTCTTTCACTTTCATCGAGCCTCTTTAGTTCCTCTTCACTTTCTGCCATAAGGGTGGTATCATCTGCATATCTGAGGTTATTGCTCTTTCTCCCGGCAATCTTGATTCCAGCTTATGCTTAATCCAGCCCTGCATTTTGCATGATTAATTCTGCATATAAATTAAACATGGAGGGTGATGGTATACAGCCTTGACGTATTCCTTTCCCAATTTGGAACCAGTCCGTTGTTCCATGTCTGGTTCTGACTGTTGCTTCTTGATCTGCATACATGTTTCTCAGGAGGCAGGTCAGGTGGTCTGGTATTCCCATCTCTTTAAGAATTTTCAACAGTTGGTTGTGGTCTACACAGTCAAAGACTTTGGCGTAATCAATAACAGATAACTATTAGACCTAATGTGAAAATCTGCAAAGTTGCTCTATATAGATGAATTTACTCCTGTTCCTATACATCAGCAGTAAGAATGTGCAAGACATACTTTTTAAATTTCATTCAATCCCTACCTCATGTCATATACAAATATGAACTCCAAGTAGATAAAGGACATATATTTAAGGCAAAACTGTGAAACTTTTCAAAGGCAAATGAGAAATTAGCTTTATAATATTGGAGTAGGGAAGGAGTTCCTAGGTAGGATACAAAAAAGTCAACCTATAGAGAAAAAGACTAAATTTATTCATTTTATATGATGAACTTCTCCATCAAAAGACACATGAAAGGAGCATAAAAAGTCATAGTGGGAAGATAATTTTCAGTATCTTCAATATCAGATATAATTGAAGCAGGATTAATATTCAGAATACATAGTGATCTCCTAGAAGTCAACAAAAAAGAGAGATGCACTTTTGAAAAACAAGCAAATTTTTAAACAGGCATATCACAATAGAGGAGATCCAAAAGGCCAATATACTTATGAAAAGGTGCTTAGCTCAGTAGAATTAAAGAACTTCAAATTAAAACTGCAATCAGATACCATTCCATACTTAACAAATGAGCAGAAATTAAAAAGCTTTATGCTCAATGTTATCATTAATATGGAGCAGCAGAAATTCTCAATGTTGGCATCTAAAATGATACACTACTTAATAATAGTTTTCAATTTAAACATAAGTAGACACTGTGATTCAGCATTTCCACTCCTAGGCATAGACTTCAGAAAAACTAGTACAGTTCCCTGAAGATATACATGTAACATTGTTCCTACCAGCAGTTTCTGTATAATAGCCCCAAACTGAAAACAACCAAAATGGCCATCCACAATAGAAGAGACAAAATTTAGCATGTTCACTCTTGTCATGTCCATAGTCCTGACATGGACAATCATTGATGTTCAATCAGTGATTGAACAATCATCACATGTATCAATATGGTTCAGTTGAAAAACATGATTTTGACTGAATGAAGTATAGAGAATACATACAGCATGATTTTATCAGTATGAGTTGAAAACCATCAAAACCTGATCAGTGTATTGTTCACAGATACATAAATAGGTGATAGCACCATAAAGAAAAACACTGAATGTCTAATACAAAATTTACAATAGAATTTGTAACTATGAAAGAGGAAGGGAGAAATAAGATCATGGAGGTAAGGTTCCACATGAGATTCTGGTTAAGTCCTGTTTCTTGTGGGGAAGGAAGTAGATGGTTTTTTTATACTGCTGTTTTTACAGTGTTCAACATCTACAACGTTTCACACATTTTCTGTTTATATATTTCTTCCTTTGTTTCTCTCATATCCACACTCAAGAAACTCCATTCATGTTAGCAATAAAAACTAAAAATTACTTAGGAATAAATCTGCAGAAGCATGTGTAACTTTTATGGAGAGAATTTTGAAACTTTCTTGAAGGGGATACAGTGAGAAAATGAGCAACCATGGTACTGGGACTCAGTTTGGTGAGTGAAAAGAGGGTGATTTCTTCTCAAATTAATTTTACATTTAGTGCATTTTCTTTGTTTTTCTTTTGGTGGATTTTTGATAAGCTGACCATAAATTCCGTGGAAAGGTAAAGGACCTCGACTTGCCAATATAAATTGAGGTACAGGATAAGGAATGAATTGGGAGATAAGCTTGGACATATATACACTACCGTGTGTAAAACAGAGAGCCAGTGGGAAGCTGCTGTAAGCACAGGGAGCTCAGGTCAGTACTCTGCAATGACCCAGCGAGGTGGGGTGTAGGGGTCACAGGGAGCTCAGGTCAGTGCTCTGCAATGACCCAGCGAGGTGGAGTGTGGGGGTCACAGGGAGCTCAGGTCAGTGCTCTGCAATGACCCAGCGAGGTGGGGTTTGGGGGTCACAGGGAGCTCAGGTCAGTGCTCTGCGATGACCCAGCGAGGTGGGGTTTGGGGGTCACAGGGAGCTCAGGTCAGTGCTCTGCGATGACCCAGTGGGGTGGGGTGTGGGGGTCACAGGGAGCTCAGGTCAGTGCTCTGTGATGACCCAGCGAGGTGGGGTGTGGGGGTCACAGGGAGCTCAGGTCAGTCCTCTGCGATGACCCAGCGAGGTGGGGTGTGGGGGTCACAGGAGGCTCATGAGGGATGGGATGTGTGTTTACACATGGCTGATTCACTTTGTTGTGCTACAGAAACTAACAGCATTGTTTTACAATGTTGTAAAACAGTTACACTCCAATAATGAAAATAAAATGAAATAAAAGTTTAAAAAATTTCACACAACATGTATTAATATATTTTGTTTCTTTAAAAAAAAAAAGAAACTGGGGAATGAAGAAGTCGAGATAACGCTTGTAGACAAGCCTTTTGAAAAGGCCATACAGAAGAGCAGGAACAATTTGTCAATACTTGCTCTGGTACACAGAAACGTTTCAACTCAGGGATCTGCTGGTTCCTGTAAAATTGAGACATAGCTTATGACACAGATAATCAAGCTCAGGCTTTTCCAACCTTGCCTAGTCATGAGAATTGCCTCAGATGGTTGTTGAAACTGAAGATTCCTTTGCTATATTCTAGCCCCACTGAATCAGACTCTCCAAAGGAGGATCCTGGGAACCTATATTTTTAATAGCCTGCCCAGGTGGTTCTTCTGATTTGGCATGGTTGTGTAACACTGAGAACTTCCTTAAAGAATAATTGTTGTTAGAAAGAAATAAGTGATAAAACACAGTTGTAAAAATTTATGCATAGTTTTAAAGTAATAGTAATCATTTAGGTAGTCATGTATGGATGGGATCATTCCAGTATTCACGTATGGGTGTGAGAGTTGGACCATAGAGAAGGCTGAGTGCTGAAGAATTGATGCTTTTATTTTTATTTTTTTAAATTTATTTATTTATTTATTTTTTCAGTGGGTTTTGTCGTACATTGATATGAATCAGCCATGGATTTACACGTATTCCCCATCCCGATCCCCCCTCCCACCTCCCTCTCCACCCGATTCCTCTGGGTCTTCCCAGTGCACTAGGCCCGAGCACTTGTCTCATGCATCCCACCTGGGCTGGTGACCTGTTTCACCATAGATGATATACGTGCTGTTCTTTCACAACATCCCACCCTCACCTTCTCCCACAGAGTTCAAAAGTCTGTTCTGTACTTCTGTGTCTCTTTTTCTGTTTTGCATATAGGGGTGTCGTTACCATCTTTCTAAATTCCATATATATGTGTTAGTATGCTGTAATATTCTTTATCTTTCTGGCTTACTTCACTCTGTATAATGGGCTCCAGTTTCATCCATCTCATTAGAACTGGTTCAAATGAATTCTTTTTAACGGCTGAGTAATATTCCATGGTGTATATGTACCACAGCTTCCTTATCCATTCATCTGCTGATGGGCATCTAGGTTGCTTCCATGTCCTGGCTATTATAAACAGTGCTGCGATGAACATTGGGGTGCACGTGTCTCTTTCAGATCTGGTTTCCTCAGTGTGTATGCCCAGAAGTGGGATTGCTGGGTCATATGGCAGTTCTATTTCCAGTTTTTTAAGAAATCTCCACACTGTTCTCCATAGCGGCTGTACTAGTTTGCATTCCCACCAACAGTGTAAGAGGGTTCCCTTTTCTCCACACCCTTTCCAGCATTTATTGCTTGTAGACTTTTGGATAGCAGCCATCCTGACTGGCGTGTAATGGTACCTCATTGTGGTTTTGATGTGCATTTCTCTGATAATGAGTGATGTTGAGCATCTTTTCATGTGTTTGTTAGCCATCTGTATGTCTTTGGAGAAATGTCTGTTTAGTTCTTTGGCCCATTTTTTGATTGGGTCATTTATTTTTCTGGAATTGAGCTTCAAGAGTTGCTTGTATATTTTTGAGATTAATCCTTTGTCTGTTTCTTCATTTGCTATTATTTTCTCCCATTCTGAAGGCTGTCTTTTCACCTTACTTATAGTTTCCTTTGTTGTGCAAAAGCTTTTAAGTTTCATTAGGTCCCATTTGTTTAGTTTTGCTTTTATTTCCAATATTCTGGGAGGTGGGTAATAGAGGATCTTGCTGTGATTTATGTCGGAGAGTGTTTTGCCTATGTTCTCCTCTAGGAGTTTTATAGTTTCTGGTCTTACATTTAGATCTTTAATCCATTTTGAGTTTATTTTTGTGTATGGTGTTAGAAAGTGTTCTAGTTTCATTCTTTTACAAGTGGTTGACCAGCTTTCCCAGCACCACTTGTTAAAGAGGTTGTCTTTTTTCCATTGTATATTCTTGCCTCCTTTGTCAAAGATAAGGTGTCCATAAGTTCATGGATTCATCTCTGGGCTTTCTATTCTGTTCCACTGATCTATATTTCTGTCTTTGTGCCAGTACCATACTGTCTTGATGACTGTGGCTTTGTAGTAGAGTCTGAAGTCAGGCAGGTTGATTCCTCCAGTTCCATTCTTCTTTCTCAAGATTACTTTGGCTATTTGAGGTTTTTTGTATTTCCATACAAATTGTGAAATTATTTGTTCTAGTTCTGTGAAAAATACCATTGGTAGCTTGATAGGGATTGCATTGAATCTATAGATTGCTTTGGGTAGAATAGCCATTTTGACAATATTGATTCTTCCAATCCATGAGCATGGTATGTTTCTCCATCTGTTTGTGTCCTCTTTGATTTCTTTCATCAGTGTTTTATAGTTTTCTATGTATAGGTCTTTTGTTTCTTTAGGTAGATATATTCCTAAGTATTTTATTCTTTTTGTTGCAATGGTGAATGGTATTGTTTCCTTAATTTCTCTTTCTGTTTTTGCATTGTTAGTATATAGGAATGCAAGGGATTTCTGTGTGTTAATTTTATATCCTGCAACTTTACTATATTCATTGATTAGCTCTAGTAATTTTCTGGAAGAGTCTTTAGGGTTTTCTATGCAGAGGATCATGTCATCTGCAAACAGCGAGAGTTTCACTTCGTCTTTTCCTATCTGGATTCCTTTTACTTCTTTTTCTGCTCTGATTGCTGTGGCCAACACTTCCAAAACTATGTTGAATAGTAGTGGTGAGAGTGGGCATCCTTGTCTTGTTCCTGATTTCAGGGGAAATGCTTTCAATTTTTCACCATTGAGGGTGATACTTGCTGTGGGTTTGTCATATATAGCTTTTGTTATGTTGAGGTATGTTCCTTCTATTCCTGCTTTCTGGAGAGTTTTAATCATGAATGGGTGTTGAATTTTGTCAAAGGCTTTCTCTGCATCTATTGAGATAATCATATGGTTTTTATCTTTCAATTTGTTAATGTGGTGTATTACATTGATTGATTTGCAGATATTAAAGAATCCTTGCATTCCTGGGATAAAGCCCACTTGGTCGTGGTGTATGATTTTTTTAATATGTTGTTGGATTCTGTTTGCTAGAATTTTGTTAAGGATTTTTGCATCTATGTTCATCAGTGATATTGGCCTGTAGTTTTCTTTTTTTGTGGCATCTTTGTCTGGTTTTGGAATTAGGGTGATGGTGGCCTCATAGAATGAGTTTGGAAGTTTACCTTCCTCTGCAATTTTCTGGAAGAGTTTGAGTAAGATAGGTGTTAGCTCTTCTCTAAATTTTTGGTAGAATTCAGCTGTGAAGCCATCTGGTCCTGGGCTTTTGTTTGCTGGAAGATTTTTGGTTACAGTTTCGATTTCCTTGCTTGTGATGGGTCTGTTAAGATCTTCTATTTCTTCCTGGTTCAGTTTTGGGAGGTTATACTTTTCTAAGAATTTGTCCATTTCATCCAAGTTGTCCATTTTATTGGCATAGAGCTGCTGGTAGTAGTCTCTTACGATCCTTTGTATTTCAGTGTTGTCTGTTGTGATCTCTCCATTTTCATTTCTAATTTTGTTAATTTGGTTCTTCTCTCTTTGCTTCTTAATGAGTCTTGCTAATGGTTTGTCAATTTTGTTTATTTTTTCAAAAAACCAGCTTTTAGCTTTGTTGATTTTTGCTATGGTCTCTTTTGTTTGTTTTGCATTTATTTCTGCCCTGATTTTTAAGGTTTCTTTCCTTCTGCTAACCCTGGGGTTCTTCATTTCTTCCTTCTCTAGTTGCTTTAGGTGTAGAGTTAGGTTATTTATTTGGCTTTTTTCTTGTTTCTTGATGTAAGCCTGTAATGCTATGAACCTTCCCCTTGGCACTGCTTTTACCGTATCCCATAGGTTTTGGGTTGTTGTGTTTTCATTTTCATTCATTTCTAGGCATATTTTGATTTCTTTTTTGATTTCTTCTATGATTTGTTGGTTATTCAGAAGTGTGTTATTTAGCCTCCATATGTTTGAATTTTTAACAATTTTTTTCCTGTAATTGAGATCTAATCTTACTGCACTGTGGTCAGAAAAGATGACTGGAATGATTTCAATTTTTTTGAATTTTCCAAGACCAGATTTATGGCCCAGGATGTGATCTATTCTGGAGAAGGTTCCGTGTGCACTTGAGAAAAAGGTGAAGTTGATTGTTTTGGGGTGAAATGTTCTATAGATATCAATTATGTCTACTGGTCCAGTGTGTCATTTAAAGTTTGTGTTTCCTTGTTAATTTTCTGTTTAGTTGATCTATCCATAGGTGTAAGTGGGGTTTTAAAGTCTCCCACTATTATTGTGTTACTATTAATTTCCTCTTTCTTACTCGTTAGCGTTTGCTGTACATATTGTGGTGCTCCTATGTTGGGTGCATATATATTTATGATTGTTATATCTTCTTCTTGCATTAATCCTTTGATCATTATGTAGTGTCCTTCTTTGTCTCTTTTCACATCCTTTATTTGAAAGTCTATTTTATCTGATATGAGTATTGCGACTCCTGCTTTCTTTTGGTCTCCATTTGCTTTAAATATTTTTTTCCAGCCCTTCAGTTTTAGTCTGTATGTGTCTTTTGCTTTGAGGTGGGTCTCTTGTAGACAGCATATATAGGGGTCTTGTTTTTGTATCCATCCAGCCAATCTTTGTCTTTTGGTTGGGGCATTCAACCCATTTACATTTAAGGTAATTATTGATAGGTGTGGTCCCGTTGCCATTTACTTTGTTGTTTTGGGTTCACGTTTATACAACCTTTCTGCATTTCCTATCTAGAGAAGATCCTTTAGCGTTTGTTGAAGAGCTGGTTTGGTGGTGCTGAATTCTCTCAGCTTTTGCTTGTCTGTAAAGCTTTTGAATTCTCCTTCATATCTGAATGAGATCCTTGCTGGGTACAGTAATCTAGGTTGTAGGTTCTTCTCTTTCATTACTTTCAGTATGTCCTGCCATTCCCTTCTGGCCTGGAGGGTTTCTATTGATAGATCAGCTGTTATCCTTATGGGAATCCCTTTGTGTGTTATTTGTTGTTTCTCCCTTGCTGCTTTTAATATTTGTTCTTTGTGTTTGATCTTTGTTAATTTGATTAATATGTGTCTTGGGGTGTTTCGCCTTGGGTTTATCCTGTTTGGGACTCTCTGGTTTTCTTGGACTTGGGTGGCTATTTCCTTCCCCATTTTAGGGAAGTTTTCATCTATTATCTCCTCGAGTATTTTCTCATGGCCTTTCGTTTTGTCTTCTTCTTCTGGGATTCCTATGATTCGAATGTTGGGGCGTTTCACATTGTCCCAGAGGTCCCTGAGGTTGTCCTCATTTCTTTTGATCCTTTTTTCTTTTTTCCTCTCTGCTTCATTTATTTCCACCATTTTATCTTCTACCTCACTTATCCTATCTTCTGTCTCCGTTATTCTACTCTTGGTTCCCTCCAGAGTGTTTTTAATCTCATTCATTGCATTATTCATTTTTAATTGACTCTTTTTTATTTCTTCTAGGTCTTTATTAAACATTTCTTGCATCTTTTCAATCTTTGTCTCCAGGCTATTTATCTGTAACTCCATTTTGTTTTCAAGATTTTGGATCATTTTTGTTATCATTATTCTAAATTCTTTTTCAGGTAGATTCCCTATCTCCTCCTCTTTTGTTTGACTTGGTGGGCATCTTTCATGTTCCTTTACCTGTTGGGTATTTCTCTGCCTTTTCATCTTGTTTAGATTGCTGTGTCTGGACTGGGCTTTCTGTATTCTGGAGGTCTGTGGTTCCTTTTTATTGTGGAGGTTTTACCCAGTGGGTGGGGTTAGACGATTGGCTTGTCAAGGTTTCCTGGTTAGGAAAGTTTGCGTCGGTGTTCTGGTGCGTGGAACTTGATTTCTTCTCTCTGGAGAGCAATGGAGTGCTCAGTAATGAGTTTTGAGATGGGTCTATGTGTTAGGTGTCACCTTGGGCAGCCTGTATGTTGACGTTTAGGGCTATGTTCCTGCGTTGCTGGAGAATTTGCTTGGTATGTCTTGCTCTAAAACTTATTGGCTCTTGGGTGGTGGTTGGTTTCAG
This sequence comes from Cervus elaphus, assembly GCF_910594005.1. NCBI lineage: Eukaryota > Metazoa > Chordata > Mammalia > Artiodactyla > Cervidae > Cervus > Cervus elaphus. The sequence continues at coordinate 55,434,151 of NC_057819.1, read as the reverse complement.
TGTAGGTATGGAGGCTTTTGGACGGTCACTTATTACTTAAAGTTTCATGTAGTCAGGAGTTTTCTGGTGTTCTCAGGTTTTGGGCTTAAGTCTCCTGCCTCTGGATTTTAGTTTTATTCTTCCTGTAGTCTCAGGACTTCTCCAATCATACAGCACTGATAATAAAACTTGTAGGTTAATGGCAAAAAGATTCTTCCCCATTAGGGACAGCCAGAGAGCTTCACAGAGTTACATGAAGAAGAGGAGAGGGAGGAGGGAGATAGTGTTGAGCAGGAGGAGAAAAAGGGGGACTCAAGAGGAGAGAGACATATCTACGCAGTTGTCTGTTCCCAGAGTGTTCTCCGTTGCCCAGACACCCACCAAGATTCACAGAATTGGATTGGGAAGAAAAGGGGAAAGGAAGAAATAGAGGTGTTCTGAGGTAGAAAACAGAGAGTCAAGATTGGGAGAGCATAATCAACACACTCCTGAATAAAAATGGGAACTGAATATTGGATTCTTAAATGTTCACAATTTATATCATATATTGAAAAACAAAAATTAAAAATCTAGAGTAGAGATTAAACTCTTAAAAATACTATATTAAAAAGAAAAACCAAAACACACACACAAAAAATTTTAAAAATATATATGAAGTTCAGTTTAAAAAATAGGGCTTCTCTTTTTTTTTTTTTTGGTAAGGTTATAGTGTATTGAAAATGAAAATTAAGGAGTAGTAGAGGAGTACTAGAGGACTTTAAAAGAAATAAGAGAAAAAGAAAAATAGAAAATAGAAGAGAAAAAGGAGAAAAAAAGAAAAAAAAAGAATTTTCCCTAATTAAAAAAATCATAAAAATCTATGAAAATGAAAGTTAAAGAGTAATGGGGGAGTAATAGGGAATTTTAAAGGAAAATAAAAGAGAAAAAATAAAAAAGAAAAAATAAAAAAATTTTTTTTTTTCTTTTCTCTTATTTAAAAAAAAAAAAGTAAAAATATATCTAGGAATTTCTCTGGAGCTGTTGCGGTCAGTGTCAGTTCGGCTCAGTTTCAGATATCTCCTCGTTCGAACTTACACTTCTCGATATCTACAGGCCTCTTCCGGTGTAATCGCTGTTTTCTACAGGGATTTTAATCTGTTGCACCGCTCTCTTTAGAAGCGGTTCCCTTTTTTATTTGGCTTCTGTTTGCCGGTTTCTTCAGAGCCTCATTTCCGCCCTGACACAGGCGGGCGGAGGTGGACTCTTACTCAGGTAGCTAGTTCTGTCGTGCTGCTGGGAGGGGCTGGCGCTGCGGGGAGGGGCTGGCGCTGCTTTCTCGGTCTGCGCTGCTCAGGATCCCGGCTGCTCTATATGGAGCGCGCCGCGCGCTGCGCGCAGCTCCAGCCCTCGGGTGTTCCACAAAAGCGCGGAACAAAAGGCTGCATCCGCTCTTGTGCCTTCCCCGTCAGAGCGGTCCAGGCAGCCAGGAGCTTGACAGGTGCACTCTCTCCGGGCGCAGCGCGCCCACTCCCTTCCACGGTCCCAATCTCAGTTTTCGCCGGTGCCAGTCGGGTGCATGCGCCTTCTGCCCTCTGCGTCCCCAGCCCCAGTCCCCGCCCGTGCCGGTCGGGTGCCTGCGCCCTGTGTCTCGCTGCGACCTGCTCCTGCCTCCGGCGGGTCTGGGCCGGTCAGCAGTCTGCCAGCTCTTCTCTGGACTTTCTCGGTCCCTTTGTTCTGCGAACGGCCGGCAGCGTGTTCGGGCCGGTTAATTTTCTCTCTCTTCCCTGCTCTCCCACAGTTCAAGTTGGCAACTCACAAAAGCTCCCTCCGATTGTCCTCAGGGCACTCAGGCCTGGACCCTACCCCAAGCAATGCCGCCGGCTCCTCTCCGTGCCGCCCCCACTTGCTGGTGGCAGATGCGGGTGTCTGGGGCAGTTTTCTGCTGAGAGTTGCTTTTAGGCACGTAATCTGTGGGTTTTATTTGTTGGTTCCCTCCCAGTCAGGTTGCCCTCCTAGATTCAAACACTTCCCCCAGGCCCGCCAGTGCGAGGGTTTCCCGTTGTCTGGAAACGTCCTCTAAAGACTCCCTTCCCGGGACGGATCTCCGTCCTTAGCTCTTTTGTCTCACTTTTTATCTTTTATATTTTGTCCTACCTCCTTTTGAAGACAATGGGCTGCTTTTCTGGGCGCCTGATGACCTCAGCTAGCGATAAGAAGTTGTTTTGTGAAGTTTGCTCTGCGTTCAGATATTCTTTTGATGAATTTGTAGGAGAGAAAGTGGTCTCCCCGTCCTACTCCTCCGCCATCTTGACTCCTCCCCTCGAATTGATGCTTTTAAATTGTGATGTTGAAGACTCTCTAGAGTCCCTTGGGCTTAAGGAGATCACACCAGTCCATCCTAAAGGAAACCAGTCCTGAATATTCATTGCAAGGACTGATGCTGAAGTTGAAACTCCAGTACTTTGACCACCTGATGGGAAGAAATGACTCACTGGAAAGACCCTGATTCTGGGAAAGATTGAAGGCAGGAGGAGAAGGGGACGACAGAGGATGAGATGGTTGGATGGTATCACCGACTCGATAGATATTAGTTTGAGCTAGCTCCAGGAGATGATGAAGGACATGGAAGCCTGGCATGCTGCAGCCCATGGAGTTGCAAAGAGATGGACATGACTGAGCAACTGAATAATAAATCATTTAGGAAAAAATGTATTTGCCATAAAGGAGAATTATTTCTGCAGAAGTTTAGGACTTGCTTTAGTTACTAAGAGACTCTTTTAGGAGAATGTTTTATAAGTGTCTAACTTGACAAAATAAAAAAAAATGTAAAAATCTTTAGAGGAGCAGTAAATATTTAATTCCATTTACTTAGGCTCTCCAATTAGGAGACCATTGGATTAGTTACGTTTTTCATTTCTACATTTTTATAGCAGGAACTGTAAGACAAATTTTGTTTTGTGGTTCTGCCCAACAAAATGTGTGATTCTTCTGCATTTGTTGCATTCTAGGGAGAAGCTGGTCGAGTATGTGGCAAAATTTATAATTGATCAGTTTCTCACTCTTCTGAATTCTCACAGCCCGCCGTTTGTGCCTTTCGTTAGAGAGTGTTTTTGATTGTCTATCAATTACACAAATAACATGTGAATATAGTCTCATTATAATTGATTCAAGTAATTCAAAATTAATTAATAATTAATACTTACTAGATGAATTCTATGTGCCTGCTTGGCGTGATTTTTGATGGGTTTCCTAGAATTCTGAGAATTCTCACAATTTTATGAATTATGCACAATAATTATTTCACAGAAGGACAATCCAGATTGGTACATTTGGAAGGCAGCAGAATCAGAATGTGACCTCGTATAGTTTGACTCTGAAGCCTGTTACGTACTCTGAATTTCTCTTCAGTCCACTCATCAGCAGTGTGTGGAGAGAGCCCTCCATGGGCCCCGTGCTACCGCCCTCTCTCCCCACCACAGATACTAGCTGTCAGATATCACCATCCTTGCAGCTTTTCTGCCAGGTATGAATATTTCTGTAGGGTAGACTCTGTGAGATGAAATTGCTTCTAAAACTGTATGAACAACTTTGCTTGTTCCTGCTAATTTGTATTCAACTGGCCAAACAATTCATTTGGGGTTTTCCATAAGATGTTACTTACAGAATACTTCAAATACTTTTTTTAAAATTTAATTGAAGGATAATTGCTTTACAGCATTATGTTGATTTCTGCCGTACAACGTGAATCAGTTATAAGTATACCTGTGTCCCCTCTCTCTTGAGCCTCCCTCCCGCCCATCCCCATCCCACTCATCCAGGTCATCACAGAGCTCTGAGCTGAGCCCCCTGTGCTGCATGGCAGCTTCGCATGAGCCAGCTATTCTAACACAGTCATGTATATTTGTCAGTGCTCCTCTCCCAGTTTGTCCCACGCTCTGCTTTCCCCGCTGTGTCCACAAGTCCAGGCTCTACGTCTGCACCTCCGTTCCTGCCCTGCACATGGGTTCATCTATACCATTTTTCTAGATGCCATGCATCAGTTCAGTTCAGTGACTCAGTCATGTCCGACTCTTTGTGACCCCATGGACTGCAGCATGCCAGGCTTTTGCAGTATGAAAAGGCAAAAAGATTCCATATATAGGCGTTAATATACAATCGAATACTTTTAGTACTTCAAAAATTCTGTGCAGTTTATACTCCCAAACTTCACAACATACCCATTTTTCCGTATCCTTACCATCACTTGATATTAGACATCTCTGTAAATTTTTGCCAATCAGATAAATTATATTTAATTCTCTTCCTTTCCTTTTTGTATTTTTTGTTTACTGCTATATGTCTACTTGCTAGGGCAGTGGCTATCATAGAGGAAGACTCAATAAATACTGGTTAAATGAATGGAAGAATGAATGTATTGATCATTTGTATCTCTTTTTATTTTGTCAGTTCATCTCTTTTGTCCATTTTTATATTGGGTTATTTGCCTTCTTCTTATGCTTAATTAGAACTTTTTATACTTTTTATTCTCAATAATGATCGTATGTTATATTCTGCAAATGTTTTTTCTCATCTGTTTCTTGTTTTTAACTTTGTTCATGGTGACATTTTTATTCAGAAGATCTTATTTTTAGAATATTAAATTTTGACATCTTTTCTCTTTATGCTTGGAAAGACCTTTTATATTTTTTTAAATTAGGTTTCTTTGTTTTCTTTAAAAATCTTTTTTTTTAATGGCTGAGTAATATTCCATGGTGTATATGTACCACAGCTTCCTTATCCATTCATCTGCTGATGGGCATCTAGGTTGCTTCCACGTCCTGGCTGTTATAAACAGTCCTGCAATGAACACTGGGGTACACGTGTCTCTTTCAGATCTGGTTTCCTCGGTGTGTATGCCCAGCAGTGGGATTGCTGGGTCATATGGCAGTTCTATTTCCAGTTTTTTTAAAGAATCTCCACACTGTTTTCCATAGTGGCTGTACTAGTTTGCATTCCCACCAACAGTGTAAGAGGGTTCCCTTTTCTCCACACCCTTTCCAGCATTTATTGCTTGTAGACTTTTGGATAGCAGCCATCCTGACTGGCGTGTAATGGTACCTCATTGTGGTTTTGATGTGCATTTCTCTGATAATGAGTGATGTTGAGCATCTTTTCATGTGTTTGTTAGCCATCTGTATGTCTTCCTTGGAGAAATGTCTGTTTAGTTCTTTGGCCCATTTTTTGATTGGGTCATTTATTTTTCTGGAATTGAGCTGCAGGAGTTGCTTGTATATTTTTGAGCTTAATCCTTTGTCTGTTTCTTCATTTGCTATTATTTTCTCCCATTCTGAAGGCTGTCTTTTCACTTTGTTTATAGTTTCCTTTGTTGTGCAAAAGCTTTTAAGTTTCATTAGGTCCCATTTGTTTATTTTTGCTTTTATTTCCAATATTCTGGGAGGTGGGTCATCGAGGATCCTGCTGTGATTTATGTCACAGAGTGTGTTTTGCCTATGTTCTCCTCTAGGAGTTTTATAGTTTCTGGTCTTACATTTAGATCTTTAATCCATTTTGAGTTTATTTTTGTGTATGGTGTTAGAAAGTGTTCTAGTTTCATTCTTTTACAAGTGGTTGACCAGTTTTCCCAGCACCACTTGTTAAAGAGGTTGTCTTTTTTCCATTGTATATTCTTGCCTCCTTTGTCAAAGATAAGGTGTCCATAGGTATGTGGATTTAACTCTGGGCTTTCTATTTTGTTGCCTTGATCTATATTTCTGTCTTTGTGCCAGTACCATACTGTCTTGATGACTGTGGCTTTGTAGTAGAGCCTAAAGTCAGGCAGGTTGATTCCTCCAGTTCCATTCTTCTTTCTCAAGATTGCTTTGGCTAATCGAGGATTTTTGTATTTCCATACAAATTGTGAAATTATTTCTAGTTCTGTGAAAAATTCCATTGGTAGCTTGATAGGGATTGCATTGAATCTATAGATTGCTTTGGGTAGTATAGTCATTTTCACAATATCGATTCTTCCAATCCATGAACGTGGTATATTTCTCCATCTGTTTGTGTCCTCTTTGATTTCTTTCATCACTGTTTTATAGTTTTCTATGTATAGGTCTTTTGTTTCTTTAGGTAGATATACTCCTAAGTATTTTATTCTTTTTGTTGCAATGGTGAATGGTATTGTTTCCTTAATTTCTCTTTCTGTTTTTTCATTGTTAGTATATAGGAATGCCAGGGATTTCTGTGTGTTAATTTTATATCCTGCAACTTTATTATATTCATTGATTAGCTCTAGTAATTTTCTGGTAGAGTCTTTAGGGTTTTCTATGTAGAGGATCATGTCATCTGCAAACAGTGAGAGTTTTACTTCTTCTTTTCCTATCTGGATTCCTTTTATTTCTTTTTCTGCTCTGATTGCTGTGGCCAAAACTTCCAAAACTATGTTGAATAGTAGTGGTGAGAGTGGGCATCCTTGTCTTGTTCCTGACTTTAGGGGAAATGCTTTCAATTTTTCACCATTGAGGATAATGTTTGCTGTGGGTTTGTCATATATAGCTTTTGTTATGTTGAGGTATGTTCCTTCTATTCCTGCTTTCTGGAGAGTTTTTGTCGTAAATGGATGTTGAATTTTGTCAAAGGCTTTCTCTGCATCTATTGAGATAATCATATGGTTTTTATCTTTCAATTTGTTAATGTGGTGTATTACATTGATTGATTTGTGGATATTAAAGAATCCTTGCATTCCTGGGATAAAGTCCTCTTGGTCATGATGTATGATCTTTTTAATATGTTGTTGGATTCTCTTTGCTAGAATTTTGTTAAGGATTTTTGCGTCTATGTTTATCAGTGATATTGGCCTGTAGTTTTCTTTTTTTGTGACATCTTTGTCTGGTTTTGGTATTAGGGTGATGGTGGCCTCATAAAATGAGTTTGGAAGTTTGCCTTCTTCTGCAATTTTCTGGAAGAGTTTGAGTAAGATAGGTGTTAGCTCTTCTCTAAATTTTTGGTAGAATTCAGCTGTGAAGCCATCTGGTCCTGGGCTTTTGTTTGCTGGAAGATTTCTGATGACAGTTTCGATTTCTGTGTTTGTGATGGGTCTGTTAAGATCTTCTATTTCTTCCTGGTTCAGTTTTGGAAAGTTATACTTTTCTAAGAATTTGTCCATTTCTTCCAAGTTGTCCATTTTATTGGCATATAGCTGCTGGTAGTAGTCTCTTATGATCCATTGTATTTAAGTGTTTTTGTTGTGATCTCTCCATTTTCATTTCTAATTTTGTTAATTTGGTTCTTCTCCCTTTGTTTCTTGATGAGTCTGGCTAAAGGTTTGTCAATTTTGTTTACCTTTTCAAAAAACCGGCTTTTAGCTTTGTTGATTTTTGCTATGGTCTCTTTTGTTTGTTTTGCATTTATTTCTGCCCTAATTTTTAAGATTTCTTTCCTTCTACTAACCCTGGGGTTCTTCATTTCTTCCTTCTCTAATTGCTTTAGGTGTAGAGTTAGGTTATTTATTTGGCTTTTTTCTTGTTTCTTGAGGTAAGCCTGTAATGCTATCAGCCTTCCTCTTAGCACTGCTTTTACAGTGTCCCATAGGTTTTGGGTTGTTGTGATTTCATTTTCATTCATTTCTATGCATATTTTGATTTATTTTTGATTTCTTCTATGATTTGTTGGTTATCCAGAAGCGTGTTATTTAGCCTCCATATGTTGGAATTTTTAATAGTTTTTTTTCCTGTAATTGAGATCTAATCTTACTGCATTGTGGTCAGAAAAGATGACTGGAATGATTTCAGTTTTTTTGAATTTACCCAGGCTAGTATTATGGCCCAGGATGTGATCTATTCTGGAGAAGGTTCCGTGTGCACTTGAGAAAAAGGTGAAATTGATTGTTTTGGGGTGAAATGTTCTATAGATATCAATTATGTCTACTGGTCCAGTGTGTCATTTAAAGTTTGTGTTTCCTTGTTAATTTTCTGTTTAGTTGATCTATCCATAGGTGTGAGTTTGAATCAGTTCTAATGAGATGGATGAAACTGGAGCCCATTATACAGAGTGAAGTAAGCCAGAAAGATAAACACAAATACAGTATACTAACACATATGGAATTTAAAAAGATGGTAACGATAACCCTATATGCAGCACAGAAAAAGAGATACACATGTATAGAATAGACTTTTGGACCCTGTGGGAGAAGGCGAGGGTGGGATGATCTGAGACAACAGCATTGAAACATGTATATTATCAAGTGTGAAACAGATCACCAGCCCAGGCTGGATGCATGAGACAAGTGCTTGGGGCTGGTGCACTAGGATGACCCAGAGGGATGGGATGGGGAGCGAGGTGGGAGAGGGGATCCGGATGGGGAACACATGTAAATCCATGGCTGATTCATGTCAGTGTATGGCAAAAACCACTACAACATTGTAAAGTAATTAGCCTCCAACTAATAAAAATAAATGAAAAAAAAATTATTTGGCTATGCCTTGTGGCATGTGGGATCTTAGTTCCACAACCAGGGATCAAAACCACATCCCCTGCTATGTAAGTGTTGAGTCTTAACCACTGGGACAGCAGGGGAGTCCTGGAAAGGCCTTTTCTAGAAACAAAGATTATAAGAATGTTCTAATAGAAATTTTGCTAATACATGTATAGTTTTTGCTTTATGATTCTTAAATTCATCTGATGTGTTTTGTGTGTTTTTATGTTCAGATCAAGTCTGTCTTTAAATTTTCCTAGATAACAGTCAATGGCTATCTTTTTGAAAAAGTGGAATAGTCCTTTATTCTGTTGGGATTTAAAGTGTAATCTTTTACATAATTAAATTTACATATACTCAGGGAACTATTTCTGGACTCCCTCTCATGGAATTTCTAAGTTTTAAACTTTTATGTAGTTGTTTATCTTTGGATGTTATATATATATTTGGGAGGGAAAAGGACTAATTTTCTTGAATACAGGGATTCCATCTCATTTATTATTCATTTTTAAAATGCTTTATAGGTCTAAGGCAATTTCTAAAATGTGACATGCTCTCAGTGAACATTTATTGAATGAATCATAGAAGTAGTTGAGGAGGTTGGAGATTGTAGGAATTGTGTCTTTTTTTTTTAAACTCAGGCATTATCTCTTCCCTGGTCGGATCAGAGGGGCCGATTCTGATAGACAGAAGTGTACTGATTGATTATAGAGAGGCGATGCAAAGCTTGCCATGCATCTGAAATTCTATGCCTTTGACATAGCACTATTTTCAGAAGATTCCTGCTTGAATCTACAGTTGTTACTTGGCAAATAGAAAAACTGTGGTGTCACCACAGCCTGGGAAAAAGATACTCCACCCTTTCTGCTGCCTCAGGCAGACCTAAAGCTGTTTTATTACTAAAATGTCCCTACCCTTCCTTTCTTTCCAGAAGACACACTGTAGTCAATAGATTTGATAAACTGAAATGAAACTCGCAGCAGGCTTCTTCCTCTGACACTGGCACTGTGGGATGAGGCTAGTTTATGGTCAGTGGGTCAGTCCTGCTGTTTATCTCCTGTATCATCCCTTTGCTGCAGAGTATGACTTTCTGAGAGCAGTTTTCTAGGAACTCAACCAAAAAGACCTTGCTGCCAATGGGGAGGACAAATCAGGAAGAAAAGGTATAGACATTCAGCATAGAGTCAGAGAAATTTGAACAATGCTTTAAAAAAAGTTTCATGTATTTTTTTACCTGTTTGAATACTTTGTTTAAATTACACTCCCTCCCATTTGTATGGGGCTTCCCAGGTGGCTCGGTAGTAAAGAATCCACCTTCCAACGCGGGAGACACAGGACGTTGGATCCCTGGGTCAGGAAAATCCCCTGGAGAAGGGAATGGCTACCCCGCTCCAGTGTTCCTGCCTGAGAAATCCCAACAACAGGAGCCTGGCAGGCTACAGTCCATAGGGTCACAAAGAATGAGACATGACTGAGCCACTGAGCATGCTCACCCCCATATGTATTCTTCTTTTTGAATTGGCAAAGCTGAACTTTTTGCATGAAGAAGTCTATGTATTTTGAGTTTTAAGTTGTTTTTCTTCATCTCAAGCTGAGCTTCTTTCTTCCTCAGTTAAAGGAGAATCTGTCCTCTAGCTTCCAGCTTTCACTGAATGAAAACTTTTATTTTCTTTCTTCCTTCTTCCCTCCCTCTCCCCCCAACCCCCAACCCCCACCCCTCCCCCACCACACCCCCATCTCCTTTTTTTCCCCTTGTTTTTTGTTTTGTTTTGTCCTGGGCCTTCCTTCTCTCAAGTATCGCCCCTCATACCCCATGGTCTTCCTTGAGGAGAGCAGTGTGTTTAGTCGCTTCAGTAGTGTCCAGCTGTTTGTGACCCCATGGACTGTAGCCAGCCAGGCTCCTCTGTCCATGGCATTCTCCAGGCAAGAATACTGGAGTGGGTTGCCATTTCCTACTCCAGAGAATCTTCCCGACCTAGGGATCGAACCCAGGTCCCCTGTGTTTCCTGCATTTCAGGCAGATTCTTTACCCACTGAGCCTCTAGGGAAGTCCCGACTCTCCCAGGGGAGAGCAGAGGCATGCTTAATTTATCACCTGTGATTTAATACTTATGTGACAACTTCTCAGATTGTAAGCATGTGTCAGTTTTATTTCAATCCTGCCATAGGGAGAAGACTCCTAAGAAAGTCAATCCAAAGATTTACTCTTGGTAGAGACATCTTCTGGGGAAATAAGTGGTTAAGTAATCATTGTTAAATTAGATTTCTTAAAAAAAAAAAAAGCATGTCTACTTAGAGATCATTAGGCTTATTGCAAGATGACTATTAGTTGAGTGATGTTACTCAAATTTCTCAAAAGGAATTTGAATCTCCTTATCATCTGTCAGAAAATTGCTCCAGCATTTTATCATGAATACCAACGATTCCCCAGAAGGTGCTGCTAATAACATCACACCCCAGAATTCTGCCCCAGCTCAGTATGTGGTATTTTTCTGTTTTTTTTTTTTTTTTTTTTTTTTACCCCTACAGAAAAATTCTTTTAAAAGAACTACCTTGGTCAAGAGAAGATTTATCCCATTGCATTTTTATCCTATGTGTATTAATTGAGTTTGTCACTTTTTACATGTTTACAAATAGTAGAAATTAGACATAGGTTTAATTTGCACCATCAACATAGGCAATATTTGCACTTCTGTTGTTAATATTCCATTTAGCCCTCTGTCTAGTGAATATTTCTGAAATAAAGGTACATCTTACAACTGAACACACACACAGGAAAGTAATTATTAAGCTGATGGTGTGTCTTAAATAAGCTTAAAAAATACATATAATATTACACCACTCAGCACATGTGGCTTTAGAGCATTAACTTCCTGAGACTGGGATATTTTTGTTTCTCAGTCTGTTTTAAACCCTTTATTACGTGGCATACAACAGAGGGTGGGCTAAAACAATCTAGTCCCGTTCTGTGGGAGGCAAGCAGCTCTCATTGTTTGTTGACTCCAATAAGAAAGTGCGGGGAGAGACTTCTTAACCCCTGTCTCCTCCAGGAGTAAGGGATTCCCTGGTGGCTCAGCAGTGAAGAATCTGGCTACTGTGCAGAAGCCTTGCAGGAGATGCAGGTTCTATCCTTTGGTCAAGAAGATCCCCTGGAGAACGGAATGGCAACCCACTCCAGTATTCTTGCCTGGAGAATTCAATGAACAGAGGAACCTGGCAGGCTACAGCCAGTGGGGTTGTAAAGAGTCAGACATGACTGAGCATACAGCATGTGCACCCCCAAGAATGTGTGGAAAACAGGAAAGTCTGTGCAGTCAAATCTATATAGTAGTCCTTTCCCTAAATTGGTGATTTCCTTGTTGCTGGGGAGGCTCTTCTCATGATGGAGGTTTCCCCGTCCCTGTCTTGGGTCTTGCGTACTAATTCTGTTCAGTCTTTTTCTGGTTAAGGTTGCCGGGGTATGCTTCTAATCCATGTACATGCAGGAAGGAAAATTGCCCTCATCAGTCTAGGCTTGTGGGAAAAGCATGTATAATAAAAATCAAGTTTGTACCAGAAGTAATTGACTGTTCATAGTGCTTCTAAGCCCTACTGTCTGCTAAAGGTATCGCTGCCTCTTTTCTCCTGTTTGAATTATATTACAACTCGTCCCCTTCTGTAATCCCCTTTCGCACAAGCCAGGCGCTGAAGGAAAGTGGTGCAAGTTGACTGAAAACCCAACACAGCTGCATATTGAATACACCGTAGCATTTCACGTGGCGCTTGACGCATACGTACATGCTTGACACTGGCGCCATTTTGCTGGTGGGAGGTTCTCGCAGCGGTGCTGGCTGGTGAGATGGGGCTTTTCAGCATTTCACTACTGCCAGGGACTAATGCTTGACCTCCCAGTTCTAGAAATGGGACTTTTTCAGCATATTCAACTGTTCCATTGCTGACTCATGTTGCCTCAGTTCTCCTGATGTAGATAGGTAAGCCAAAATGTGATCTAACTGACTTACTAATATGATGGAGGCTAAGTATACCTGTTATATAGTAACTGGGACACTCGCCATGGTCTCAGGGCACCCTCCTTCCTAAGTACTGACAATGTGGGAAACTGAGCTGTGGCTTGTGTACATGGAATCAGAACTAGGAGCATAGACAACATACTGTGTGTTGGCGGGTGGGTGGGGGGCGGGGGTAATCTAACCTTTAGAAAATAAAAAAAAAAAAACTATCACTAGCCCACAGCAGAGGGCAAATCTTTGTTGATTGCAATTTGACCAAAGTAATTAGTATCAGTGACAGAATTGGAAGTACTAAGGAGATGAAAAGGGATTTAAAAAGGAGTTCGCTTTACAATTGTAAGAAAAATGGTAACCTAAGTTTTATTAGTAATGGAAATCCAGACATCCAGGACTTCTCCAAGAGCCCAAAGGAGGAGAATTATCAGTTTGCAATCAGTTCAGTTCAGTCACTCAACTGTGTCTGACTCTTTGCGACCCCCTAGACTGCAGCACACCAGGCGTCCCTGTCCATCAACAACTCTCAGAGTTTACTCAAACTCATGTCCATTGAGTTGGTGATGCCATCCAACAATCTCATCCTCTCTCGTCCCCTTCTCTTCCCGCCTTCAATCTTTCCCAGAATCAGGGTCTTTTCCAATGAGTTATTTCTTCACATCAGGTGGCCAAAGTATTGGAGCTTCAGCTTTAGAATCTGTCCTTCCAATGAATATTCAGGGCTGATTTCCTTTAGGATGGACTGGTTGGATCTTGCAGTCCAAGGGACTCTCAAGAGTCTTCTCCAACACCACACTTCAAAAGCATCAATTCTTTGACGTTCAGCTTTCTTTATAGTCCAACTCTCACATCCATACATGACCATTGGAAAAACCATAGCTTTGACTAGACAGACCTTTGTTGGCAAAGTAATGTCTCTGCTTTTTATTTTTTATTTTTATTTTTTATATTTATTTTTATTAGTTAGAGGCTAATTACTTTGCAATATTGTAGTGTTTTTTGCCATACGTTGTCATGAATCAGCCATGGATTTACATATGTTCCCCATCCCAATTCCCCCCTCCCACCTCCCTCCCCATCCTATCCCTCTGGGTCTTCCCAGTGCACCAGCCCTGAGCACTTGTCTCATGCATCCAACCTGGGCTGGCGATCTGTTTCATCCTTGATAGTATACTTGTTTCAATGCTGTTCTCTCAGAACATCCCACCCTCGCATCTCCCACAGAGGCCAAAAGTCTGTTCTCTTTTTCTGTTTTGCATATAGGGTTATTGTTACCATCTTTTTAAATTCCATATATATACTTTAGTATACTATATTGGTCTTTATCTTTCTGGCTTACTTCACTCTGTATAATGGGCTCCAGTTTCATCCATCTCATTAGAACTGATTCAAATGAATTCTTTTTAATAGCTGAGTAATATTCCATTGAGTATATGTACTACACCTTTCTTATCCATTCATCTGCTGGTGGGCATCTAGGTTGATTCCATGTCCTGGCTATTGTAAACAGCGCTGTGATGAACATTGAGGTGCACGTGTCTCTTTCAGATCTGGTTTCCTCAGTGTGTATGCCCAGAAGTGGGATTGCTGGGTCATATGGCAGTTCTATTTCCAGTTTTTTAGGGAATCCCCACACTGTTCTCCATAGTGGCTGTACTAGTTTGCATTCCCACCAACAGTGTAAGAGGGTTCCCTTTTCTCCACACCCTCTCCAGCATTTATTGCTTGTAGACTTTTGGATAGCAGCCATTCTGATTGGCGTGTAATGGTACCTCATTGTGGTTTTGATTTGCATTTCTTTGATAATGAGTGATGTTGAGCATCTTTTCATGTTTTTGTTAGCCATCTGTATGTCTTTGGAGAAATTTCTATTTAGTTCTTTGGCCCATTTTTTGATTGGGTCATTTATTTTTCTGGAATTGAGCTGCAGGAGTTGCTTGTATATTTTTGAGAGTAATCCTTTGTTTCTTCGTTTGCTATTATTTTCTCCCATTCTGAAGGCTGTCTTTTCACCTTGCTTATAGTTTCCTTTGTTGTGCAAAAGCTTTTAAGTTTAATTCGGTGCCATTTGTTTATTTTTGCCTTTATTTCCAATATTATGGGAGGTGGGTCATAGAGGATCTTGCTGTGGTTTATGTCAGAGAGTGTTTTGCCTATGTTCTCCTCTAAGAGTTTTATAGTTTCTGGTCTTACATTTAGATCTTTAATCCATTTTGAGTTTATTTTTTTTGTATGGTGTTAGGACGTGTTCTAGTTTCATTCTTTTACAAGTGGTTGACCAGTTTTCCCAGCACCACTTGTTAAAGAGGTTGTCTTTTTTCCATTGTATATTCTTGCCTCCTTTGTCGAAGATAAGGTGTCCATAGGTATGTGGGTTTATCTGTGGGCTTTCTATTCTGTTCCATTGATCTATATTTCTGTCTTTGTGCCAGTACCATACTGTCTTGATGACTGTGGCTTTGTAGTAGAGCCTGAAGTCAGGCCTGTTGATTCCTCCAGTTCCATTCTTCTTTCTCAAGATTGCTTTGGCTATTTGAGGATTTTTGTATTTCCATACAAATTGTGAAATTATTTGTTCTAGTTCTGTGAAAAATACCATTGGTAGCTTGATAGGGATTGCATTGAATCTATAGATTGCTTTGGGTAGTATAGTCATTTTCACAATATTGATTCTTCCAATCCATGAACACGGAATATTTCTCCATCTGTTTGTGTCCTCTTTGATTTCTTTCATCACTGTTTTATAGTTTTCTATGTATAGGTCTTTTGTTTCTTTAGGTAGATATACTCCTAAGTATTTTATTCTTTTTGTTGCAATGGTGAATGGTACTGTTTCCTTAATTTCTGTTTCTGTTTTCTCATTGTTAGTGTATAGTAATGCAAGGGATTTCTGTGTGTTAATTTTATATCCTGCAACTTTACTGTATTCATTTTTAGATCTAGTAATTTTCTGGAAGAGTCTTTAGGGTTTTCTATGTAGAGGATCATGTCATCTGCAAACAGTGAGAGTTTTACTTCTTCTTTTCCTATCTGGATTCCTTTTACTTCTTTTTCTGCTCTGATTGCTGTGGCCAACACTTCCAAAACTATGTTGAATAGTAGTGGTGAGAGTGGGCACCCTTGTCTTGTTCCTGACTTTAAGGGAAATGCTTTCAATTTTTCACCATTGAGGATAATGCTTGCTGTGGGTTTGTCATATATAGTTTTTATTATGTTGAGGTATGTTCCTTCTGTTCCTGCTTTCTGGAGAGTTTTGATCATAAATGGATGTTGAATTTTGTCAAAGGCTTTTTCTGCATCTATTGAGATAATCATATGGTTTTTATCTTTCAATTTGTTAATGTGTATTACATTGATTGATTTGCGGATATTAACGAATCCTTGCATTCCTGAGATAAAACCCACTTGGTCATGATGTATGATCTTTTTAATATGTTGTTGGATTCTGTTTGCTAGAATTTTGTTAAGGATTTTTGCATCTATGTTCATCAGTGATATTGGCCTGTAGTTTTCTTTTTTTGTGACATCTTTGTCTGGTTTTGGTATTAGGATGATGGTATTTGTCCATTTCTTCCAAGTTGTCCATTTTATTCGCATAGAGCTGCTGGTAGTAGTCTCTTATGATCCGTTGTATTTACATGTTTTCTGTTGTGATCTCTCCATTTTCATTTCTAATTTTGTTGATTTGGTTCTTCTCCCTTTCTTTCTTGATGAGTCTGGCTAACGGTTTGTCAATTTTGTTTACCTTTTCAAAAAACCAGCTTTTAGCTTTGCTGATTTTTGCTATGGTCTCTTTTGTTTGTTTTGCATTTATTTCTGCCCTAATTTTTAAGATTTCTTTCCTTCTACTAACCCTGGGGTTCTTCATTTCTTCCTTCTCTAGTTGCTTTAGGTGTAGAGTTAGGTTATCTGTTTGACTTTTTTCTTGTTTCTTGAGGTAAGCCTGTAATGCTATGAACCTTCCCCTTAGCACTGCTTTTACAGTGTCCCATAGGTTTTGGGTTGTTGTGTTTTCATTTTCATCCATTTCTATGCATTTTTTATTTCTTTTTTGATTTCTTCTATGATTTGTTGGTTATTCAGAAGTGTGTTATTTAGCCTCCATATGTTTGAATTTTTAATGGTTTTTCCCTGTAATTGATATCTAGTCTTACTGCACTGTGGTCAGAAAAGATGACAGGAATGATTCAATTTTTTTGAATTTCCCAAGGCTAAATTTATGGCCCAGAATGTGATCTGTTCTGGAAACGGTTCTGTGTGCACTTGAGAAAAAGGTGAAATTGATTTTTGGGGGTGAAATGTCCTATAGATATCAATTATATCTAGCTGGTCCATTGTGTCATTTAAAGTTTGTGTTTCCTTGTTAATTTTCTGTTTAGTTGATCTATCCATAGGTGTGAGTGGGGTATTAAATTCTCCCACTATTATTGTGTTATTGTTAATTTCCCCTTTCATTCTTGTTCGCATTTGCCTTACATATTGCAGTGCTCCTATGTTGGGTGCATATATATTTATAATTGTTATATCTTCTTCTTGGATTGATCCTTTGATCATTAGGTAGTGTCCTTCTTTGTCTCTTTTCACAGCCTTTAAAGTCTATTTTATCTGATATGAGTATTGCGAATCCTGCTTTCTTTTGGTCTCCATTTGCTTTAAATATTTTTTTCCAGCTCTTCACTTTCAGTCTGTATGTGTCCCTTGTTTTGAGGTGGGTCTCTTGTAGACAGCATATATAGGGGTGTTGCTTTTTTATCCATTCAGCCAGTCTTTGTCTTTTGATTGGGGCATTCAACCCATTAACATTTAAGGTAATTATTGATAAGAATGGCCCCGTTGCCATTTACTTTGTTGTTTTGGTTTTGCGTTCATACAACACATACAATGTGTTTCCTGTCTAGAGAAGATCCTTTAGCATTTGTTGAAGAGCTGGTTTGGTGGTGCTGAATTCTCTCAGCTTTTGCTTGTCTGTAAAGCTTTTGAATTCTCCTTCATATCTGAATGAGATCCTTGCTGGGTACAGTAATCTGGGTTGTAGGTTCTTCTCTTTCATTACTTTCAGTATGTCCTGCCATTCCCTTCTGGCCTGAAGAGTTTCTGTTGATAGATCAGCTGTTATCCTTATGGGAATCCCCTTGTGTGTTATTTGTTGTTTCTCCCTTGCTGCTTTTAATATTTGTTCTTTGTGTTTGATCTTTGTTAATTTGACTAATACGTGTCTTGGGGTGTTTCGCCTTGGGTTTATCCTGTTTGGGACTCTGGGTTTCTTGGACTTGCGTCACTATTTCCTTCCCCATTTTAGGGAAGTTTTCATCTATTATCTCCTCTAGTATTTTCTCATGGCCTTTCTTTTTGTCCTCTTTTTCTGGGACTCCTATGATTCGAATGTTGGGGCATTTCACATTGTCCCAGAGGTCCCTGAGGTTGTCCTCATTTCTTTTAATTCTTTTTTCTTTTTTCCTCTCTGCTTCATTTATTCCACCATTTTATCTTCCACCTCACTTGTCCTATCTTCTGCCTCTGTTATTCTACTGTTGGTTCCTTCCAGAGTGTTTTTTATCTCACTTATTGCATTATTCATTTTTAAGTGACTCTTTTTTATTTCTTCTAGGTCCTTGTTAAACATTTCTTCCATTGTCTCAATCCTTGTCTCCAGGTTATTTATCTGTAACTCTATTTTGTTTTCAAGGTTTTGGATCATTTTTGTTATCATTATTCTAAATTCTTTTTCAGGTAGATTCCCTATCTCCTCTTTTGTTTGGCTATGTGGGCATTTTTCATGTTCCTTTACCTGTTGGGTATTTCTCTGCCTTTTCATCTTATTTAGATTGCTGTGTTTGGGGTGGCTTTTCTGTATTCTGGTAGTCTGTGGTTCCTTTTTATTGTGGAGGTTTCTCCCAGTGGGTGGGGTTGGATGATTGGCTTGTCGAGGTTTCCTGCTTAGGGAAGCTTGCTTTGGTGTTCTGGTGGGTGGAGCTGGGTTTCTTCTCTCTGGAGAGCAATGGAGTGTCCAGTAGTGAGTTTTGAGATGGGTCTATGGTTTTGGTGTGACTTTCGGTAGCCTGTATATTGACGCTCAGGGCTATGTTCCTGCGTAGCTGGAGAATTTGCTTGGTATGTCTTGCTCTGCAACTTATTGACTCTTGGGTGGTGGTTGTTTTCAGTGTAGGTATGGAGGCTTTTGGATGATCTCTTATTAAGTAATGTTCCCTATAGTCAGGAGTTCTCTGGTATTCTCAGGTTTTGGGCTTAAGCCTCTTGCCTCTGGATTTCTGTCTTATTCTTCCAGTAGCCTCAAGACTTCTCCCTCCATACAGCACTGATAATAAAACTTCTAGGTTAATGGTGAAAGGATTATCCACAGTGAGGGACACCCAGAGAGTTTCACAGAGTTACATGAAGAAGAGAAGAGGGAGGAAGGATTTAGAGCTGATCAGGAGGAGAAAAAGGGGGATTCAAGAGGAGAGAGACAGATCTAGGCAGTACTCTGTTCCCCAAGTGTTCTCCACAGCCCAGAACACCCACAGAGATTCACAGAATTGGATTGAGAAGAGAAGGCGGAGGGAGGAAATAGAGGTGATCTGGGGGAGAAAAAGGAGAGTCAAAAGGGGGAGAGAGTAATCAAACCAGTAATCACACTCCTGAGTAAAAATGGGTGCTGAAGGTTGGATTCTTAAATGTCCAAAATTGATATCAAATACTGAAAAACAACAATTAAAAATCTAGAGTAGAGGTTAGACTCTTAAAAATACAATATTCAAAAACAACAAAAACACAGAAAATTTAAGAAATATATGTGAAGTTTGCTTTAAAAATAGGGTCCTTTTTTTTTTTTTTGCCAGGTTATAGTGGGTTATAAAAATGAAAACTAAGGCGTATTAGAGTAGTAATAGAGGACTTAAAAAAAAAAGAGAAAATTTTTTTAATTAAAAAAATAATAGTAATAGTAAAAATGTATCTAGGAATTTCTCTGGAGCTGTTGCAAGCAGTGTGGGTTTGGTTCAGTTTCATATAGCTCCTTGTTGCAGCTTACACTTCTCAGATATCTATAGGCCCCTTCCGGTGTAGTCAGTGTTACCTACAGGGATTTTAATCTGTTGCACTGGTCACTTCTGAAGCAGTTCCCTTTGTTTATTTGGCTTCTCTTTGCAGGTCTCTTCAGTGTCTAATTTCCGCCCTGACACAGCAGGCGGAGGTGGTCTCTTGTTTAGGTTCACTTGTTCCGTGGTGCTGCGGGGAGGGAGGGGCGCTGCAGACAAATGTCAGTGGCCTGTGTGGGGAGCACTTTCAGTTTTACGGCCACACTGGGCTTGCCCCTGCTCACGGCGCGTGTACTACACTCCTCAGGCTCCAGGCTGCTCTCCAGGGAGCGGGCCCTGCGTTGAGTGCGGTTCCAGTTTTCGGGTCCTCCACAAAAGCTCGGACTCGGTTGCGCCTGCGTTTTGTGCCTTCCCCGCCCGAGCAGCTCAGGCAGCCAGGAGCTTGACGGGTGCACTCTCCCCGGGTGCAGCGCCTTCTCCCCTCCGTGGTCCCAGCCTCAGTTTCCGCGTGCGCCAGTTGGGTGTGCCTTGTGTCTGTTCTACGGAGCTGGTCTTTAGCCGCGACCCTCCCAGCGGATGTCAACCATCCAGAGTCTCAGGAAGTCTTTGGTTAGAAACTGGAAGCCTGTTTGCAGTTTGGTAGGGATGCCATCTCTGGGGCTGAGTTTGCCCCTTTCCCCTCCCCGCTGCCTCCTACCTCCAGCGGGGGATGGGCCGGTTCGCCGCTGGCTAGCTCTCCTCTAGAATTGCTCAGTCCTTTGTTCTGGGAACAGGCGGGTAGTGCATCCCACGGTTTAAGTTGCTATCTCGTGTTAGCTCCCTCCGATTGCCCTCAGGGCCCTCAGGCCCGGTCCTTACCCTAAGCAATGCCGCCCGCTCCTCTCCATTCCGCCCCCACTTGCTGGTGGTGGATGTGAGCGTCTGGGGTACTTTTCTGCTGGGAGTTGCTTTTAGGCATGTAATCTGTGGGTTTTATTTATTTTTCCTCCCAGTTAGGTTGCCCTCCAGATTCGAAAACTTCCCCCAGACCTGCCAGTGAGAGGGTTTCCTGGTGCTTGGAAACTTCTCTATTACGACTCCCTTCCTGGGACGGATCTCTGTCCCTAACTCTATTGTCTCTCTTTTTATCTTTTATATTTTGTCCTACCTCCTTTCAAAGACAATGGGCTGCTTTTCTGGGTGTCTGATGTCCTCTGCTAGAGGTCAGAAGTTGTTTTGTGAAGTTTGCTCAGCGTTCAAATTATCTTTTGATGAATATGTGGGGGAGAAAGTGGTCCCCCCGCCCTATTCCTCTGCCATCTTAGCTCCCTCCCTCATGTCTCTGCTTTTTAATATGCTGTCTAGTTTGGTCATAATTTTTCTTCCAAGGAGCAAGCGTCTTTTAATTTCATGGCTGCAGTCACCATCTACAGTGATTTTGGAGCCTCCCAAAATAAAGCCTGTCACTGTTTCCACTGTTTCCCCATCTATTTGCCAGGAAGTGATGGGAACAGATGCCATGATCTTAGTTTTCTGAATGTTGAGTTTTAAGCCAGCTTTTTCACTCTCCTCTTTCACTTTCATCAAGAGGCTCTTTAATTCTTCTTCACTTTCTGCCATGGGAGTGTCATCTGCATGTCTGAGGTTACTGAAATTTCTCCTGGCAATCTTGATTCCAGCTTGTGCTTCTTCCAGCCCAGTGTTTCTCATGATGTACTCTGCATATAAGTTAAATAAGCAGGGTGACAGTATACAGCCTTGGCGTACTCCTTTCCCGATTTAGAACCAGTCTGTTGTTCCATGTCCAGTTCTACCTGTTGCTTCCTGACCTGCATACAGGTTTCTCAAGAGGCAGGTCAGGTGGTCTGGTATTCCCATCTCTTTCACAATTTTCCAGTTTATTGTGATCCACACAGTCTTCGAAAGGCTTTCAAAAGGCTTTGTTGTGATCCACAGTCTTCAAAGCCTTGAAGTAGATGTTTTTCTGGAATTCGCTTGCTTTTTCTATGATCCAACGGATGTTGGCAATTTGATCTGTGGTTCCTCTGCCTTTTCTAAATTCAGCTTGAACATCTGGAAGTTCACGGTTCACATACTGTCAAAGCCTGGCTTGGAGAATTTTGACCATTACTTTGGTAGCATGTGAGATGAGTGCAATTGTGTGGTAGTTTGAGCATTCTTTGGCATTGCCTTTCTTTGGGATTGGAATGAAAACAGACCTTTTCCAGTCTTGTGGCCACTTCTGAGTTTTCCAAATTTGCTGGCATATTGAGTGCAGCACTTTTACGGCATCATCCTTTAGGATTTGAAATAGCTCAGTTGGAATTCCATCACCTCCACTAGCACTGTTTGTAGTGATGCTTCCTAAGGCCCACTTGACTTCCACTTCAGGATGTCTGGCTCTAGGTGAGTGATCATATCATTGTGATTATCTGCATTGTGAAGATCTTTGTATAGTTTTTCTGTGTATTCTTGCCACCTCTTCTTAATATCTTCTGCTTCTGTTAGGTCCATACCATTTCTGTCCTTTATTGTGCCTATCTTTGCATGAAATGTTCCCTTGGTATCTTTGATTTTCTTGACAAGATCTCTAGTCTTTCCCATTCTATTGTTTTCCTCTTTGTTTGCATTAATCACTGAGAAAGACTTTCTTATCTCTCCTTGCTATTCTTTGGAACTTTGCATTCAAATGGGTATATCTTTTCTTTTCTCCTTTGCCTTTAGCATCTCTTCTTTTCTCAGCTATTTGTAAGGCCTCCTCAAGCAACCATTTTGCCTTTTTGCCTTTCTTTTTTTGGGGATGGTCTTGATCCCTGCCTCCTATACAATGTCATGAACCTCCATCCATATTTCTTCAGGCACCCTGTCTATCAGATCTAATCCTTTGACTCTATTTGTCACTTCCAGTGTACAGTTGTAAGGGATTTGATTTAGGTCATACCTGAATGACCTAGTTAGGTCTAGTGGTTTTCCCTACTTTCTTTAAGTCTGAATTTGACAATAAGGAGTTCATGATCTGAGCCACAGTCACTCCCAGTCTTGTTTTTGCTGCCTGTATAGAGCTTCTCCATCTTTGGCTGCAAAGAATATAATCAGTCTGATTTTGTTTGGTGTTGACCATCTGATGATGTCCATGTGTAGGGTCTTCTCTTGTGTTGTTGGAAGAGGGTGTTTGCTATGATCAGTGTGTTCTCTTGGCAAAACTCTGTTAGTCTTTGCCCTGCTTCATTCTGTCCTCCAAGACCAAATTTGCGTTTTACTCCAGGTATTTCTTGACTTCCTACTTTTGTATTCCAGTCCCCTCTAATGAAAAGGACATCTTTCTTGGGTGTTAGTTCTACAAGGTCTTGTAGGTCTTCATCGAACCATTCAACTTCAGGTTCTTCAGCATTACTGGTCGGGGCATAGACTTGGATTACTGTGATATTGAATGGTTTGCCTTGGAAATGAATAGAGATTGTTC
The DNA here is from genome assembly GCF_910594005.1 of Cervus elaphus. NCBI lineage: Eukaryota > Metazoa > Chordata > Mammalia > Artiodactyla > Cervidae > Cervus > Cervus elaphus. The sequence goes on along the minus strand of NC_057819.1, from coordinate 55,411,258 downwards.
TGTCATTTTTGAGATTGCATCCAAGTACTGCATTTCAGACTCTTTTGTTGACTGTGAAGGCTAGTCCATTTCTTCTAAGGGATTCTTGCCCATAGTAATAGATATAATGGTCATCTGAGTTAAATTCACCCACTCCAGTCCATTTTAGTTTGCGATAGACTTTTAAAATACTCAGTGTGCAATAGACTTTTAAAATATTCAGTTTGCAATAGACTTTTAAAATATCCTGTCTGGTCTTCAGATTTAAAATATGAAAAATACTTGTTCAAAGAAGTTTATCATGAGTGTCACAAGAAACTATCTCCAAATGTTAGAAATATAAGAATTTTTCAAATTGGTATGGCTGAAAAACATGGAAGAAATAAAAAAAATTAAAAATAGGGACCATTGCAAGTAAAGCTGTGCCAAATTTATTTAAAACACCTACTTAAACAACTGGAATGTCAGAGTGCCTGTAATTACCACCTCTGAATTTCCTGTCGAGTTTATTTTGCAGTACTTTAGTTGGAAGTCTTTTATTCCAGTTTGTGGAGAGATGAAGGGAAAAAAGTAAATACATAGTAAGAAAAAAAAAAAAGGAAAAAATTTAAATGTAAGAATAAAAGACCTAAGTTTCACAAACACTGGGGTTCATTAACATACAAAGAAGCTCTGTGCCCCAAGAAGCTAATGTCTGAGCAGATAAACAACACAGTTGTTTGCTTTTTCTAGTCTGAGCCTGAAATCTTCCTTGAGTTTAATGAAAGACAGTTCTATGAGCTGTGTGAGTGAAAACAGAAGAAGGAAAAATAAACCAAGGCCCTTAAGGCAGTGGTCCCCAACTTTTTTGGCACTAGACCCCAGTTTCATGGAAGACACTTTTTCCCCTGACTGGGGTTGGTGGGAGGTGGTTTCAAGATGATTCAAGTGCATTACATTTATTGTGCACTTTATTTCTATTATTATTATTGCATTAGCTCCACCTCAGATCATCAGGTCCCAGAGTTTGGGGACCCCTGCCTTAAGGGAAAAAATCAAAACAGGTATCTAATCTTGGGAAAGAGTGATTATATAAATTTGGACCTGCTATTGTATTGACTCTTTTGAATACTAGGGATATTGAGAGAAACCTCTAGTTATCTTTGGTTCCTTATCAATAAAAAATTGAAAACAATCATATGTTTTTCAATGGATACTGAAATGTGAATGCAAGATTTATGGAGAAATTTTTTAATGCTTTAGAAAAGAGCTTAGGAGAATATGGTGTAAGTGCATTTATTTAAACAGAATGAGCACCTGGAATGTGTTCATTTCATTTATTACTGTAGTATGAACACTTTTATTTGTTTGCAGTTATCAGCACTTAGTATTCTCAGGCTTTTGAATATTAGTCGTTTTAATGGAGATGTAGTGATATCTCATTGTAATTCCATGGAATTCTCCAGGCAAGAATACTGGAGTGGGTTGCCATTTCCTTCTCCAGGGGATTTTCCTTACTCGGGGCTCAAACCCAGGTCTCCTGCATTGCACAGATTCTTTGCCATCTGAACCACCAGGGAATGATAATTAATAATATCAACCATCTTTTCAAGTGCTTGCTTGCCATTCATGTATTTTCTTTGTTGAAGTGTTAGTTAATGTATTTATATTGGGTTGTTAGTTTTTCTCTTATTTAGGTAATGTGAGTTCCATATATATTCTGGATATGAGTCCTTTATCATATAAAATGTTTTGGAAATAATTCCCCCAATATGAGACTCACCATTAAATGAGATTTTTAGCTATAAATTTTCTACTGATGTCTTTTATCAGGTTGATGAAGTTTCCTTTAATTCTTAATTTGTTGAGAACTCATCATTAATGGTTGGTGAATTTTTGCTCAAATGCTCTTCCCCCATCTTTTGAGACAAATCATGTGGCTTTTCTCATGTTAATGTGGATAATTACATTGATTGATCTATAAATATTAAGTCAACCTTGTATTTCTAAAATAAAACCTGCATGCTCATGATGTATTATCCTTCTTTATTATTGGAGTCTTTCTGTTAATATTTTAAAAGAAATTTTGCATATATATTCATGAGAAATATAGGTCTGTAATTTTCTCATGATTCCTTTGCTTTTAGCATCAAGATAATATTGACCTCATTATATTAAATGAGTTGGGAAGTGTATTGGGATTCCCCAAGGCCATCTTCAGCTTGATGGCTCACTGGAAGTCTCAGAGGACTCAGAAAACTAGTATACTAATGATCCGGTTTATTACAGTGAGAAGTGAAGGTGAAAGTCACTCAGTCGTCCGACTCTTTGTGACTCCATGGACTATACAGTCCATGGAATTCTCCTGGCCAGAATACTGAAGTAGGTATCCTTTCCCTTCTCCAGGGGATCTTCCCAACCCAGGGATTGAAGCCAGGTCTCCTGCAAGATTGCCGAGAGAAATATCAATAACCTCAGATATGCAGATGACACCACCCTTATGGCAGAAAGTGAAGGTGAACTAAAAAGCCTCTTGATGAAAGTGAAAGAGGAGAGTCAAAAAGTTGGCTTAAAGCTTAACATTCAGAAAACTAAGATCATGGCATCTGGTCCCATCACCTCATGGGAAATAGATGGGGAGACAGTGGAAACAGTGTCAGACTTTATTTTTTGGGGAGCCAAAATCACTACAGATGGTGACTGCAGCCATGAAATTAAAAGACACTTACTCCTTGGGAGGAAAGTTATGACCAACCTAGATAGCATATTAAAAAGCAGAGACATTACTTTGCCAACAAAGGTCCGTTTTCCAGTGGTCATGTATGGATGTGAGAGTTGGACTGTGAAGAAAGCTGAGTGCTAAAAAATTGATGCTTTTGAACTGTGGTGTTGGAGAAGACTCTTGAGAGTCCCTTGGACTGCAAGGAGATCCAACCAGTCCATCCTGAAGGAGATCAGTCCTGGGTGTTCATTGGAAGGACTGATGTTGAAGCTGAAACTCCAGTACTTTGGCCACCTCATGCGAAGAGCTGACTCATTTGGAAAAGGCCCTGAAGCTGGGAGGGATTGGGGGCAGGAGGAGAAGGGGTCGACAGAGGATGAGATGTCTGGATGGCATCACCGACTCGATGGGCATGAGTTTGAGTAAACTCCTGGGGTTTGTGATGGACAGGGAGGCCTGGTGTGCTATGATTCATGGGGTCGCAGAGTCGGACACTACTGAGCGACTGAACTATCCCAGGAAGTGGCCAAGGGCCAATACTAGAGAAAGGATGTTCTTGAGAATGTGCAGGGTTTGAACAACCGAGGCCTGTTGCATTAACACTTTCCTGCACAGGATGTAATGTTATGCCCGATGTCCGAATCCCCGAGCGGGAAGAGAGAAGGCTTCCAAGACAATGCAATTCACAAAAAGGGAAGTTTATTACTGACTCGAGCCAGGGCTCCTGCCACAACCAACGCAATGGTGCAGGGTCAGAGAGCCCTGAGCCGAAGTTGTTACCCAAATTTATAGGGTATGCATAAGCGGTTAGTAGCTGGCTTAAGCGGATTGGTTACATGTTTGCAAAGCAATTTTATTGGTCCAAACTTTCGCGGGCTTTTTTCAAACTTGGGTGTTCGTGGGCTTTTCAGCTTTCCCCTGATAGGTTCCCTTTTTCTTACTGGGTGCATGTTGATTGGCTGGCTCCAGGTGGCCTGATGGGGGTAGGGAATCTTACCATTTCAGGGGAAGCTGAAACTTAGGTCCAGGCCGCCTGTTATGGTGTTAGCCCTGGCAGCCTCACATTCCCCCCTGTCTTCTTGTTTCTGTAGAGGAATCTTTCTCTTCATCCTGGGCTACCATCTGATATTGTTGCCTCAATACCATAATCTGAATGGTATTTAGATGTTCTTTAATAAATGACACTAGCCAGTTTAAAATACAAGGGCCAAACGTGAGTGTTAATAGCACTATAAGTGGGCCCAGGAGGGTGGAAACTAAGGTGGTCAGCCTGGGGGAGCATTGAAACCAAGACTCAAACAATCTCTGCTGGGCCTCCCGTTCCCTCTTTCGTTGTGCCAGTCCTTCTCTCACTTTTGCCATAGATTCTCTTACCACTCCTGTATGGTCTGCATAGAAACAACATTCTTCTCCCAGAGCCGCACAGACCCCACCCTGTTGGAGAAAAATCAAGTCTAATCCTTTCCTATTCTGCAAGACCACCTCAGACAAGGAAGTCAGAGACTTCTCTAAGTGGCTGATTGATTCTTCTATGCGAGTTATATCTTCATCTATAGCGGCTCGTAGGTAGGAAAACCCTTGGCCTTGCAGAGATAGTGAAGCTATTCCTGTCCCTGCTCCTGCCAGCCCAAGACTGAACAAGGCTGCCATGGTGATCGCACTGATTGGCTCTCTCTTTTGTCTTAGCATTTCCCGGTCCCAATGTGAGTACATAACCTCTTCAGAGTGGTATAAGATTTTTGGCATTACAGCAACCAGGACACAGAATTCTTTACTCTGGTTAAAAATCTTCACATTTAAACATGGGGTTAGCCCAGTATGTGACCAAATCCACCAACCCCCAACCTCTGGCACAATCCAATTTTTGCCGTCTAAGTGTAGGTTACTAATAGTCCGGGCACAGAGGGGAGTTTTATCACGTGGCACTGTGCCCAAACAGAGTCCCTGTCCCCAAACTTCATTCATTGTGAGGCCAACCTTGCGTTCTTCCCATCGGCATTGGGGGGGGGGGGTCTGGCCTGAAGACAAGTTGTAAGAGACATTGAGGCCTATGGCCTCATAGAAGTGGGGGTGAAGATTATAACAAAGCCAACAGGATTGGGTCGCATTAGGGTTGGTATGGTTTAAGACCGTAAAGGCTGCATTCACTAAGGCCCACAGGGGGTCCTGAATTGCTGAGCTAGTGGTAACAGCCAGAGGGCCAGGGGTTTCCGTCAGTTTGCCTCTGAGGCTCGGGGTAGAGGAGATGTTAAATGTTCCCGGTGAGCTTGGTCTGGAGGTGGTTGGCTTGGGGGTCACCTTGTGCCCCTGTAATGTTTTGACCAGATTGGGACCTAAACTATGTACCTGCACCGGCTCAATAACCTGTTTAATGATTAAAAGCTTGCCTGGGTAAGGGCCAGGCCAATTTACGTGAAGCTGAAAACCCCAAGTCAGTCCTGAGGTCCAGCGGTTTTCCTTTTTCGCCCATTCCTGGTTAAATTGTACTCGTACCTGAGGCCCCTGGTGTCTGCGGTCCTTGAAGGTGAAGCTAACTAGATCTCTGTTTCCGACATCCCACCTCTGGGGTCCATCACAAGAGGTCACACAACTCCAGCTCCTGCAATAATAGCTTTCTATGCCACCACAGGTTTTCCAGTTATTTCTTACGTAGCCCGGGCAAGCCCAGAACCCCAACCTATGGTTTTTTATCCCATCCCTATAGTACTTATTATAGAGACCATCCTGCTTTGCGAAGAGGCTTGAGAGGTTGAAGTTCAGGTCCGGCCACCAGGTGTTCGGAGGGTGGATTCCTGAGGTCTTGTTGAGCAGCTCATGAGTTTGCCCGTCGTTGAGTTTCCAGGTGATCTTAGCAGGTTGATGGGGGTTATGACTGGTTGCTCCTGGGTTGATGAGAGCTGCCATCAGCAGGAGAATTAGGAGGCCTCCCGGCAGGCGAGTTTCAGTTTCAAAGAATTTGATGGGTGAGGACTCGCCTTCCATTCTGCTCGCGCTTTTTCCTGTTCTTCCGGTGTGGCTTGCCGCACGTGATTGCAGTGAACCCAGGGTCCAATCCCGTCGACCTTGACAGCGGTAGGAGTGGTAAGGAGAACAACATAAAGGCCTTTCCATCTAGGTTCTAATACTTTAGATTGGTGTCGTTTTACCCAAACCCAATCACCTGGGCCAATATTATGTGAGGGGAGGGCCCTCTTATTTTGGCCCTCGTGTATCTCTTGAATCAATTTCCAAACCTGGTTATGCACCTTACTTAATGCCATCAGAGTTTGCTGGAATTGTCCCAAAGTAGGGGGGTGGCAGGCATTTTCCTTCGAAAATAGGATACACAGGAGGGGGTCTTCCATACAGAATCTCAAAAGGGGTAAGATTCAGCTTATAAGGGGTGTTACATGCCCGAAAGAGTGCAAAGGGGAGGGGGGTCACCCAGTCCCCACCAGTCTCTATTGCCAACTTTGTCAAAGTTTCTTTTAGGGTCCAATTCATTCTCTCAACCTGTCCTGAGCTCTGGGGATTATATTCACAATGTAACTTCCATTTCATCCCCAGAGCTTGGGCCAGCCCTTGTACAATCTGGCTCACAAAAGCAGGTCCGTTATCAGAGCCCATAGTCACTGGCAGCCCGTACCTAGGCACTATCTCCTCTAAGATCTTTTTAGCAACCACTATTGCTGTCTCTCCCTTAGTGGGGAAGGCCTCCACCCACCCCGAGAAGATATCTACCAGAACCAACAGATAGCGGTACCCGTACTTGCCTGGCCTTACCTCAGTGAAATCTATCTCCCAGTGTTGCCCTGGCTTTTCCCCTCGGTACCTCATTCCCAAGTGCTGCTTCTTCTCTGCCCTCATCAGCTGGCACGCTTTGTAGGCTTGAATTATCTCTCGTACAGTTGCATTTTGTTGAGGGAACCTCAGGCCGGCCGTCTGGAGAAGTGTTAGGGTCTTTTTTTCTCCCAAGTGTGTAGTTGTGTGCAGATGTTCACACAGGTGATGACCCAGGGTGGCAGGCAATATCAGGTTGTTGTTTTGGTCTCGGTACCATCCAACATGGTCATCCTTCTGGAGGGTGGTATGCTTGTTGATCCAGGCGAGATCAGGGAGGGAATATTCGGGAACTGGTGGCAAGGTCCCCATACCAGGAGGTGGAAGTCCCACGGCTAATATGGGGGCGGCGTAGTCCCAGCTAGCCACTTCTCGAGCGGCCGCATCAGCGGCACGATTGCCCCGCGCCTTAGGGTCTTCTCCTTTCTGGTGACCAGGGACATGTACTATAGCTACTGCCCGGGGCAGTTGGACAGCTTCCAGGAGCCTGCGAATCTCGGGCAAATTTTTGACCTCTTTTCCCTCAGCTGTCCAAAATCCCTTTTCTTGGTATATGGGACCTTGCGTATGGGCAGTGCTGAAAGCATATCAGCTGTCAGTAAAAATGGTGACTCTCTTCCCTTTGGCTTGCTCCAGAGCCTGTATTAGGGCAATCAATTCTGCTTTTTGCGCAGAAGTGTTTGGGGGAAGTGTCTCAGCCCATATCGTCTGCCCTGAATCATCAACTATGGCGGCTCCCGCCTTCCTTTGCCCATCTTTTACATAGCTGCTCCCATCGGTGAACCATACTAGCTCACTGTTGCTTAGGGGTACATCAGTTAAGTCTTTCCTGCCGCCAGGGCCTCAGCCAGTATCTCACTGCAATCATGGAGAGGGCGGTCTTTTTCTGGGTTAGGTAGGAGCGGGGCCGGATTCAGGAAGCAAGGGGTCTGAAAACGCACCCATGGGGCATCGAGCAGCAAGGCCTGGTAGTGTGTCAAGCGGGAATTGGAGATCCACGTACCCGGCGGCTGCTTTAAAACCCCTTCGATGGCGTGGGGGGTGTAAACCGAGAGTTGCTGTCCATATGTCAACTTGTCAGCGTCGCGGACGAGGAGGGCTGTAGCTGCAATGATGCGAAGGCAAGGGGGCCACCCAGCAGCCGCCGGGTCTAATTGCTTCGAAAGGTATGCTACCGGCCGCTTCCATGGTCCCCATTGTTGTGTCAAGACCTCCTTTCCTATTCCTTGCTTTTCATCTATAAACAGCTGGAATGGCTTATTTGGGTTAGGCAGGACAAGGGCTGGGGCTTCTAGTAGGGCCTGTCTGAGTGTCTGGAAAGCCTGTTTCATTGGCTCAGTCCAAGTCCAGTTTGGGGTCTCTTTACTTCCTTCATACAAGGGCCGGGCCTTCTCAGCAAACCCCATAATCCACAGTCTGCAATATCCAACAGTCCCCAGAAACTCTCTCACCTGGCGGGGGGTCTTGGGCTCTGATATCTGCAATATTGTTTCCTTCATGGCCTGGGTTAGCCACCTTTGCCCCTGCCTGATCTTATACCCCAAATAGGTGACCTCTTGCCAGGCTATTTGTGCCTTCTTTGTGCTAGCGTGATACTCCAAGGTGCCTAGGGTCTGTAAGAGGTCCCCAGTGGCACGGCTGCATGCCTCCTCTGTGGTTCCAGCCAACCTAAGGTCATGTACATATTGTAGCAGAATGACCTCTGGGCAGCAAGCCCGATATTCGTAGAGGTCCTCACTCGGAGCCTCATTAAACAAGGTAGGGGAGTTCTTGAACACCTGTGGGAGGCGGGTTAATTGTACTACTGGTTGGCCCTCCCCCTCGGTCCACTCAAAGGCAAATATCTCCTGGCTCTGGGCCGCCAGGGGTAGGCTGAAAAAAGCATCTTTCAAGTCCAATACGGTGTACCAAGTGTACTCAGGCAGTAAACTGCTCAGGAGGGTATACGGGTTAGGGACAGTAGGGTGTATGTCACTCACCCGTTTGTTGACTTCTCGCAGGTCTTGGGCAGGTCTGTAATCTGTCCCCCCGGCTTCTTCACCGGCAGTAAGGGGGTGTTCCAAGGGGATTGGCATCGCTTGAGAATTCCGGCATCCATGAGACATCGAATGTGGGGAGTGATCCCCCACCGAGCTTCCTGGCTCATGGGGTACTGTCTCACCCTCACAGGAATTGCCTCGGCCTTTAGCTCGATGACAACCGGATGTCTCTGTTTGGCTAGTCCCATTCCTGCCGTTTCTGCCCAGGCCAATGGGTATTTATGGACCCACGGTTGTACATCTGGTGCTATGGTCTCTGAGGGCTTAGGCGCAAAAAGTCTGTATTCATCTCTTAAGGCTAGGGATAAGACATGTATCAGTTGTCCAAGTCCATCCGTGACTGACATTCCCCCAGGGTCAAAATGGATCTGAGCATTAACTTTAGTCAACAAGTCTCTTCCAAGTAGAGGGGCTGGGCATTCTGGTATCACCAAAAATGAATGGGACACCTGGTGGGTCCCCAGATTTACTTTTCGTTCTGTGGTCCAGCAATATCTTTTTGTCCCCGTGGCTCCTTGCACTAAGCTGGTCTTCTTAGACATTGGTCCCAGTTTTTGATTTAAAATAGAGTGTTGGGCACCAGTATCTACCATGAAGCCAACGGGTTTCCCCTCCACATGTATGGTTACCCAGGACTCGGGGAGGGGTGCCGAGTCTTGACTCCCCTAGTCACTGTCTTCCCCCACATATAAAACTCGAGTTCCAGGGGAGATTTTCTCTCTCTGGGTCATTCCTCTCCTCGAGTCCCTCTTAGGGCACTCGTTTTTTCCAGTGCCCCTGTTCTTTGCAGTAGGCGCACTGATCCTTCTTTAGGGACTGCCTTTTTGGTTTCTCTTTTTCTCCCATCCGGGGGTCTCGAGGTTCCCTCAATTCTGTTCCAGCCTTTATCCCCGCAAAAAGAATCTGGGCTAGCTCCCTCTGGTTCTTCCGGTTTTCCCTCGCCCTATGTTCCCTATCTTCTTTCCTGATCTTCTCAGCTAATTCCCTTTCCTCCCGCCGAATTCGTTCTTCCCTTTTTTCTGGGGTCTCCCTATTATTAAATACCTTTTCAGCTGCTTTCAGTAAATCCTGTATTGTCTGTTCTCCCAATCCCTCTATCTTTTGTAATTTCTTCCTAATATCTGGGGCTGCCTGATTTACAAACGCTAACAGAACTGCAGCACGTGACTCCTCAGCCTGGGGGTCCATAAGGGTATATTGCCTGAAAGCTTCCATCAGCCTCTCTAGGAAGGCTGCCGGGCTCTCAGTGGGCTCTTGCCTTACTAAATTTACCTTTGCCAAATTTGTCGGCTTTCTTGCTGCGGCCTGCAGGCCTGCCATCAGAGAATGGCGGTACACTCGGAGACGCTCCCTACCTTCCGCCTGCTCAAAATCCCAGTTAGGCCACAACAGAGGAAACCCCTCGTCGACGAGACGAGGCTGGGCGGTTGGCCTCCTGTTGGCCCCCAGGACCCGTTTCCGCGCTTCTGCCAGAATTTGCTCCTGTTCTTCTGTGGTGAAGAGCACCTGCAACAGCTGCTGACAATCGTCCCAGGTGGGGTTGTGAGTGAACAAAATGGAATCTAAGAGGTCAATGAGGCCTTGGGGTTTATCTGAGAAAGGAGGGTTTTGGGTCTTCCAATTGTACAGGTCACTCATGGAAAACGGCCAGTACTGATAGGTTCGCTCTCCGTCCAGGTTAGTTGGTCCCACTCGGACGGGGAGCACCTGAACAGTGGATGAAGGTGACTCTGGGTCCCCAGGGTCTTGCCCACCCCTATTTCCCCTAGTTCTCCCCCAGGTCCCCATTGCTGGCCCCCCATCACGGTTGGTTCCCGTTGGCCCTCTTAATCCTCTTGGTTCACCCATGGGAGCTTCTCTCCTCGGAGGGGATTGCAAGGAGGGCACATATGGCAGAGGCCTCATCTCTATTTCTAGGTCTATCAGGTTTGGACAAGATGATTCCTGAAAGACTAGTTTTGGGTCCTCTTTCTTTTTAGTTTCTTCCAGGGGGGTCTCCACCACCAGGACCTGTGAATTGGAAGAACTAGGAAGTTTGTGAATGAAAGGTTTTAACCACTTAGGCGGATTTTCCACTAGATCCTGCCAAACCATGACATAGGGGACCTGATCTGGATGGCCCCAGGGATCCGGAGCCATAATCTTCTCCTTCACAGCCTGTATTATGGACGGTTGAAAGGTGCCTTCTGGAGGCCATCCAACCCGGAAGGCGGGCCACTCTGCAGAGCAAAAAGTTATTAATTTACTTTTCTTGACTAGCAAAGGCAAGTTATGTGCCCTGGCCCTGACATCTGAAAAATGGTCAGTCATGAGAGAAAGTGGGGTAGATTCTCCCTGACCCATGGTCAAAGAATAAATGGTAGGGAAGAGAGAGAGAGAAGAAGTCACTGAGAATGACCACCAAAAATCCTACCGGGAGTGGTGGCGGCCAAGAGGTTGGGCTTATGGTATGCTTTTGGAACTGTTTATGTGCCTGCGTCGTTGCACGGAAGTTTTCTTGCTGGGGGCGGGCACCCTAGGGGTTTCTAGCCCGTTCCATGACCCGCTTATCCTCTCACGGGAGTCTTCAAGTGGCAGGCGCCCTAATGGCCTTTAAGTGCCTGACCCGTGCCCACAAGAAGAATTTTAGGCCACGTCCTCAGTTAGGGATGTTAAAGGAGAGTTTCACCCGGTCGGGCTCTAGTTACTGAGGCTCACTTATTGTAGGGCCTTCAGAGTCTGCCAGAGTGTAGCCCTGGCCGGGACTCATCAGTTGCCCCCACAACCGTTCACCTGTTCACTGAAACTCCTGAAAAGAAAAGGAGTCGAGGGCAGAGAAGAAGAAGAGAAGGAGAATAAGTCAGAAGAGAGAGAAAAGAACGATGCACCAGAAGAGAACGAGACCAGAGACAATGCCGGCACACACAAAAACACGGAGAGCCGAAGACAAACACATGGACAGACAAACATCGGCTGACAACACAGCGCTGGGTTTTCGAGCCCCCTGAATTCTCTTGCCTCCTGGTAGCAGGTTCACCTTACCGAATGGCGTCCACTGTTCACCAGACTTGGGGTCGGGAGAGGAACTTTCCTTCCCGCAGAATCGGCTGCCTTCCAGCGCGTCCGCTGGCCTCGGCCTTACGCCAGCTGGAACATTTAATCCGTTCCCCCCCTTTTTTTTTTTTTTTTAACGTTCCCCCCTTTATAGAAAGCTTTCTTCTGTGCCAGATACCTTCCTGCTTCCCAGCAGGGCCTTGGATTTACACTGGACTTTCCTGTCCTGCCTGAGCACCGGTGCTACTATTTGTCTTTCCCCTCTGTCTTGGAAGTGTTCTCTTCCCCCGGTCAAGGGATCCCGGACGAGCCCCCAAATGTTATGCCCGATGTCCGAATCCCCGAGCGGGAAGAGAGAAGGCTTCCAAGACAATGCAATTTGCAAAAAGGGAAGTTTATTACTGACTCGAGCCAGGGCTTCTGCCACAACCAACGCAGTGGTGCAGGGTCAGAGAGCCCTGAGCCGAAGTTGTTACCCAAATTTATAGGGTATGCATAAGCGGTTAGTAGCTGGCTTAAGCGGATTGGTTACATGTTTGCAAAGCAATTTTATTGGTCCAAACTTTTGCGGGCTCTTTTCAAACTTGGGTGTTCGTGGGCTTTTCAGCTTTCCCTTTGTTTCTTACTGGGCACATATTGATTGGCTGGCTCCAGGTTACCTGATGGGGGTAGGGAATCTTACCATTTTGGGGGAAGCTAAAACTTAGGTCCAGGCCGCCTGTTATGGTGTTAGCCCTGGCAGCCTCACAGTATGTTTGTAGACTACTTTCTGAAAGAATTTGTGTAAGATTGGTCTTATTTCTTAGTAAATGTTGACTGTAATTTATCAGTGAGGCCATTTGTACCTCAAATGTTCCTCGTGGAAAGATCTTTAATTAAAAATGCAATTTACTTAGGACTATTTATATTGATGTAGGACTATTTATATTGTCTATTTTTTCTTGTGTCTTATTTGTAATTTGTATCTTTCAAAATTTTGTCCATTTCGGTTTGTTGTTAATTTTTGGGAGATATGGCCCTGCTGACACCTTGATTTGATTTATTGCCTCTGGAACAGTAAGATAATACTTTTATGATACTTTAAGCTATAAAATTTGCAACAGTTTTTTTTTCAGCAGCCCAACAAAAATAATGCTTTGAGTTTTTGTGGTCTGTCATAACTGTAATGGTACTGAAATTGGTAATTTGTGTCTTGAACTTTTTACCCCTCTGTGTAGAAGTTTATTGATTTTATTGATCTTTACGTTCTATTTGTTTGTCTCTTGCTTGTCTAATTTATATTTCATTTATTTTTATTCTTATCTTCATTATTTTATTCGTTTTGTATAATTGGGGTTCCTAGCTTCTTAAAATGGAATCTTATATCATTGAGCTTGCCGTTCTCTTTTTTCTAATATTGGTTATTTAAATTTATAAATCTCCCTCTCAACATTGCTTTAGAACCAGCCCACAAACTTTGATATGTTTTATTTTTATTATCATTAAATTTTCTAATTTCTCTATAACCAAGGGATTCTTTGGAAGCTTAGTGGAGGGATGAAGACCAACCTCAGCCACAAATTTAACCCTTATGCATCCTAGTACTGTCTCCATTAGTTTCTGTGGCCTTTTGGTTGTTAGTGTATGACAACAGTTTTTTTAAAAATATTCTGTCCCGTTTTTATAATTATTGTGTACAAGAGAGTTTGCTCAGCCACTTTATGCTGTGGAGGCAATAAAGAGAGGCCATTTGTTAGACATCTTATCCTCTGTATCTTAATTGCCTCTTTTCATGCCTGCTCCCCTTTATTTTATTGTAGGCCCTTGGAATGTGGAGACTGTATCTTATTCCATGTCACATTTCACAGCACCTAGAGCAATACCTGGCACTAAGCAGGCCCTCCATTAATATTTGTTGAGTAAATTAATAAAATTTTAGCAATGAGTCTTACCTGACATTTTCAGAAGCATGGCAGAATAATATGCCCAGAAGGATGCAGGATTATCTAAATTATGTGAAGGAATTTTAAGTATGCAAATCATATGTAAACAAAGAATCTATTGGTGATGAAGTCCTGGTTCAGTGGTAGGGGAGGTAGGATGTCAATGCAGGTGAAGCTGAGTAGATCAAGAACTCACTATGATACAACACCTATGCAGAGAGGTCACTGAGAAGCTTCTCATTAATACAAATGCAAAGCATACATTTTTGTTCACAGTTAATATAAGGGCAGTAAAGTGATGTTTGTTTTTTCTGGGAACAGAAACAGAGGCTAAGAATTGCCATTTTAAAAAGCAAAAAAGTAATATCTCTGTATTCATGGTTGTCAAAGAGAAGCTTACATATATTAAAATATTTATGCTATTTTCACTGCTGTAACACTCTTTAACCTTATCATTAGTACCGGTTTTGAAATAGCAGTAAAGCAAGGGTGAAGAGGGTGAGATGTATGGAAAGAGTGACGTGGAAACTTACATCACCATGTGTAAAATAGATAGCCAAAGGGAATTTGCTGTGTGGCTCAGGAAACTCAAACAGGGGCTCTGTATCAACCTAGAGGGGTGGGGTGGGAGGGAGGTTCAAAAGGGAGGGGACATATGTATATCTATGGCTGATTCATGCGGAGGTTTGACAGAAAACAACAAAATTCTGTAAAGCAGTTATCCTTCAATAAAAAATAAATTAATTGAAAAAAAAGCTAGGGTAAAATGGCTTTTTGTTGATTTTTCGATATTGCAAAAGATATTTTTATCTTAGTCAAGGGCTAATTTTTTTTGTTTTCATTTATTTTTATTAGTTGGAGGCTAATTACTTTACAATATTGTAGTGGTTTTTACCATACACTGACATAAATCAGCCATGGATTTACATGTATCCCCCATCCCAATCCCCCCTCCCACCTCCCTCCCCATCCCATCGCTCTGGGTCTTCCCAGTGCACCAGCCCTGAGCACTTGTCTCATGCATCCAACCTGGGCTGGTGGTCTGTTTCACCCTTGATAGTATACTTGTTTCAATGCTGTTCTCTCAGAACATCCCACCCTCGCCTTCTCCCACAGAGTCCCAAAGTCTGTTCTGTACCTCTGTGTCTCTTTTTCTGTTTTGCATATAGGGTTATTGTTACCATCTTTTTAAATTCCATATATATGCGTTAGTATACTATATTGGTCTTTATCTTTCTGGCTTACTTCACTCTGTATAATGGGCTCCAGTTTCATCCATCTCATTAGAACTGATTCAAATGAATTCTTTTTAATAGCTGAGTAATATTCCATGGTGTATATGTACCATAGCTTTCTTATCCATTCGTCTGCGGATGGGTATCTAGGTTGCTTCCATGTCCTGGCTATTATAAACAGTGCTGCGATGAACATTGGGGTGCACGTGTCTCTTTCAGATCTGGTTTCCTCGGTGTGTATGCCCAGCAGTGGGATTGCTGGGTCATATGGCAGTTCTATTTCCAGTTTTTTAAGGAGTCTCCACACTGTTCTCCATAGTGGCTGTACTAGTTTGCACTCCCACCAACAGTGTAAGAGGGTTCCCTTTTCTCCACACCCTCTCCAGCATTTATTGCGTGTAGACTTTTGGATAGCAGCCCTCCTGATTGGCGTGTAGTGGTACCTCATTGTGGTTTTGATTTGCATTTCTCTGATAATGAGTGATGTTGAGCATCTTTCCATGTGTTTGTTAGCCATCTGTATGTCTTCCTTGGAGAAATGTCTATTTAGTTCTTTGGCCCATTTTTCGATTGATCAAGGGCTAATTTAGAAGCATATAATATGGAATAAGGGTGGTATGAAATAAAGAGAAGACTAAATGTTTCTATTTTTTCAGTTAAATATTGAATGTGTACTAAAGTTACAGCTTATGGAAATGTAAGGAAGGAATTCCACACAAGAGAAGAAAGAACAGGAATGCTTGCAGAGGGACAGACTTCCATCTTGAGAATGGGCGTGTCAGATAACTCTTGGTAAATTGGGCCGGACTGGAGCTGAACGGAGGCAGGATGTATCAGAAGTATCTGGCTAGTGCAGCTGACGCTGCTCACTACCAGTTCGTTGTGTCTGTGGAACCAGAGCCTTTTGCCAGTTCCTCAAGTTGTTTTCAGTTTTGTGGATGGTTTGGGACAGTCTTCAAAAGTTCCACATAATTCCCATTTGACCTGCCTCATTTCCAGCTTGTACCTAGCTGATATCCTTCCGGAGTTTCTCTTTGGCTGGAATACTTCTAAATTTTAAAAAAATTTTATATTGGACTCTAGTTGATTTACAATGTGGTGTTAATTTCAGGTATCTAGCAAAGTGATTCAGTTATACATATACATAAATCTATTCTTTTAAAAATTCTTTCCCATGTAGATTATTACAGAATATTGAGCAGAGTTCCACGTGCTACATAGTGAAACTGAAAGTGAAGTAGCTCAGTCATGTCCGACTCTTCGTGACCTCATGGACTGCAGCCTACCAGGTTCCTCGGTCCATGGGATTTTCCAGGCAAGAGTACTGGAGTGGGTTCCCACTTCCTTCTCCAGGGGATCTTCCTGACCCAGGGATCGAACCCTGGTCTCCCACACCACAGGTAGACTCTACCGTCTGAGCCACCAGCAAAGCCCTGATTGTCCATTTAAATACAGTAGTGTATACATGTTATTCCCAAACTCCCAGTTTATCCCTCATTACCTTTCCCTTTTGGTAGCCATAAATTTGTTTTCTAGGTTTATGAGTCTGTTTCTGTTTTGTAAATAATGAACCACTTTTCTAGTCTTTGAAAGATTCTTTACTTTTTTCTCTGTTTCTTTTCCCAGTCTTCCCTTTCTCCCCCTACTTCCCTTCCTTTATTCTTCTTTTAAAATAATCCGTTTTCAAATAGTTCTATTAAATGGAAAAATGTGCTTCTACAGTAATTTAACCTTGTATAGATATGGACACACACACACACATACACCTTGGCGTTTTAAGATTTGACATATGTTTATCTTGGGTTTTCAATAAAGTGTTCACAAATCTTTTCCAGCTTCCTGTGGATTATTAAATTTTTGAATGCTATCATTCATTATCTTCCTAACTAATCTCTACAGGTTTTTCAAGTGGTTTTTTTTTTTTCTAAAATTGAATAACTGCGATGGAGTTTTCTTTTGCTTTCTCTCTTCCACACCACTGGCATGCTCAATTTAATTGGCATCATCCCAAACATTTACTGGGGGCTACATGGTGTATGGCACTGAACAAAGGAATGGGGACCCAAAGAATATGGTATGCTTCTAGCTGCTGATAGTCGCGATGAGGAGACAAGCTATCACCGAGAAAGATAAATAATGAAGAAGGTCATATATGCTAGGCAACGAAAAAGTAATATAAACAAGTATTATAGGAATTCATGAATAGGAGCATTATTATAGCCTGAGATAGAGAAGGAAGGGTAGAAGCAAACAGTCACTGAGTGTTTATTATGTCGAGGCTTTCCACATGTGCCATTTTCCATTGTGGGCTTTCTAGGTGGCCCAGTGGTAAAGAGTCCGCCTGCCAGTGCAGGAGACATGGGTTCAATCCCTGGGTTGGGAAGATCCCCTGGAGGAGGAAATGGGAACCTACTCCAGTATTATTGCCTGGAAAATTCCATGGATAGAGGAGCCTGAAGGGCTACAGTCGATGGGGTCTCAGAGTCAGACACAACTGAGCACATACACACCGTTTTCCATTATTCAGTCATTTCAAGAAGCTGGGAGGTTTATAATGTTACCTCTTTTCAAAATGATGAAACAAGACTCAGAGTGGGCAAAATGGTATTCCCAAGAATCCAGAGATAATAAATCGCAATCCAGAATTTAAGATGAGTCGTCATAACATGTTTCAGAAGTAAAAGTCTCACAGAAGTGGATAGCTTTTATGGGGTGTAGTAGAAAGATCTTTAATGATAAAGACCAGATCATGTAATGCTTTGAATGCCAGCTTCTTAGTGTGTATGTAATGTGTGCTAGAAGATTGATTTAATACCATTAAATATCATTTTTACTTTAGAAAGGTAGAGATAAGATTTTTTGTATTTTAAAATTTTTATTAGAATTTAATTGAAGTACAGTTGATTTACAATGTTGTGTTAGTTGAGGTGTACAACCAAGTGATTCCGTTATATATACACTTAAACATATGTATACATTAACTCCGTTTCAGATTCTTTGCCCATGTAGACTATTAAAGGATATTGAGTAGAGTTCCCTGTGCTATACAGTAGGTCCTTGTTGGTTGTCCGTTTTATATATATGGTAGTGTCTCTATATTAATCCCAAGCTCCTGATTTATCCCTCCTCCTCCTTTTCCTTTTGGCAACCACAAGTTTCTTTTTTATTTCTGAGTCTACTTCTGCTTTGAAAATAAGTTCATTTATATCATTTTTAGATTCCATATGCAAGTGATGTCATATGATATTTGTCTTTGTCTGATTTACTTAGTATGATAATATTAGGTCCATTCAAATTGCTGCAGATGGCATTATTTCATTCTTTTTTGTGACAATAGTATTATATGTTATACAATATTATATTATATATAATATACATTATATATATGCATATATATAATGTATATCTTTATCCATTTATCTGTCAATGGACATTAAGTTACTTCCATGTCTTGGCTATTATAAATAGTGATGCTGTGAACATTGGCGTGCATGTATTTTTTCAGATTAGAGTTTTTAATCCTTTCTGGATATATGTCCAAGAGTGAGATTGCTGGATTATATGGTAACTCTGTTTTTAGTTTTTAAAGGAACCTCCGTATAATACTGTGGCCACCTGATGCGAAGAGCTGACTCATTAGAAAAGACCCTGATGTTGGAAAAGATTGAAGACAGGAGGAGAAGGGGACGACAGAGGATGAGATCGTTGGATGGTATCACCGACTCAATGGGCATGAGTTTGAGCAAGCTCCAGGAGACGGTGAAGGACAGGGAAGCCTGGTGTGCTGCAGTCCATAGGGTCGCAAGGAGTCAGACACGACTGAGCGACTAAATAACAGTAACAGACTATTTTCCATAGTGGCTGCACCAGTTCACTTTCCTACCAGCTGTATGGTAATGTTCCCTTTTCTCCATACCCTTGCCAGCATTCATTATTTGTAGGCTTTTTGGTGGTGGTCATTCTGACTGGTGCAAGGTGATACCTCATTGTGGTTTTCATTTGCATTTTGTCTAATCGTGAACAATGCTGAGCATCTTTTCATGTGTCTGTTGGCCATCCTGCATGTTTTCTTTGGAGAAATGTCTCTTTGGGTCTTTTGCCCATTTTTTGATTGGGTTGTTTGTTTTTGTTACTGAGTTGTATAAACTGTTTGTATATTTTGGAAGTTAACCCCTTGTGAGTCGCATCATTTGCAAATATTTTTTCCCTGTCCATAGGATATCTTTTTGTTTTGGTTATAGTTTCCTTTGCTGTGCAAAAGCTTATGAGTTTAATTAGATCCCATTTGTTTATTTCTGCTTGCATTTCTATTGCCTTGGGAGACTGGCTTAAAAAAGCATCGCTGTGATTTATGTCAGAGAGAGTTTTGCCTGTGTTCTCTTCTCGGAGTTTTATGTTATCATATCTTATATTTAAGCCATTTTAAAACAGAATTTTAGAAAATATCTTTTGTATATTATTTTGCCTAGCAATTCCTAGTGTAACTATCTATCCTATTGACGCAAGTGTGCAAAGATGTATGTAGGTGTTTGTTATAACATTGCTTCTAATAGTGAAAAAATGAAATTAATCTACATGGGATAGACTGGCTAAATACTCATCAATCCTTCTACTTCCTGTGCAAAAATTCAAACAAATTTTCCAGTCTTCTTGGTGGACTCCATGAATAGTTCTTACCAATAGAACATGAGTAAGAGAAATAAAGTACTTCTATCCATGGCAGTGAAAAGTGGATTGTCTTCATATTTTCTCTTCCTCCTGTCTACTGGGTGACTTTGAGGAAGAAAGGAGATTGATACTTGTAGGACCATGTGAAAGAGAATATCCCCTACTGACTCATTGGACTGTGACCTGAGTTCAGCCATAAACTTTACTGAGTTAAGCTGTTGAAGTTTCAGTGTTATCTGTTATAACTCTAGCCTACCTAATTAACAAAATCCAATATACATCTAGGGGAATGAATTAATGAATTGTGGTACTTCCATATTATGGATTGCTGTGTGGCCAGGATTGGGCAAATTTTCGATTCTGTCATAAAGCACCACCAGGCTATGCTGTTAAGTATGAAAAGAATTTCACAAAATAGTATGTATAATATCCCACTTATTTATATGCACACCTGCCGCCCTGAACTCTGTGCTTGCATGTGCTTGTGCACAAATGCATAGGGAAATGGTTGAAAGGATACTGGGCTTTACCAAGGGGGTCCCTTGTGTTTTTCTCTATGTACTGTATTATTTGAACTTTTAACAATAAAAATGTATGTAGGATTTTTATAAATAATAAAAAAAGGAATCTGTTCAGACTTTTTTACAGGCTTGGTGTAAGACTCAATTAATGTAATAGTTGTAAAAATTCTTAGGAAAAAGTGCTAAATATATATAAGATATTTTATTATGACACACCTCTTCAAATATCTATTATTAAGATGTCTATTTAGATTTCTGACCAAGCTATAATTTATTTGTACCATAGGAACATTTTAGAGCTGCAGTTGCTAGGCTATCTTAGATGCTTAATACAGCATCACCGTGACTACAATGAGATGCCTCCTGTCCTCTTATGCTTTTTTCCTACATCCTCCTCCTCTCTATCTAGTTCTTCTGAAGATAAAATATTGGGAGTAGGGGAAGAGTTCTTTTTCCTTTCAGATTAGCATAGATACATTTTACTAATTAAAGAAAAAGATTCATAAGTAGGGTAAGGAGTTGCCCATACACGATAATGTTCAGCTCTCTGCCTCAGGAAGAGAGGTCATAAATAGTGAGGATATAACACTGTCAAAAGAAGCAGTAGATATTTCTAGCTGATAAGAATACCTGAAGGCAAACTGAGGTTGTCTCTTTAATTAGCTTGAATAGGAATTAATCCACAGGCCATCAGTACACAGGCCAGTGTGTAGACAAGTCTGCATGGTGAGAAACCAGAAGAAGCAGCATGCTGTTTCCGGCTGAGCTGGGTTTGAATTTTGACATAGCTGACTCCATTATGTGCAACTGGGCAGAATGAAATGTTTTTTCACATATCTAGGACAGTGTTTGATACGTTTAAAGCACTCCATCAATGTTGTTAAAAACAAGTTTTTAGGAAATATTTTTAAGGAGCACAGCATTTAAAGTAATTGTTTTCATATCATTGTTCCACTGAATCACTTTCCAGTTGCAAGAGTCATTCTATTGTCATTACTTGGTAGGACACCGTAGGATCTGAGAAGAGGAGGAGGAGGAAGGGAGAGAAGAAGTTAGAAAGAGGAGAAAAATGGAAGAGGGGGGACAGGGAGGAAGAACAGAAATATGATTTTGGTCACTTTTACTTATGTGTCTAGATCTTAATTGTGGCCTTTCTGAGAACAACATGGTTGAAAGGATGCTGAATACGTAGTGTATAAGCTACATGGGAGGTCAGAGACCCAGAATTGTGTGATCCTTGAATGTCCCATTTAGTTTATGGACTCCCAGCAATTGACCCCTCCCAGGCTTGCAGAAAGATTGAAAAGCTTGGGAAAGATTGAAGGCAGGAGGAGAAGGGGATGACAGGGGACAATATAGTTGGATGGCACCACTGACTCAATGGACGTGAGTCTGAGCAAGCTCCGGGAGATGGTGATGGACAGGGAAGCCTGACATGCTGCCAGTCCATGGGGTCACAAAGAGCTGGACACGACTGAGTGACTGAACAACAGAAGCAAGACCTGCAGATACAGCTAAAGATGTAGCCAAAAACTCAGGAGAATTTCTAGGTAGATCTGTGTGTTCTCTTGATTGCTGCCTCCTCACCAGCACCCAGCCTAACAGACTTTTACTATTAGACACTGTTTGGTGTGGAGCTCAAATTTCTATCTTAGAATCAAGTCATTTCTTTGGTTAGAATGCATCCCTGCTGTCTCAACAACCCCTCATTCTGATATTTACATTCTACACCTAGTAAAACAGATTTAAACTCTACTTCCCTGTGAGGCAGATTGAAAGTGTGCCCACATCAAAAGTCAGGGTGAAAGCAGAACTTGCTTTCTGTGTTTTCCTGGTGTCTAAGATTATACTCCCATGCTTTCTTTTGTTTAATGTTTGAAAACTTTTATTACCTACGTTTGTCTTGCTTTATTGTTATTGACTACAAGAGTGTAAATCTGATCCTTATTGCCTCATTATGGGTGAACTTCCAAAGAACTTCTTCCTTGTGCCTTTCTCATGTGTGAATGGCATACAAGAAAACTCTGCAAGTTGTTGCTAGTATGGAAATGAATCTAAAACCCGGAAGAGGTCACAGTCAAAAGAAACTGAGCCAAATATGTTGAATTAAGACAGCCTTGAGGAACATGTTGTCTCTGGATTTCCAGTTATGTGAAAATATAAATGCCTTCATTGTTAAACTTAATTAAATTACATATTCTGTTACTTGCAGGTAATCCTTTTTAACTGATATAAGCCCACACATATATTTTTAAAATTGAAAGTTAAATCATGTTAAACATACTGTGAAAGAATATTAAATTTATTTTTTGTAGTGACTTTTTAATATGTCAATCATTGCATGAAATAAGTGCTCCACTGGCTGGGGCTAAATATAATAGAGACTTTTCATAAAATCACACTTTTTTTTTTTACTAATTAATTCCTTAATGTTTTAAATATTTTAACACTCTGTGAAGCTCTGGGGAACAATGGTATAAAACCAAAATAACACGTAAATTTGTGTCTATAAGCACTTATGTATACATATGGCTAGTTGTTCTGCCACTCAGTCTTGTCCTACTCTTTGGGACCCCATGGACTGCAGCACGCCAGGCTTCCCTGTCTTTCACCATCTCCTGGAATTTGCTCAAACTCATGTCGAAGGCGTTGGTGATGCCATCCAACCATCTCATCCTCTGTCGCCTCTTCTCCTCCTACCCGTAATCTTTCCCAGCATCAGGATCCTTTCCTCTGAGTCAGCTTTTCGCATCAGGTGGCCAAAATTTTGGAGCTTCAGCTTCAGCATCAGTTCTTCCAGTGAATATTCAGGGTTGATTTCCTTTAGGATTGATTGATTTCATCTCCATGCAGTCCAAGGGACTCTTAAGAGTCTTCTCCAGCACCATAGTTTGAAAGCGTCAATTCTTTAGCACTCAGCCTTCTTTATGGTCCAACTCTCACATCTGCACATGACTAGTGGAAAAACCATAATTTTGACTATATGGACTTTTTTGGCAAAGTGACGTCTCTGCTTTTCACTATGCTATCTAGGCTTGTCGTAGGTGTTCTTCCAAGCAGCAAACATCTTTTCATTTCATGGCTGCAGTCACCATCTGCAGTGATTTTGGAGCCCAAGAAAATAAAGTCTGTCACTGTTTCTATTTTTTTCTCCATCTATTTTCCATGAAATGATGGGACTGGAAGCCATGATCTTAATTTTTTGAGCATTGAGTTTTAAGCCAACTTTTTCAGTCTCCTCTTTCACTTTCATCAAGACTCTCTTTAGTTCCTCTTCACTTTCTGCCAATAGGAAGAGTAGAGAAAAGTCTAACAAGATTGAAGGAAAATGTCTAAAGGGTAGTAAAATTATAGATTATTTTCACATTTTGAAAGCAACTTTTTCTGCTATTTGTAATTTTTAAAAAAGATACGTACAGTACTGTGTATCTTGCACTGTGATAAATAATGTATATTATTTTTTTCTTTTAATTTTCACAACAAAAGATAGGAATTATATTATTCTTATTTACTGATGAGGCAGCTGATGCTTGATTTTAAGTAAATTGTCCAAGACAAAACAGTTAATAAATAGTGGAGGATATATTACATTTATAATTAGAAAACCAATTAATTCTTCTTAAGAAAAATAATAATGTAGAAATATATTTTATGATGTGGAAAGATGTTTATAATATGTTAGGTAAGTAATACACTGGTCTCAGAAGACCCTCTTATTATCCTGGCTATAGAGTCTGGGGATCTTCTTTTTGGCCTTGCTGCTTAGATGTAGGATCTTAGTTTCCCGACCAGGGATCAAACCCGTGCCCCCTGCATTGGCAGCTCTGAGTCTTAACCACTGCACGACCAGGTAAGTCCCCTGGGGACATTTTTAACATTGGACATGTACAAATCTTTCTTCTCCAGGGGAAAAAAATGGGACCAATAAATTGCCGTTAGTTTTCTTAAGTTCAGTACTACAGCAGCGTAAGAAGCATATGGTGTCCAAAAGATCTGTATTTGTATTCTTTCTTCTGAAATTACAGTTTATATAGTTCTTTTAAAGGTTTTGCTAAGGAACAAAAAAGCCTGCCTGTCAATGCTCCATGGAATCAAGTACAGAAGTCATTGGTTAGGGATGTCATTTTTCTTTGAAACAACTTCCTGAAGAAACCCCCCTATTTTCCCCCAAATGTTGTTCTGAGAAGGGTTCAGATGGTTTGCATATTTGAAAAAGAAAGTCTCACCAGGAAATGGGGTGAGAAGCAGTTTAGGAAATCTGACCCAAACATCTGACCCACATCTAACATAGCCTTGGGTACAAAATAGTCAGGAAGATCCCTGATTGACCTCTGTCTCTTAAACCTCTGTCCATTATTTTCAAAAGAAAAACTCAAATAAGACAGTCTTGATTTTGGCAAAAACCATGTTATCTTGTTTTTCGCTAGCTTGTATTTTTAAGTTTTCTCTAATGAGTGTTATGTTACTTAGGTAATAAAAATATATATTATTTTAGCATTTGAGGTTGTAGTGGATATTAGATATTATCCAGTTCAAACTCCTCCTCTTTTATAGACAAGTACACTGAGGTCTATTGAGGGTAAATGTTCATCTCATTGGAATGTGTAATGGTACAATTTAGTAGTACTTTGTTAAAGATTGTTGCTTATGTACTCTCTAAAAACATATTTAATTATTACATTGCAGTTTCTTGCTGCCTAATTGGAGAGTTTCTTGAGGGTTTTTTTTTTTTAAGATAAAGGAACAGTTCTTAGTGAGAAGTCTTAGGTCCTGTAACTGCATTTTCCTTCCTTTTCTTAAACTCTAAGGAGATTTCAATATCAGATATTTAACATGGGTATTTTCTATCATTTTCTTCTTGCCATTTAAAAACTTTGCTGCTATTATCTCTAACCCATCCAAAGACATACCTGTGGCTTTTCCATTCTTCTAGTCTGCACTAAAGTACTCTTCCTATCCACTTCCATGAATGAGCTCTCCCAGTATAAGGACTGTGTCCTTTGAAAGGAAATTTATCTGCGTGGTTTACAAAGCCTTCAAAACTTTCATGAAGGTCATGTAGTCCTTTCATGACCTTCATGAAGGTCAAGTAGTCTTCATAGAAATGGCATCTCACTGACTGAGATCTTCACTGACTTTAGGATTCCTTTTGCCCTTGATTCCTCTTGGTACTTTGATCATGATATACAGCACAGTTTTTCTTACAGGGACATAATTCACAAAATTCATATGTAGGTCTTATCTCTAAGGTCTTCTAAATTAAAAAAATCTTAATTTCACTCTTCAATTTTTTGTCTTTTCCATGTCTATTATTGAAGATTTCTTTGGACTGTTAGAAACAAAAAATTTGGACTGAAGCCATTAAAGTGTGGGTTCATTTTGGTCATGTAATAAGAAATCCAGAGGCAGTTGTCTGTGTAAGTTCAGTTATTCTGGGCTATCCTGAAATACTATGATTCTTATATTTTCTCTAGCATTATTTGGTTGGTTTTTCTCCTTATCCCAGGAGGAATATTACTAAGTAAATTCTATGCAAAACTAAATGACGATTTTGGATTCATGTCTTTTAAGAAAATGACCGTAATCATATGGACTGAAGATGGTGGACTGTGGTCTTTAAAAAAATCAAGACATTATTTATCAGAATTGGAGGGGAGCTGGAGTGAAGGAAACGGAGCATTGGTTGCAGGGCAGACAGACCCCCAGGGCAGTATCCAGCCTAAACATGCACACACACACACACACACACACACATGTGATGCTGATCAGGTGACTTCTGACCCTTCAAAAGGAGATAGGCTGCTTTGTTGTTGTTGTTGTTTTTCTACTATAGGTGAATTGATCTACTAAACATAACATGTCACACACAAATAAAGACACAATTTAAATTTTATTGGAAGATTTTGTTGTAATTGGGGCAAGACACTATATAAAAGTTCATTATATGACATTTTTAGAAGAAAGAAACATTGTTTTATTAAATAAGTTTATAATACTGTATTTGTTAGAGAAATGGAGGAATTAGGAAATAAATGAAGAGAGGGAGAAACACATGAAACATTGGTAGAGATTACCCCCTCTCTGTTAGGGAGAGGGAGTACAGGTTAGTAGATATAAACTATCACAGTTTAGATTTTACTTGAACTTGTGAGCTAGGTATTTCAACTGTTTCTTTCCCATGAAATCTATGGCTGAAGATCAGTAAACATGGGATGTGTAAATTATTTCCTCCTTTCTGAATCCATGATAGACACTGCTAATATATCTTGGCACTTCCTCTGAGTGACCTTGTGCTGTGCTGTGCGTAGTTGCTCAGTCGTGTCTGACTCTTTGCGACCCCATGGACGGCAGCCCGCCAGGCTCCTCTGCCCATTGGGATTCTCCAGGCAAGAATACTGGAGTGGGCTGCTATGCCCTCCTACAGGGGATCTTCCAACCCAGCGATCAAACCCAGGTCTCCCGCATTGCAAGCGGATTCTTTACTGTCTGAAACACCAGGGAAGCCCCTGAGTGATGTTAGGATGTTCTAAAGAAGTTACTGTAGGCAGCCATCAATCAGAGGTCACATGCAAAATCAAGCCTATTTGCTATCCTCGTCTTAGAAATCCATTATTACTGGGACATACAGGGCTATGGCCTGGGATACCTTGACAGTACCCTGTGTAGTATTATTAACTTGAAAACTGGATACATTGAACATAGAATTGGGTCCAGTCCATAACTGATGCTTTTTCATTCATGAGTTCTAAAATTGTGATATGTACCTTGTAGCAGCTGGACTATTCCATTCCAGGATTATGCCAGCAGGCCAACAATGGGATCACCAGCATTTTTTGCCTTTTCCCATTCCAACTGTGTAGCATTCAACTGCCTGATTCTGGAAACTGTACAGTAGTCACAGAAGTTTCCTGACATTGAAATAAATGAATGCTATAAAAACTGATTAATTTTAAAGCAGAATAAAGAGGATATTACTCAGATTTCTATATTTTTTGATAAGATATTGATTAACATATGACATCCTTATATGTGGCACCTAAAAAAGAAATGAAACAAATGAACTTACATACAAAATGGTATGATCAAAATCAAATAAGTATCAGTACTTACAAAACAGTATGACCTAAATAAAATTCCTTATGATTATACAGTGGAAGTGAAAAATAGATTCAAAGGATTAGATCTGATAGACAAAGTACCTGAAGATCTATGGATGGAGGTTCATGACATAGTACAGGAGGCAGGGATCAAGGCCATCCTCAAGAAAAAGAAATGCAAAAAGGCAAAATGATTGTCTGAGGAGGCCTTACAAATAGCTGTGAAAAGAAGAGAAGCAAAAGGCAAAGGAGAAAAAGAAATATCCATTTTGAGTGCAGAGTTCCAAAGAATAGCAAGGAGAGATAAAAAAGCCTTCCTCAGTGATCAGCGCAAAGAAATAGAGGAAAACAACAGAATGGGAAAGACTAGAGATCTTGTCAAGAAAATTAGACCAAGGGAACATTTCACACAAAGATGGGCTCAATAAAGGACAGAAATGGTATAGACCTAACAGAAGCAGAAGACATTAAAAAGAGGTGGCAAGAATACACAGAAGAACTGTACAAAGAAGCTCTTCACGATCCAGATAATCATGATGATATGATCACTCACCTAGAGCCAGACATCCTGGAATGCGAAGTCAACTGGGCCTTAGGACGCATCACTACAAGCAAAGCTAGTGGAGGTGATGGAATTCCAGTTGAGCTATTTCAAACCCTAAAAGATGATGCTATGAAAGCGCTGCACTCAGTATGCCAGCAAATTTGGAAAACTCAGCAGTGGCCACAGGACTGGAAAGGTCAGTTTTCATTCCAATCCCTAAAAAGGCAATGCCCGAGAATGCTCAAACTACCTCACAATTGCACTCATCTCACACGCTAGCCAAGTAATGCTCAAAATTCTCCAACCCAGGCTTCAATAGTACGTGAACCATGAACTTCCAGATGTTCACACTGGTTTTAGAAAAGGCAGAGGAACCAGATCAAATTGCCAACATCTGTTGGATCATTGAAAAAGCAAGAGAGTTCCAGAGAAACATCTACTTCTGCTTTGCTAACTATACCAAAGCCTTTGATTGTGTGGACCACAAGAAAGTCTGGAAAATTCTTTCAGAGATGGGAATACCAGACCACCTCACCTGCCTCCTGAGAAATCTGTATGCAGGTCAGGAAACAACAGTTAGAACTGGACATGGAACAACAGTCTGGTTCCAAATTGGGAAAGGAGTATGTCAAAGCTGTGTATTGTCACCCTGCTTATTTAACTTCTATGCAGAGTACATCATGAGAAATGCTGGACTGGATGAAGCACAAACTGGAATCAAGATTGCTGGGAGAAATATCAATAACCTCAGATATACAGATGATACCACCCTTGTGGCAGAAAGTGAAGAGGTACTAAGAAGCCTCTTGATGAAGGTGGAGGAGGAGAGTGAAAAAGTTGGCTTAAAACTCAACATTCAGAAAACTAAGATCATGGCATCTGGTTCATCACTTCATGGGAAATAGATGGGGAAACAGTGGAAACAATGACAGACTTTATTTGTTTGGGTTCCAAAATCACTACAGATGGTGACTGCAGCCATGAAATTAAAAGATGCTTGCTCCTTGGAAGAAAAGTTATGACCAACCTAGACAGCATATTAAAAAACAGAGACAGTACTTTGCCACCAAAGGCCCATCTAGTCAATGCTATGGTTTTTCCAGTAGTCATGTATGGATGTGAGAGTTGGACTCTAAAGAAAGCTGAGCATCGAAGAATTGATGTTTTTGAAGTGTGGTGTTGGAGAAGACTCTTTAGAGTCCCTTGGACTGCAAGGAGATCTACCCAGTCCATCCTAAGAGAAATCAGTCCTGAATATTCATTGGAAGGACTGATGCTGAAGCTGAAACTCCAGTATTTTGGCCACCTGATGCGAAGAAGTGACTCCTTGGAAAAGACCCTGATGCTGGGAAAGATTGAAGGCAGAGGAGAAGGGGACAACAGAGGATGAGATGGTTGGATGGCATCACCGACTCAATGGACATGAGTTTGAGTAAACTCTGGGAGTTGGTGAAGGACAGGGAGGCCTGGTGTGCTACAGTCCATGGGGTCACAGAGTTGGACACGACTGAGTGACTGAATTGTACTGACAAAAGAGAGAGAGACTCACAGACTTAGATAATGAACTTATGGTTGCTGGGGGGAAGAATGGGGGGTGGATGGGATGGTTAGAGAGTTTGGGATGGGCATGGACACACTGCTACATTTAAAATGGATAACTGACAAGGACCTACTATATAGCACATGGAACTCTGCTTAATGTTATGTGCCTGCCTGGATGAGAGGGGAGTTTGGGGAGAATGGATACATGTATATGTATGGTTGCATCCCTTTGTTGTTCACCTGAAACTATCATAACATTGTTTATCAGCTATACTTCAATACAAATAAAAAGTTTTTAAAAAGATGGTTACATGTAGAAGGTTTCATTTAGAATTACAAAAGCAGCCACAAAAGTAAGAGGCAGAATTTTTTAGTCAATATTTATTTAGTTGGAAAACAGAAAAAAGTGATGACTGAAGGAAGTCAGAGTTACTTAAATGATTAAAAGATTGAAACTGCAAAATTACAGTACATAATGAGTCTTTGTTTTATTATGTTTCTAACCTTACCTAAATGCTAATTTCAGGCAAAATTTTTTTGCCTCAGGATTTGCACCATGGGTCATGAATACTCTATTTCCTCTAAATTAAACTAACTAGATAATATATCAAAGATATTAATCTGATTCTTCATTTACATAAGAATTCATTTACTTTAGAAAAATTAATATAGATGACAGAGCATGCCAGTGTTCTGTAAAAGATTTGTGATGTGCAACAGGATGTATAAGAAACTTTTTTCAATATTTGCTGGGTATCTATAAGAACATGTTTTTTAAAAAGAAAAAACTTATTTTCTCTCAATGATGAGTGGATTTTCATTTCTCAGTTGATTTGGAATTGGAAATTAAATCTATCAAGGTGCTTTCAGGAATAGAGCCTCTGTCATTTTCAGTGGTGGAAATACTAGGCATATGACAAACACAAAAATAGCTAAATGTTTACACCAATGCTCAAAAAATAAACTTACAATAATAATTAAGTTGGAAAGACAGATCATCTCCATGGGCTTCCCAGGTGGCACCCCTGCGAAGTGCCAGGAGGTAAATAACTTGCCTGCCAATGCAGGAGACATGAGACTCAGGTTTGACTCCCGGATCAGGAAGATCCCCTAGAGGAGGGCATGGCAATCCACTCAAGTATTCTTGACTGAAGAATCCATGGACAGAGGAGCCTGGAGGACTACAGTCCATAGGGTACAATTGAAGAAGAGTGTGGTGTGAATGGAAAGAGGAGCATGAAAACGTATACATTATAATCTGTAAAATAGGCAGCCGGTGGGAATTTGCTTATGACTTAGGGAGCTCAAACCTGTGCTCTGGCAGTGAGAGGGGTGGGGTGTAGTAGGAGGTGGAGGCTGGTTCAAGGTGGAGCGGACACATACATCCCTGTGGCTGGTTCATGTTGAGGTGTGGCAGAAACCAAGATAGTATTGTGAAGCAATTCACCTTCAGTTAAAAATAAATGAATTTAATAAAGTTTTTTTTAAATAAATCAAAGATGACCTATAATATTGGGAGATTGTACCTTATGATTTTTCCTGTGTGGTGTATGTTCTTGATTTTCCTATAGGTAGGTTCTTTGAGAACCATCACATTGTGTGATATTCATAGAAACATTGCTGCGTCTGGAAAAATGAGCCATTATTCCTAGACTGTGTCTGTAGAGTGGGTGATGCACCCACATACCATGTACCCAACGCACAACACAAGTTCTGGGCTTTTGTTTCTTTCCTGCATCTTGCTAGGTTCTGCACTTATCTGATTCCTGAACTTTTGGCTTTATGCCCTGTTTTCTTTTTTCTTGAATTTGACCTTGGACATGACATGTAATTTGCTTCTTTGCATGACTCTCAGCACTCTGCTTAGATATGGTTTTTTTTTTTTTTTTTTGCCTCAGGGGCAGTTAACTTCCAATTATTTGATAGCTGGAGCATAGAAGATCTGACTGAATTACCAATAAGCCTGGCCCTTATCCTTATGGGCCTGAATAAACCCCAGTGAGTTGTAAGCAGAGATTCCAGTTTCAGGTTCTGATGGTTCATTACTCTGGTTCCCTTGACACAAACTTGATGAAGAAGATGAGTGAAGCTCTCCCCTTTACTTGATGACATGAATTTCTGAGCAACCAGGGAGATATAATATGTTCTGGGAGCCATTGTCGAATACATAACCAATATGATCTTATGTTTAAATCCCTTGGAATATGAGATTATACAAATATTGTTTTAATTTGATAGGATCTTGTGTGAAAGGACTAAGAAGATGGAGTGATCTGTAGTATCTTATACTATAAGGACTATATTAAAAGGGCAAATAAAAGGGCAAAAAGAGCTACAGGAAAATCCTACATTTTATATAGATTTTTTATGATAATGGTACTGTAGTAGTTCCAAAACTATTTTGTATGTAGTTTAAATAGAATAAATGAATAAATGTGTTGATGTTGTTAGGAATCAGAATTCTTATTGTAGAAGGGTGATAAAATTATGGATTAGAGGCTATTAATGAAGAACCCTAAGGTATTTGGAATCTGATATATCAGGAATACATACTTCATTCAGAGGAAGTGATTTCATTTAGGAGAAACCCTATTCAAAATGTATATAAATGAACTTAACCTACATATGCTTGAAGTAATAACTAACACTCCTGGAGTGATGAGAAGGATTAGATAAGAAGAGAAAGTCATTACTTGTTAGCATTTTACTGTGAATAGAGTCTATAAGCTTTTACTAATATAGCTAATAAACTCTAAGTCTTAATAATGATGATAATTCATTCCTCTGAATGAAATATGTATTCCTGATACATCTGATTCCAAATACCTTAGGGTTCTTCATTTATAGCCTCTAATCCATAATTTTATCACCCTTCTACAATAAGAATTCTGATTCCTAACAACATCAACACATTTATTATCACTACTAGGCTAATAATGATAGTGAATTTACTGTGATTTTTGAGATTTTGCCTCTTGAATATCTAAGAAACTGTGGTCAGGGCACAAAATAGTCCCCTCAAGTGACAACTGAATAGCAAGATAACTAACTGAAAATGATTAAAGATCCATGTAACATTGTATGACAGTTATAATTAGAAAGGAAATCTATTGTGTGTGTAATAAACTTTTACTAATATAGCTAATAAACTCTAAGTCTTAACAGGTCACAGTGAATTCTTTAATTTTTCCATCAGTATGCAAAAATTTTTGTGTTAACAGTTACTGTGAAGATTGGATGTCAGATGGAAAATTGATTGCATGGGTTACTTGAGACTGTAAAGATTGGGTTAAAGAGTGTGAAAGTGTTAGTCGCTTAGTCATGTCTGACTCTTTGCAATCCCATGGACTGTAGCCCACCAGCCTCTTCTATCTATGGAATTCTCTAGGAAAGAATACTGGAGTGGGTAGCTATTCCCTTCTCCAGGGGACCTTCCCAACCCAGGGGTCGAACTTGGGTCTTGTGCATTGCAGGCAGATTCTTTACCGTGTGAGCCACCAGGGAAGTCCCTTGGGGTAAAAGTTATTATACAGTTAAGAAGTTAGAAGCATATTTTAAGACCAAATAATGCCTAATAATGATAGTGAATTTACTGTGATTTGTGAGAATTTTGCCTCTTGAGTATCTAAGAAACTGTGGTCAGGGCACCAAATAGTCCCCTCAAGTGACAACTGAATAGCAAGATAACTAACTGAAGATAATTAAAGATCCATGTAACATTGTATGACAGTTATAATTAGAAGAGGAATCTATTGTGAGTGTAATAAACATATAAAACATGCTTATCCAAGAGGTTTATTGTTATTTATGCTTAGAAATAATCAGCATATAATAGAAATGCAATAGAATGGAAGGCCTCTTACCAGTGGATTTAAGAGACCATGTCTTGGTCAATAAAGTATATGAAGATACAGGAGACAAAGGGGAGAACTCTAGAGATTACATTCTTGTGATCATAAAATTTGGTGAGTGAAAAAAACAGGTGTGATTCTTCCAAATGGAGCAAAGTAAACTGTCTGAAACTGCACTGTGCTCCGGGAGTTGGTGATGGACAGGAGGCCTGGCGTGCTGCAGCCCATGGGGTCGCAAAGAGTCCGACACGACTGAGCGACTGAACTGAACTAAAACTGTGCTGACATCACTGGTGTGCCACCTGGTTATGGGACGCCTCCATCTTCATCCCATTTGTCAACGTGTAATAAACAAAGCAACAGGCAAGTAGAAATGTAGCTAAAGGCCGAACAACATATGGTCTTCAGAGCTTCACCTTGAAGAAGAGATCACTGGGGAGTTTGGGAAGCTTTCAAGTGGAAAACAAAGCAGGAGCACTTTGGGCTAAGAAAGAGTTCAGGCAGTAAATAAGAGATTGACTGAGTCTGCCAAGAGTATCCTGGGAGTGGTGTCTGTAATCTCTCTTGCTGGTATGGTTGGCCAGGATGATTGCCTGCTTGTTATCAGAAAGGAAATCCTAGAGGGTGGAGATGCCAGCTATAGGAGTGATTAAGTTATTGCTGAGATGTTAGAGTTGATTAACCTTTTAATCTTTTTAAATTGCCAAACTGCTAATACTTCTTTGTCTATTTAAACTAAAAATTTTGAGAAGCATTGCTGAATGGCCTTCAAAGATTTGTGACCAATTTTCTTCCCAACTAACTTGTGAATATATCTCATTTGGATTGTAACTCAGATGGGGAATTTCATAAATTCAGTTATGGTGCGCTGGAGGCAGAGCAAATGAAATTCTAAAGAGGAAGCGCTCTGAGATTTTAGTGGGGCCAGAGTCTCAGTTTTCCAATCCAAACAAAATTTAGCTGAGAAGCAAAGCAGAGAATATATGAATGGTACTCCTTGCCCAAGGCACCCACAGAGGTCTCCTAATTTGTGACTGTTGACCAGAGAAGAATGGAATCTGGTATCAAACTAAGAGAAGCAGGCAATCATGGTGGGTGAAAGATGAGGAATACAACAGTGAGACTGAATTAGAGTTTGGTCCAGGAATGTTTCAGAGCTGAGCAGATACTTGTAGTCATTTCATATTAGATATCTGTACCAGTGTGTAGTGGTGTGTTCTTCATGGTAGAAAAACCAATTGGAGGAAGAGTCACTGTTAAAACATGGTGTACTCTAAGGAATTCCCTCTCAGTTCAGTGGTTAAGACCCCACACTTCCACTGGATGGGGTACAGGTTTGATCCCTGATCAGGAAACTAGGATCCTTCATGCCACACAGCCAAAAAAAATAGAATAGAATAAAATAAAATAAAAATGTCCTGTTTTCCCATTTCCAGTTCTTTGCTAAACAATTGGCTTTTGTTTTCTTTTAACATTTTGGAGTGTATCCAAGATATATTTTCTTTCTTCTTTTAACTAAAGGGATCTTAACCAATTGTTCTAAATTTGCATAAATTTGAATACTGTTTTGCATTGAGTAGGAGTTTGCCCCTCAGTGTTTCCTAAGAACATAAAGTTTGATGGGAGTAGAATTGAAATGTAAAAACTATCAATTTCAAGTATGTTACAATGTCAAACAACTGGTAATTGTAAAATTTGGCTGTTAGTCCTGTGTCCCCAAAACTTGAATCACTATATCTGTCAATATCAATGCTATGATTAAAGTTAATAAATAATGCCAATAAATTTCTTGACAAAACTTAGAAGCTAGCATTACATAGAAATCGGATATTGTTTATTATAAAATTGATTACTTATCTTCATATTTTAATTATGGGATGATAGTAACAGAATATGTAATATTTAAAGATTTAAAATACATCTCTTTGACATATCCCTCAATCATTGTCTATGTTTTTTTGTTTGTTTGCTTTTTGGCTCTTTTTTTAAAGATATTTCTTACTCTCTGAAAGTGCAAGTTCAGTTCAGTTCAGTTCAGTCGCTCAGTCGTGTCCAACTCTTTGCGACCCCGTGGACTGCAGCATGCCAGGCCTCCCTGTCCATCACCAACTCCCGGAGTTTACTCAAACTCATGTCCATAGAGTCAGCGATGCCATCCAGCCATCTCATCCTCTGTTGTCCCCTTCTCCTCCTGCCCCCAATCCCTCCCAGCATCAGGGTCTTTTCCAATGAGTCAACTCTTCGCACGAGGTGGCCAAAGTATTGGAGTTTCAGCTTCAGCATCAGTCCTTCCAATGAACACCCAGGACTGATCTCCTTTAGGATGGACTGGCTGGATCTCCTTGCAGTCCAAGGGACTCTCAAGAGCCTTCTCCAACATTTACTACATGCTTATTTTGTATATTTTCT
Source organism: Cervus elaphus (assembly GCF_910594005.1). NCBI lineage: Eukaryota > Metazoa > Chordata > Mammalia > Artiodactyla > Cervidae > Cervus > Cervus elaphus. The sequence goes on along the minus strand of NC_057819.1, from coordinate 55,375,898 downwards.
GCACCTGCTCATTCCTCTAAGGAGCCCTGACTCCTTTTATTGGGGAATAGTATTAGAAACTAAGATCGGCATAGACATTCTCTTTGGTATGGGGCTGATGTTACTTCTTGGCTCTCTCGGCAAGGAAAAATAATTTTAAAAAAGGAAATAGATGAGTGCATATTTATCTGTGTCAGACCCTTTGCGATCCCTTGGACCTTGGCCTGCCAGGCTTCTCTGTCCATGGAATTCTCCAGGCAAGAATATTGGAGTGAATTGCCATTTCCTTCTCCAGGTGATCTTCCCAACCCAGGGATTGAACCTGTGTCTCCAGCATCTCCTGAATTGGCAGGTGGGTTCTTTATCACTGTGCCACCTGAGATTAATATACACATGTCTATAAATACCTACAAATGTATATGGAAATATGTAAATTTGGAAATATCCAGAAATAGAAATATTTATATATGTAGCTATCAGTGTTGTGTTAACATTAAACATGACTTCATACCAGTGTCTCCAACCCTGGGTTCATTACCACCTGGATCCTTCAGGTCTCCCCGGCTTATGTGTACCTTCCACCATGGGACGTCTGGCTTTCCACCATCTGTTTTCTCTTTACTTAATTGCTTAATTTTAGTATAGCAGTATCAGAATTGTCAATCCGTACCTCTGTGGCAAACAACATTATCAACTAGAGTACAGTGCTTATGTAGATTTATTTTGGCTTTTACTTTACAGCCTCCACTCATTTCGGTAGTTACTTAGGTCAACACCTTTTCTTTCCCAGTCTCTTAAGTGAGGTTGTTTCATGCATTTGTAATGCAGTTAGCTTGTTTTGTCACATTCTGCATTCCATTGTGGGATTCTTCCAACCTTGTAAATGACTTTTTAAAAAATTTGCACTTGTTAATTTTCACTCTGTGTTCTGTAAATTTCTATGGGTTTTGATAAATACATAGTATCATGTATTCACCACTACAATATTATATAGCATGGTTTCAATGCCTTAAAATAATCTCCTGTACTTCACCTATTTAACACATCTCCTGCGTCCCCAAGCACAAAGCAACCGCTGATTTTTTTAAAAAAATCGTACCTATCATTTTGCCTTTTCCAGAAAATCATACAATTTTTCATTATTTATTTTTTTCAGATTGGCTTGTTTCATTCAGCAATATGTATTTACAGTTTATCCATGTCTTTTCATGGCTCTGTAGCTCATTTCTGTTTATCACTGAATGACATCCTACTGTTTGTATGTATTACAGTTGTTTTTTTCACACCTGTTGAAAGAGAACTTGGTTGCTTCTGACTTTTCACAATTAGGAGTAAAGTTGCTATAAATATTTGCATGCAGGCTTTTTTTTTTTTAATTGGAGGATAATTGGTTTACAATATTGAGTTGGTTTCTGCCATACATCAACATGGGTCGGCTCTAGGTATACATATGTCCTCTCTTGAATCTCTCTCCCACCTACTGCGCCATCCCACCCTAGTGTCCCGTCGCATCCCATCTAGAGTCACAGAGCACTAGATTTGAGCTCCCTGAATCACACAGCAAATTCCCACTGGCTATCTAATTTTACATATGATAATGTGTATTTTTCCATGCTACTCTCTCATTTCATCCCACCCTCTCCTTCCCCCGCTGTGTCCACAAGTCTGTTCTCTAGTCTACGTCTCCATTGCTGCCCTGCAAATAGGTTCATCTGTCCCATCTTTCTAGATTTCTTCCAAGATTTTTTCTTCATCTTTGATTTCCTCTACTTCGAAAATGCTATGCCTACATATAGTTATTTGGGATTTATTCTGCTAGAAGATCGCTGTGCTTTCTGGATCTGTGATTTGGTGTCTGAAATTAATTTGGGGAAATTCCCAGTTTATTGTTTCAGGTATTTTTTTCCGTTCCTTTCTTTCTTCTTCTGGTTTTCTCATACATGTACATTATACATTTTGTAGTTGTTCTGTAGTCCTTGGATGGCTTCCCTGGTGGCTGAGACAATAAAGAATCTGCCTGCAATACAGGAGACCTGAGTTTGATCCCTGGGTTGGGAAGATCTCCTGGAGGAGGACGTGGCAACCCACTCCAGTATTCTGGCCTGGAGAATCCCCATGGACAGAGAGCCTGGTGAACTACAGTCCATGGGGTTGCAGAGTCAGACATGACTGAGCAACTAAGTATGTTATAGTCCTTGGATAATCTTTTTTTTTTTTTTTGGCAGTCTTTGTTGGTTTTGCTTTTCAGTTTTGAGGATTTATTTATATTGTGATGTCCTCAAACTCAGAGATTCTTTCCCCAGTCATGAACAGTCTGCTTGTAAACCCATTAAAGGCTTCATTTCTGCCACAGTGTTTTTGATCTCTGGCATTTCTCTTTGGTTCCTTCCTAGGATTTCCATCTCTCTGCATACATTGTCCATCTATTTTTGCATGCTGTCTACTCTGTCCATTAGTGCTTTTAGCATATCAATCATAGATCTTTCAAGATTCTGATATGATAATTCTCATGTCCCTGCCATGTCTGATTCTGATGCTTCCTCTGTCTCTTCAAGTTGTGCGTTTCCCCTTTTAGTATGCCTTGTAATTTTTTCTTTGATAGACACGAACAAAGAACTGTTGTAAATAGGCTTTTAGTCATATGGTGGGGGGAGGGGCAAAGAGAAGTGTTTCAAGGTCCTATGATTAGACCTGAGTGTTTTGGTGAGCTCTGGACTGTGAACTTCACAAGTGTTTCTGCTTTTTTCTGTCCCCTTGGGTGGAAGTGGATGGCTTGAGTGGGCTCAGGTTGAGTATTTCCCTTCTCCCACTTGTAGGGCTAGCTGACTGAACTGAGTATTTCTCAGGTAACTCTCAGGTGAGTTGTTGTTGTTCAGTCAGTAAGTCATGTCCGACTCTTTGCAACCCCGTGGACTGCAGCACACCAGACTTCCCTGTCCTTCACTATCTCCCAGAGTTTGCTCAAACTCATGTCCATTGAGTTGGTGATGCCATCCAACTATCTTATCCTCTGTCACCCCACTTTGCCTCCTGCTTTCAATCTTTCCCAGTATCAGGGTCTTTCCCAGCATCAGGGTCTTTATCAGCTGACTTTTCCAGAGTCAGCTCTTCACATCAGGTCACCAAAGTATTGAAGCTTCAGCATCAGTCCTTCCAATGAATATTCAGGGTTGATTTCCTTTAGGATTGACTAGTTTGATCTCCTTTCTGTTTAAGGGACTCTCAAGAGTCTTTTCTAGCACATTTCAAAAGCCTTAATTCTTTGGTACTCAGCCTTCTTAATGGTCCAACTCTCACATTCCTACAGGTGAGTTAGACTCTGATAATACCCCAGCCAGTTAAGCTCAGGTTAATTAGTTTCCCCTGAGGGCAGGCCTTAAGAAGAACAGATTGTCCTGATATATTTCAAAATGGTTTCCTTTCCCTACTGGTCCTGGTAACACAAGGGGATTTTTCTCTGATATTTACTATGAGGATCTGGTTGAACTGGAGGTAAAACACACGGAAATGTAGGAATCCCCCTGTGACTGGGTTCCCTGAGTTTTTTAACTGCCAGAGTTGTCCACACAGAGCCTCCAGCAATTCACCAATTATGGTGCAGGTCTTCTCCTGCCTCGCTGGTTCTCTTGGCAGCTTCTGCTTGTGAGTCTCTGCTCAGGTCCCCTGACTTTCTGTACTCACCTGTCTGACTCTCCAGTCTTGGGGACAGTGATTTACCCTGTGTTCTCCCCTCTCTTATGGATCCTAGAAGAGTTCTTGGTTTTTCATTCTGTTCAGCTTTTTACTTGTTGTTAGGATGGGGGCGGTGACTTCCAAGCTCCTTACAAGTGAAGTCTGCAGGCTTTTTGGTGAACATAAGTTTTCAAATAAGTTGCATAAATGCCTATGAACATGACTGCTGCATTGTATGGTAAGAGTATGTTTAGCTTTATAAGAAACTGTCAAACTCTCCCTGTTTGCATCCCCACCATCAATGAATGAGAGTTGCCTTGCATCCATGTCAGCAATTGGTATTGTTTAATTTTTGGATTTTAGCTTTTCTATGGTGTAGTGGCATCTCTTTGTTGTTTTAATTTGCATTTCCTTAATGACTGGTTTCAAGCATATTTTCTTTTGTTTATTTGCCGTCTGTTTGTTGTCTTTGGTGAGGTGTCCAGGCATTTTGCCCATTATTTATTTATTTATTTTTTATTGTTGAGTTTTAAAATTTCCTTCTGTATCTTAGCCAGAGGAAGATAATGTGTTTTTCAAATCATTTACCCTCATCTGTGGCTTGCCTTTCTGTTCCCTTAAAAGTTTTTTTCACAGGATAGAAAATTTTACTTTTAATAAAACCTAACTTATCTAGTTTTTCTTTCATGAAGTGTGCTTTTGTTATTGTATCTGAAGACTTATCACAAAATTTTAGGTCACACATATTTTCCTTTACTTTAGTTCATAGTGATACATTTCAGTATCTTCTTGCTTGCAAACTTCCCTTATAACCATTGCAATTAATTAAAAGCACCAAAATCTGAAGACGTTAGCCTGTTAATTACTTAATCTATAATTATTGATTTCTAAGTTACCTTGAACAAGATGCAATCTAAATGTAAAAAACTTTCTAACAAAAAGCTTTAATGTTTTTAAAAAACATTTAGTTTTACAATTTTTTTCTTCAAGGGCTTAAATAGACAGGTAGCAAAGAAAAATTTATACTACCATTGGAAGCTCTTTTTCTTTCTTCTGTTACTTTATTTCCACATTAGTTTTGTTGTAAAACTTTGTAGTCATTTTTAGTGTATATATAAAATATTTGTAAATTTTTAAGGCCTCCACTTATTTTTTAACTGGTAGACTATCATGACATATTTGAATTTGGTTATGAATCACATGTGCACCATAATCAGTTCTAAGTATATTTCTTTGTTATATGTCTTAGTAAGAATGTTGTTCTTACCATGATGATGTGTGCCATCAAAATTTGCATATATATCATTACTAGAAAAATAAATTCTTCTTTTTCACAACAGGATTCATAATAATCTCAGATGTTTCACCTTAAATGGAATGATTTTTTAAGTTACACTTTGAGTCCATAAATTTTATGAAAAAAATATTATTAGGATTGGCTTGTTTTCTATTTGAAGCCTCTGATGACATAGATATGAAACAGGTATAATTAATTATTTGTGATTTGCTAATGCAACCAACAAATTAACTGCTATCATTTTACTTTTTAAATTTATGTACAAGAAAACAGAACAGAAAATTAGCTACATTAGTATAAAAGCAGTGTCATTTGATCTAGATGAAAAGTCATTCACAGAATAATAGTAATTACATCTCTGTGGCTGCATTTTCTGTTTTCATCCCTGTACACACAGAGATGTTAAATATCAAGAGTAAAGTAGATCCTGGAATTTCTTTAGATTTCTGACTTCTGATTTTTATATAGCTATTGGTATCTCTGTTATCCTTATGTCATGCGTGTGTGTGTGTGTTAGTTGCTCAGTCTTGTCTGATTTTTTGTGATCCCATGGACTGTAGCCTGCCATGGAATTCTCCAAGCAAGAATACTGGAGTGGATTGCCATTCCTTTCTCCAGATCATCTCCAGGGATCAAACCTGGGTCTCCTTCATTGCAGGCAGATTCTTTACCCTTTGAGCTACCAGAAAAGACCCGTGTCATGGTAGATAGTAAATATTTTAAATAAGGTATATGTTCAGTTCAGTTCAGTCACTCAGTCGTGTCTGACTCTTTGCAGAGTCAGACTGCAGAATGCCAGGCCACCCTGTCTATCACCAACTCCTGGAGTTTACTCAAACTCATGTCCATTGAATCGGTGATGCCATCCAACCATCTCATCCTCTGTCATCCCCTTCTCCTCCCACCTTCAATCTTTCCCAGCATCAGGGTCTTTTCTTTTTTTTTTTTTTTTAGTTTTTTGACTGTTGAGTTTTTTTTTTTTTTTTTAATTTTTTATTAGTTGGAGGCTAATTACTTCACAACATTTCAGTGGGTTTTGTCATACATTGATATGAATCAGCCATAGATTTACACGTATTCCCCATCCCGATTCCCCCTCCCACCTCCCTCTCCACCCGATTCCTCTGGGTCTTCCCAGTGCACCAGGCCCGAGCACTTGTCTCAGATTCCCAGCTCAGGTGGGATGCATGAGACAAGTGATCAGGGTCTTTTCAAATGAGTCAGCTCTTCATATCAGGTGGCCAAAGTATTGGAGTTTCAGCTTCATCATTAGTCCTTCCAATGAACACTCAGGGCTGATTTCCTTTAGGATGGACTGGGTGGATCTCCTTGCAGTCCAAGGGACTCTCAAGAGTTTTCTCCAAAACCAGAGTTCAAAAGCATCAATTCTTCGGCACTCAGCTTTCTTTCGAGTCCAACTCTCACATCCGTACATGACTACTGGAAAAACCATAGCCTTAACTAGATGGACCTTTGTTGGCAAAGAAATGTCTCTGCTTTTTAATATGCTATCTAGGTTGGTCATAACTTTTCTTCCAAGGAGTAAGCATCTTTTCATTTCATGGCTGCAGTCACCATCTGCAGTGATTCTGGAGCCCAAAAAATAAAGTCTGACACTGTTTCCACTGTTTCTCCATCTATTTCCCATGAAGTGATGGGACCAGATGCCATGATCTTAGTTTTCTGAATGTTGAGCTTTATACCAACTTTTTCACTCTCCTCTTTCACTTTCTTCAAGAGGCTCTTTAGTTCTTCTTCACTTTCTGCCATAAGGGTGGTGTCATCTGCATATCTGAGGTTATTGATATTTCTCCCAGCAATCTTGATTCCAGCTTGTGCTTCATCCAGCTCAGTGTTTCTCGTGATGTACTCTGCATAGAAGTTAAATAAGCAGGGTGACAGTATACAGCCTTGACGTACTTCTTTTCCTATTTGGAACCATCCTGGAATATGAAGTCAAGTGGGCCTTAGGAAGCATCACTACGAACAAAGCTAGTGGAGGTGATGGAATTCTAGTTGAACTATTTCAAATCCTAAAAGATGGTGCTGTGAAAGTGCTGCACTCAATATGCCAGCAAATTTGGAAAACTCAGCAGTGGCCACAGAACTGGAAAAGGCCAATTTTCATTCCAATCCCTAAGAAAGGCAATCCCAAAGAATGCTCAAACTACCTCACAATTGCACTCATCTCACACTCTAGTAAACTAATGCTCAAAATTCTCCAAGCCAGGCTTCAACAAAATGTGAACCGTGAACTTACAGATATTCAAGTTGGTTTTAGGAAAGGCAGAGGAACCAGAGATCAAATTGTCAACATCCACTGGATCATCGAAAAAGCAAGAGAGTTCCAGAAAAACATCCATTTCTGCGTTATTGACTATGCCAAAACCTTTGACTGTATGGATCACAATAAACTGTGGAAAATTCTGAAAGAGAGGGGAATACCAGACCACCTGACCTCCCTCTTGAGAAATCTGTATGCAGGTCAGGAAGCAACAGTTAGACCTGGACATGGAACAACAGACTCATTCCAAATAGGAAAAGGTATATATTATCATCACCTTTTTAGGAGTCAGAAATTTAGTACATGACTTTTCATTAAATAAATTCAGTTTTGAGGTTAGGCTGCTGAAAGAGTATGTAAAATAAGAATTGCCAATAAGTTAAAGATACTACTGTCATCTAATAAATGGCTGAACCATGTAGCAGTGCTATTCAGGCTGTTCTCTGTATGCTCTGCCAAAGAACTGCTCTGCTCTTTCTTGCATGTATTTCATGTGTACCTAGGCTGTATGTTCCCATGTTTCCAACTGATCTATTCCTCTGACTCCAACTGGTCATTTGATGGTTTCATTAATCTTGCAGACCAGGACACCAGTTGACTCACAGGAGAGCAGCACAGAATGTTATTTTTTATGCCTACCCGAGACTTGAAAGAGATGCTTGTCCTAATCATTTACCTCAAAAGATAATCTATTTCGTAAGCAATAGTCGTACAGTTGTCTTGAAGCATGGGTTTTTTTTGAGTCTGGAAGTGATCAGTGGAGAAAGGCAGGTTGTTGCTGATTGTCTTTCAGATTTAACTACACATTAAGGTGAGAATTCTCTTTAGTGCACACAAGTCTTGTAGGCTATTAGATAAAACCGTGCCAGAATTGGGAAAGTCAAAGTGGAGGTCTACTAAACCCAGGCATCCTATTTTAATGCAACTGTTAAAGATAAAACTTCATTGAAAAGGAATAATCAAGAAAAAATTGCCAAACTGAACAGGATCCTGGGGGAAAACTTCCCATAAACTAAGACTGTTGTGGCCAAAGCAGAATATATGGTCACCTTACTTATTATCCTAGAATTTCCAAAGTTTTCTTCCATCATATACCTCTGTCCTTCATTTTCCAACTTCCTATCCTTGGGGCAATTGCTTTACATTTTTCAACTTTTGAGGCATTTATTTCCATATTTTTAAATATGTGCAAGCTGTTTTAAAACATTATTGACTTATTATAGTAGGTGAGCATTTTTCTCTCTATCCTTTTTCTACTCCCCAATATAAAATTCCAATTTTTGGTTAAACCAATTTTTGGTGTTTTCGTTATGAGTGTGTGTGTGGGTGGGGGAGGGTAGTCACTGCTGAAGTCAAGTATTAATATAAAAAGTTTGTTGTTAGACCTTTTTCCCTTTGAAGTTGATAATTGTCTTTTTTCCCCATTTATTTAGTTTTCTTTTAATTAAAAGCTGTCTTTCTATATTCTTTAACAGTTCTGTAAAATATTTATGAATCCAATATTCTAAGTAGTTAAACTTCTAAGATAATCTGCCAGTAGCTTCACCACCATCTTTTACTTAGTTTTGCTAACAGTATCCTTTCTGGAACGCTCCATCTTCTGTTCCATGATGGCGTGTGGTGTAGACTGCCTGCCCCGCTCTCATCTTGGGACTTCCTTTTGGCAAGTTCATACAAATTCGTTTCATCTCTTTCCTCTGTTAGAACCTTGTTCTGGATTTCATGTCTTCTTTTTTGCCTATTTACTTAATTTTACTGTAATATATTCTTCAGTAGCTTCTTACAGAAATGTCCATGGGAAGTTAAAATTTTAGAGACTTGATATTTCTCAATTGTGCTCCACCACTCCATTTTACTAGCATCCTATGTTTCTATTTGGAAATCCAGCACTGTTCATATTTCTGAGTTGGTGGAAATTAGTAGTAAGAAACATTTTAATTACTGCTAACCATATGAAGGGGATATGTATGCATTCAAGGTATTGCCTGGTAGTGTTATTAATGAAAAAAAAAAACACTAATTTTTGTGTTCTACTTGTATCCAGTAGTATTTTTTCAAGAGGCTCAATGGTATATAAATTGCTGTCTTTAAAAGTATGTTTTTGATTGAATACTCTGGAATATACACAATATACTACAATCACCAAATTAGATTTCATCTCATGATGATTGTACTTAACATTTTGTAGGACGAATTAATGATTTCATTGCTTGTTTGTATCTCGAGCTTAATTAGAATCTTGTGCAAGAGGAACATACCTACTAGTAACGATTACCAAGACATGCGTTATTTGTGTCATTTTATAATTATAAGATCTCTCAGTTCCGAACAAAAGTAAAATCATTAGAGATGACAAAATACTAATAAAATCTCACACGAAGAGTGAGCTTTAAATCATAATTAAAACGATGAAAAGTCTATTGCACTGACATAAAGGCTCATAGGTGAAATATAACGAAAGGAAATTAACTTTTTTTTCCACATCAAGTTGGTAGAGGTGGGGACTCCATGTGATTTAAGTTAATAATATTAAAGTCACTGTTGTTCAAAGAGCCTCAATAAAGAAAGCTTGCAATGCAAAAATCAGTTAGAGAACAGTTCTTCAAAGCATGACCTGGAAAATATTATGTCCCCAAATAGTTGCTTGTGAGAAATTTAACTTCAATGACATTACAAAAATATCTGAATATTGATTGACATCTTGTTTGTTAAGATAACTTACCCTCAACAAAAATGGGCATTTGTCATAAATATTTTAAAAATAAAACTTAGGTGTTCTACTGAAGGTTTTGAAATGATATCTTCATTTTAAGTGCAGTGATTGGTTTCACAGAGCAAAGGGCATAGAAATTTGTCTTAGTAAATATCTCATATAGACTCCTTGATCATGAAATAGAAAATAATGGCTTAACTACATGTATATTATAGTAAGCATATTAAGCTTTCCTGTGCACATATTAATTGATCAGGAATTATGAGAAAATTATAATGAATAATAATGACTTCTGCTTCTCGAAGTAGCAAAGGACATAGAATTGGAAGCCTGAGAAAGATATTTGAATTTGGTTGTTTTTTTATCAAGGGCAAGTAGTATGACAACATTATTAAGGATAAAGGAATAAAATCATTTTATTCCATAAATGAATGTTTTATTCCATGAATGAATGTTTCTAATTCATAAATTAGAGTTTCACTGGTGAATGCTACTCCTAGGAAGTATTGGATAGGTTTTCAAGGAAATGACATTAGTCTGCCATAACAACCCCTAACTAACGTGGATGCATAGGATCTTTCTTTCCCATTTTCTCTTCCATACTAATCCTTTCAATATATTAGACTTTGCGGGGAATAATATTGCTGGTTATAACACTTACTTGCTGATAGTTAATAAATTTTTGATGCTTTTTTGTTTATAAATGTAATGCCTCTATTACAATGTATTTGTTCACTTGTTATAAGAAATATCAGGTCACTAAGAAATACTAAGTTCTTCTTATCCAAATTTGTCTAAGTGATTTTAGTACTTTGGTGCTTGGGCTGGAAAATATATACACTTTACTGAGTCAGTGTCTTTTTGCATTCTGGTGATCAGTTCTCCACTCAATTCTCCAGATGGGAACAAGCAGACACCTTATTGGAGAACATTTGGCCCCATTTTTGTTTTTGCATTTGTTTCTTCAGCTAAGAATATCCCAGTATCTCATTTTCTTTTCTTTATTGCTCTTTTGCATGGGCTGATTATTTCAATGGTTTTTCCCACAGTAACAGTCACATCCTTTCCCTGTTCACTGTGCTAAATGATTGTCCCATTTAGTGCTTATTTGCTAGCTTGATTTCTTGCTTCTAGACTAATTATTTTTCTTTAAAGGGGCAATGGCAAATAGAAGAGACTGTTAGTCTAAACATTTACTATGGGTTCTATTATCTTCTCTATTTCACTAACAACAAATACAACATTTACTTAAACAACAGCAAACAAACAGCAAAATCTAGAAGTTGTCAAATCACATGGTGTATTCCCAATATTTTGAACTACCTCAATATGAGATAATTTTTCACTCATGGGATTTTTTTGCCCCACTGATTGACCTTGGGGCATTCATCCCCCTCCAACACACAGACACACTAATTCAAGCTACATAGTTAGAGAACAGCCATATTAATAAAACAGAACTGGCCTCCTGGCCTCTGCACTGTGTTGGTCCAATCAGAACCTATCTGAAATTAAGCTGTTAAGTGTAGGTCTTACTCTGATGGGTCTTTTGAAATTTCAACCCTAGATTTTTTTTTTTTTTTTTATTGCCATGTTTTCTGCCAAAGGCAGACAACTGGCTGCGGAGATAAAAAGATAAAAAGACTGGAGCTGACTTTAATGAATAGCAATGGTGATAGAGGGAGAAAAATCATTAATGGATTTAAACAGCTGACTTGCCTTTGTCCTGAGCCCAGCCACATCCTTGAGTCTTTGAGATACTTTTACAGTCTTATATGATAAAGTCCCCCTTTAAACATTTATGCTACCCTGGTTTAGGTTTTCTTATTGTTAATGAAAGCAGTCTAAGAAATGTATTTTTCAAGACCCAAGATGTTTTACCTTAGTATTGTCTATACTTCTTTATGGAGAAGGAAATGGCAACCTCCAGTATTCTTGCCTGGAAAGTTCCATGCAGAGGAGTCTGATGGGCTACAGTCCATAGGGTCAGAAAGAGTCAGACACGACAAAGCGACTGAGCACACATACTTCTCTATGTTGTTACAAAACAAAACATAAAGTAAAAATGAAACATTAAAAACATGATCCCTCACTTCTGTCAGTCAATAAAGAAAAGTTTCTGAGCTATGATCCTTCCTAGATGATGTTGAACAGTCCCAAACCCTTGAAATTCCATAACTGGGTGTCATGTGGTTGATGATATACCAGCGTTTTCCTGGTATATCAAAGACAACAATTTTACTTTATTCTGTAACAGACACTTTGCATATTTTATTTATCCCTGAAAGACAGTATTTATATATTGGTTCATATTTTTCTTTTAGTTTTCTTTATATTTTGGCTGTCTTTTCTAAAAGGAAAAGAGTTAGCTTTATTGCTTTTGAATGTTTGTATGTGCACATACAAACATATGTGTGTATTTATCTATAACCCACCTATATGCAATATATGCACATAAAGTTTTGTGTGTATATGTATATATCAGTTCAGTTCAGTCGCTCAGTCGTGTCCGACTCTTTGTGACCCCATGAATCGCAGCACACCAGGCCTCCCTGTCCATCACCAACTCCCGGAGTCCACCCAAACCCATGTCCATCGAGTCGGTGATGCCATCCAGCCATCTCATCCTCTGTCGTCCCCTTCTCCTCCTGCCCCCGATCCCTCCAGCATCAGGGTCTTTTCCAATGAGTCAGCTCTTCGCATGAAGTGGCCAAAGTACTGGAGTTTCAGCTTCAGCATCAGTCCTTCCAATGAACACCCAGGACTGATCTCCTTTAGGATGGACTGGTTGGATCTCCTTGCAGTCCAAGGGACTCTCAAGAGTCTTCTCCAGCACCACAGTTAAAAGCATCAATTCTTTGGTGCCCAGCTTTCTTTATAGTCTGACTCTCACATCCATACATGACTACTGGAAAAACCATAGCCTTGACCAGACAGACCTTTGTTGTCAAAGTAATGTCTCTGCTTTTAAATATATGTATATATAAACTTGACATTTGTTAGAGCATTTAATTTTCCCCAGTTGCTCCCATAAAGATCTTGAGTGAGTGAGTGAAGTGAGTGAAGTTGCTCAGTCATGTCCGACTCTTTGTGACCCTGTGGACTGTAGCCTACCAGGCTCCTCTGCCCATGGGATTTTCCAGGCAAGAGTACTGGAGTGGGTTGCCATTTCCTTCTCCAGGGGATCTTCCTGACCCAGGGATTGAACCCAGGTCTCCCTCATTGGAGGCAGACGCTATAACCTCTGAGCCACCCACATTAAAAAGTGCATAAAATTAAAGCAAAACCATTTCATTTTAGTGTGAATCCTCGCTTTCTTCAGAGGTCATAGAAATTTAAGCAGCCACACTACTTTTTTTCTTTATTTAGAAAATTCTAATAAAAGCAGTGATGTAAAAAGTTCTTTCAAAGGTTTCCAGGGACTGCAGGACTTCTTTGATTTGTAGTTACAAAAATAAGTTTCAGGATGACATCAGCAAGACGGAGACTAGGGAGCCCCAGACCCTCCCAACAGAGACATCCATTCAACAATACATGAACCAGTTCCCTCTGTGAGAAATTCAGAACCAGTTAAGAGGCACTTGCACCCCAGGGGGGCAGTGAAACCAGCCAGCAACCAAGTCAGTAGGAAATTTATGACACCCACTCTGCCAGGCTGGATCTGGAGAAAACTCCCAACTCTTGGCTTCTTTCTGACGAGGGAAAGAGAAGAATGAAACGTATATCCAACTGTTCAGACTTTTGTGGGGAGTCTGCCTGAAGGAGTTTCTGTCTTGACTGAAGCTAAGTGCTGACAAGAAAGGGTGCCAGGTTCAGGGAAGCTGAGAATTAGGTGATGATCTGGACTAGCTCAATGCAGAGGAAATCCCCTACTCCTGGCTTCTCCCTAGGGAGGGAAAGAGTTAGAACATGTATCCAACGTTCAGTTTGGTTGGGGGAGGAAGGGAGTTCTCTCTTCCATTACCTATATATTTTTTTTTCCCTTTATTTATTTATTTATTTTTTCAGTGGGTTTTGTCATACATTGTTATGAATCAGCCATAGATTTACACGTATTCCCCATCCTGATCCCCCCTCCCACCTCCCCCTCCACCCAATTCCTCTGGGTCTTCCCAGTGCACCAGGCCCGAGCACTTGTCTCATGCATCCAACCTGGGCTGGTGATCTGTTTCACCATAGATAATATACATGCTGTTTTTTCAAAACATCCCACCCTCACCTTCTCCCACAGAGTTCAAAAGTCTGTTCTGTACTTCTGTGTCTCTTTTTCTGTTTTGCATATAGGGTTGTCGTTACCATCTTTCTAAATTCCATATATATGTGTTAGTATGCTGTAATGTTCTTTATCTTTCTGGCTTACTTCACTCTGTATAATGGGCTCCAGTTTCATCCACCTCATTAGAACTGATTCAAATGAATTCTTTTTAACAGCTGAGTAATATTCCATGGTGTATATGTACCACAGCTTCCTTATCCAGTCATCTGCTGATGGGCATCTAGGTTGCTTCCATGTCCTGGCTATTATAAACAGTGCTGCGATGAACATTGGGGTGCACGTGTCTCTTTCAGATCTGGTTTCCTCAGTGTGTATGCCCAGAAGTGGGATTGCTGGGTCATGTGGCAGTTCTATTTCCAGTTTTTTAAGAAATCTCCACACTGTTCTCCATAGCGGCTGTACTAGTTTGCATTCCCACCAACAGTGTAAGAGGGTTCCCTTTTCTCCACACCCTCTCCAGCATTTATTGCTTGTAGACTTTAAAAATATGGAACGCTTCACGAATTTGCGTGTCATCCTTGCACAGGGGCCATGCTAATCTTCTCTGTATAGTTCCAATTTTAGTATATGTGCTGCCGAAGCGAGCACCATTACCTATATTTTTCTTAGATGTTTTAATCTTCTCTTTATTTTTCATTTCATGCTTTAAAAAAAATGTAGCAAAAGAACATTAGGAACACAGCATGAAATCTACCCACTTAGCAAATTTTCTTATGTACAAGGAAAGTGATGTTAACTACAAGGACCGTGTTGTAGAGGCGATCTCTCAGACTTATTCACTGTGCATAGCTGAGCCTTGCCTGAGCTTGTCTCTCCATATGGCATGCTTGTTGAAGAACATTTGACTGTAAGTGCCTCTATTATTTCTCAAGATTGTTTCAGCTGTTTGAAGTCCTCTGTGGTTCCCTATGAATTTGGGGTTTGTTTTTTCTATTTCTACAGGAAATGCCATTGAGATTTTGATAGGGATTTTACAGACTCTACATATTGCTTTAAATATTAGATCTTACAATCAATGAACATGGGATGTCTTTCCATTTATTTGGGTTGTCTTCATTTTCTTTCAGCAATGTTTTATAGTTTTCAGTGTTCAGATCTTTCCTTTCCTTGGTTAAGTTTATCATTATTTTATTATTTTTGATATTATCATAAATGGGATTGTTCTATTAATTTCTTTTACAGACTATTGTTAATAGAAACACAGCTAGTTTTTGTATACTGATTTTTATATCCTGCAACTTTACTGAATTCATTTATTATTTCTGTTTTTTGAGATTCTGATACACTCTTTTAATGATTCCTTTTGTATTCTCTTTATCTTAATTGGAGTATGATTGCTTTACAGTGTTGTGTTAGTTTATGCTGCACAACAACATGGATCAGCTATATGGATACATATACCCCTTTCCTCTTCAGTCTCCCTCCCACCCACCCATCCCACCCTTCTTGGTCATCACAGAGCTCAGAGCTGAGCTCCCTGTGCTAGACAGTAGTTTCCCACTAGCTGTTTATTTTACCCATGGTAGCATATATATGTCAATTGTACTGTCTCAGTTCATCCCACCGTCTCCTTCCCCCACTGTGTCCACAAGTCCATTCTCTATATCTGCATCTCTATTCCTGCCCTGCCAATAAGTTCATCAGTACCATTTTTCTAGATTCCATATGTATGTGTTAATATGTAATATTTTTATCTTTCTGACTTACTTCACTCTATATAACAGACTCTAGATTCATCTACATCACTACAGATGACTCAATTTTGTTCCTTTTTATGACTGAGTAATATTTCTAACTGTCTTTAGGTAGAGTTTGGGGTCGAGGTTTTCTATACATGAGATCATGTCATCTGAAGACAGGGGCAATTTTACTTCTTCCTTTCTTATTTGGATGCCTCTTATATATTTATTTTTTTCTTGCCTTATTGCTCTGACTAGAACTTCCAGTACCATGTTGAATAGGAATGGTGAATGAGAGTGAGCATCTTTACCTTGTTCCCGATCTTAGAAGAAAAACGTTCAACCTTTCACCACTGAGTATGATAACTGAGGACTTGTCATATGCAGCCTTTATTATGTTGAGATACATTCCTTCTGTAACCACATCTTTCACCTCTGTTCTCTGCACCTCTCAGGCATCTAGAATATGCCAGGTCCTGGAAGTGCTCAGTGACAGGCAAGACACAAGTCAGTCCCTTGGGCAGCCCCCAGAAAAGTTGGAATGTTGGATGCACAGTTCAACTCTTTCATTTCCCAGGGAGAAGCTGGGATTTGGAGGTTTTCATCCATTTGCTGAAGGCTGAGTTACACAAGTGTGTGCATGCTCTTCCAAACTGGTATTGTTCTCAACAGCCCCCAACATATGACCTTTTCCTGTCAGTGCTCAGATTCAGGCAAGGCAGAAATAAGTTCAGAAGTATCAGATCTTTGGCCCAGTTGTTTCATTCCTTCCCCATGCTGAAACTGGGAGTTGAGGGTTTCCTCATGATTATGTGATGTTGTGTCAGGAGTGGGCTTATGGTGCTAGGGAATATTAAATTTTCCCACTGGTTTCAATAAGGTTGTTTTCATACTTGCTAGAAGTTTCTCAGCTGGTTTCTGGACTGCTCATAGAGAATCTGTGTATTTTTGCTGAATCTTTTTATCCCTGGTGGGAATGAGATTAGAGGACGTCTTATTCTGTCACATTGTTGACATTATTCCTTTTACCTTCATTTTAAAAGCATTTATTAATTTGTTTCTGCGTGTTGAGAATCTAAACTCTGGAGATTCTGAAGGTAAGTTTCATTATACAGACTGCCACGGGTGCTTTGTTCTTGTCATGATTTTCTTTCTTTCTTGTTTTCAGAATAATGATTTGTTTCTTCATCTTCAAGTGGTGACCAATTAGTTCTTCTTCCTTTTGTTTTATAAAGCATTGAGTATTGGAACATGTTTCAAACTGTTATAGTCAATAATCCTATTGCTGCTCAACTTACTCCATTTGTAAACAGTGGTACCCTTTCAAGTCGAATCTTGAATCCCTATGGTACAGTCCTAGTAGTAGTCTTTGATAATTGCTTGTCTTCTGGATAAGATGTTTCACACTAATCTTGTACATTTCTTCCCTAGCTATGGGATTGGCCATTTCTTCAAAGATCTCTATTCTTTTTGGTAGGAAATGATACATTAAAAACTACCATGTTGGTGTTATTCCTTAGAATTTTAAATCTTTGATTTAACATTCTCTTTTTTTCTCATTATCCTAGATAAACTGTTGTGGTACCTATTGCTGTGCAACAAACCACCCTAAAGCTTAGTGGCTTAAGGCAACAATTTGTTGTTATCTCTCAGAATTTTGTGGGTTGGCTGGTCACGTGGGCACTTATTCCTTTGGAAGTGTCTTGAGGTTGCAGTTAGATGGTGCTCAGGCTAGAATCACTGCAGGCTTAAATGGGATGTTGTACAAGATGGCCTCTTCACTTGTATGTCTGGCACCTCTACTGGGAAGGCTGGAGAGGTTAGGACTGGCCTGTCATATACATCTTTCTTCATGCAGTCTTTCTACAATGGTAGACTGAGTTTCCTCATAGCCTGTGGGTCTCAGAATTGTCAGGCATTTTGCTGTGGTTGCTGGATTCCACCAAAATAAGTGTCCTAATGACCAAGGCAGAAACTATTGGTTTATTCTGACCTAATCTCAGAAATCACACAGAACCACTTCCACCACGGCCCAGTGGTTAAAACAGCCAGCCCATATTCAATGTAGAAGGGCACTATACTTGTCTAAAAAGGATTCTCAGGTTACTGGGAAGCCCATACTTGAACATTACGTATTATGTATACCATCAATGTTAAAAGCATCATTTAAAAGCATGCAGTGGGATTATATTACATTTTTATTTACTTGACTATTCCTAGTCTAGTATGTGCAGGGCACTATTCTAGGAGCCGAAGATACAGTTGTGAAAAAAGATACTCATACACACTCACAAATATACGATTAATCTCAGTTTACATTCTTGACCACCAACATTAAATTCAATATGGGGCAGAACTGGAGAAGGAAATACATACCGGGGGGCATGGTTCATCGTGGGACTAAATGTGTAGATTGGCTACCATGTATACCAACCCTGTTAATAACATCAGTTAGACACTGAGCAATATACAGTAGTGTTATTTCAAATGCTCACTTTATTCATTTACTTTAAAGTGAAACTTGCACATTCCCTCCTCCTCACTGTTATTTTAGCAAAAAGCTGATTGATACAATTTTTTACATGATCAGTCTGGCTTCTGGAGAAGGAAATGGCAACCCATTCCAGTGTTCTTGCCTTGAGAATCCCAGGGACGGGGGAGACTGGTGGGCTGCCATCTATGGGGTCGCACAGAGTTGGACACGACTGAAGCGACTTAGCAGCAGCAGCCGTCTGGCTTGTGTGTTGAGAAGAAACTGGAGGAGGGCAAAGACAAAAGCAGGGAGAGTATTAAATCAGTTCAGTTCAGTTCAGTCGCTCAGTCGTGTCCGACTCTTTGTGACCCCATGAATCACAGCACACCAGGCCTCCCTGTCCATCACCAACTCCCGGAGTTTACTCAAACTCGTGCCCATTGAGTCGGTGATGCCATCCAGCCATCTCATCCTCTGTCGTCCCCTTCTCCTCCTGCCCCCAATCCCTCCCAGCATCAGGATCTTTTCCAATGAGTCAGCTCTTCGCATGAGGTGGCCAAAGTATTGGAGTTTCAGCTTCAGCATCAGTCCTTCCAACGAACACCCAGGACTGATCTCCTTTAGGATGGACTGGTTGGATCTCCTTGCAGTCCAAGGGACTCTCAAGAGTCTTCTCCAACACCACAGTTCAAAAGCATCAATTTTTCAGTGCTCAGCTTTCTTCACAGTCCAACTCTCACATCCATACATGACCACTGGAAAAACCATAGCCTTGACCAGACAGACCTTTGTTGGCAAAGTAATGTCTCTGCTTTTTAATATGCTATCTAGGTTGGTCATCACTTTCCTTCCAAGGAGTAAGTGTCTTTTAATTTCATGGCTGCAGTCACCATCCGCAGTGATTTTAAATAACTGATTGCAAAAATCCAGGCAGTAGATGATAGTGGTTTGGATCATCTAGGATCATCTAGGGCTTCTAGGAGAATCTGATGATCTCCATTCCTCCTCTTTGAAGACATCTGTCAGATTCCATGGCTTTCTAGTTATTCATGGGTATAAGAACAAATTCTTTTTTTTTTTTTAGATCATTTATTTTTAATTGGAGGATGATTGTTTTACAGTATTATGTTGGTTTCTGCCATACATCCACATGAATCAACCATAGGCATACATATGTCTCCTCCTTCTTGAACTTTGCTCCGATCTCCCACCACACCGCACCCCTCTAGGTTATCACAGAGCACTGGTCTGAACTCCCCAAATCATGCAGCAAATTCCCACTAGTTATCTATTTTACATATGGTAGTGTATGCTTCCATGCTGCTCTCTCCATTCGTCCCACCCTCTCCTTTCCCCCCACAAGTTCATTTTTGAAATATATTGTTCTGTCTAACTGTAGCTCAGAGTTAAAACTCTTTCCCCTCTGACCACTGCCTCAGGCCCAATCCCAGGCATGGCCTGTGGCTGGAGATGCGCAGTGAGAGCCAAAGCAAGGTGTCATTTCCTGATGCCTCCTGTTTTTCTCTCTCCTCCTCCCCCGTCTACCTCTTTTGGTTCCCATAGAGTTTGGATGGGGTGCAGGGGGATAAGAGAAGGTGTCAAAAGTCTTAGAGCTTGAACTGTGATTGTCACTGATGTCTTTGTGGACTCCATAATGCAGGGATTAGTCCTTTGGGACACCGTAGGGACATCTTGGCCACCCTACCAGCACACCTGGAGTCTTCAGGCAGCCCTCTCACAGGACATCCTTCAGACCGTAGCACCTCCTGTAACTGCTGCAAGTGAAGGCTCCTCCTCGTTCTTCTCTCGCCTCATCCTGCTGTTTGCATCTGCTCATGTTGCTGTAGGGGACATAGGTCAGGTTCTCTCAAGAGCTCCCTTTCCTTAACCCACTCAGCACTGGCAGTACCTGGGACTGTATATTCCATAGAGGTGGGGATGCCACTTTTGCCCTTCCAGGCACTCCTGATCTCTATGACTGATTCTCTTGGAGACTGTCCTCAACAAGACTGAAATGGGGGAGTAGAGGGGAAAACCACAATACTCTTGTAGGCTCACAGCTCACATCTCAGATCATTCTCTACTGCAGAAACTTTCTTTAGCATGGTGCGCATGTGCATGCTCAGTCGTGTCCAACTCTTTGTGACCCCGTGGACTTCTGTCCATGGAATTTTCCAGGCAAGACTACTAGAGTGGGTTGCCATTTCCTACTTCAGGGGATTTTTCCAACCCAAGGATCAAACCTGTATCTTCTGAGTCTCCTGCATTGGCAGGAGTATTCTTTACCACTGTGTCACCTGGGAAGTCCTTTCTGTAGCATCATTTTCCCTTTAAATCAACTTGAGGTGGGTAGAGGGGGAGTGAAGGAATCATACCTGATTTTGATTTCTTTTAGTAAGCTCCAAAGTAGATATTTGGCAGCTCTTTGGTATTCTCTTTAGAGTGAAATTTCTTTGAACTTTTATCCAATATTTTCAGACCATAGAAAAGTCTAATTAGATACCCTATTTAAGTTTTTTCTTTCTTGATTTAATTAAAAACATAATTTTCTTATAAGATCATATGTCATCTGTGCTTTTGATTCATGTTACATATTTATTTAGCAAATTTAATATACTTTGGTTTCAGCTCTTCACAATTGGCCCCTAAGAGCCATGATATAAGAACATTGAAGTTTGCTGATTTAAGAATGTGGACTGAAGCAGGCTGGGTCTGAGTGCAGCATTTTATCTCTGTGTGGCTTTGTTGTCCTCTCCTTGTCAATTGTAACTTGGTAAGTGATGAAATATGTGCTTCTTTGAGTAAAATGACTTTCAGGTGAGAGAAAACTTTAGCACAAGTGGGAAAGGCAGCTAAATTGCTGGATGAGGATGTGTTGGGAACCACATGAGTTTTTAACTGGGTGTGTGTATCACTGATCTGTGTGTGACGCCCGCTGCCTCACTGTTCACACTGTCTGCACTGTTCGTTGAAGGTGCAAGCTGAAGGTAGCAGTGTGTGAGCTAAGAGGCTGGAAGGAGCCTCGAGGAGCTGTAGGAACTGCAGACACGTTTATTCTCTCCTGGCTGATGCAGCAGCTGTAGCAGTAGACACGCTATAGTCTCTCCTCTAGTGGTTGACCCAACAGGCACAGCCATGACGCAGCAGTAAAATACCCCCGCTTTCTTTAGGTGGAGCTCATATGTCTGAACCACACAAAGTAGCCGATGACCAAGTGAGTACTTCGTGATGCGCATGTGCAGTGCTACAAATGCTCTCAGCTGTTACATGGGCATTATTTACAAAACATGGGGCGAGAGGGCCTGAGCACACCATCTTGGCTAATTTGCTCTCTCCACAGCGTGATTTAGAGGAAAGCCCAGCACATTTTAATTGGCCACATACACACTCAAGTAGAGATTTTAGTTCCTAATCTCCCTGTAGCTAAGTGAGGCCACATGACTAAGTTTTGCCCAGTTAGCTGTAAGCAAAGTAGTGTGTGCGATTACCAGTTTTATTTTGTATAAGGAAATGACTTGCTTTCCACACCTTCTATTAATATTTCCCGTTTTCCATGGCCTAGAATGTGCATACGATTGTCCTTGACAGTTTGAATTATGTAGATGAGGTCAACACTTCAGGAGATCGCTGAGAAAGATAGAAGGAATCTGGGTCCACGTATGACCTAATGGATGTTTTGCCTTTCCCATCTGGGACTCTTACAAGAGAGAGAAGTAAACTGCAATCTTGTGTGAGCTGCTGCATTTGGCAAGTCTCTTGTTATACTTCTTAAACTCCTCCCTGATTGTTTTCATATTTTAAATTGCTTGACATAGTCCTTTTATATTTCTGGTTTCTCATGCTTTTTAATTTTTCTCAATATATTGAAGACATTTTTGTGTTTTATTTTTCAGGTAGGTATATAGGGACAGTATATTCCTTAGAACATTTCATCATGTTATCTTGTCTGGGTATAAAACAATTGCCACATCATTTTTCTCCTCATTCCAGACAGTTTTGGTTTTCTGGGTTCAATGAGAGAACAGGCCTGACTTCTTTTTTTTTTTTTTTTATTCTTCAAATGTAACCTATTTCTGCCTGAATTTTTAAACAATCTTATTTTGAAATTTAAAATTTTATTTAGTTTATATTTAATTTATCCTATTTTATATCAGTTTTGCCTGGAATTTTTTGTAAGCCTTTTAGAACTACCAATGTCTGTGCTTCTTTATTTCTACTTCAGGGTATTACTATTTTTTCCTTCTAATAAATCTCTGACAATTACTTCTCCCTTTCTCAGTTATGGTGACTATTTAAATTTTGAATTTTCTCTTTCACTGTAGCTATCATTTTCTTAGAGAATTTTTCTAGATTTTGACTGATTTAAATTTTATACAATCTTAATTTTGTACTTGTCCCAATGCATATTTTATTTAACATTTTATTGTGCTTTCTTGAGGACTTTGCATTTTAATTTTTCTCTGCCAGCTCGATTTTCATTTGTGTCATATCTCTTATTTCACTGAGTCCATGAGTTCTTATATTTTATTGAGATTAAAGAAAAAGAAAAGATATAAGCTTTCCTTTTATTTCTTGGATTAATATTATTAAGAGGTATACATCTGTATGTTTTTTAGGGTAATAGCTGTGTTCTTTCTTATAGATCACAGTTGGTTGTTATTTTAAAGTTCCCTTATTTCCCATTTCTTGATGATTTCTTTAAACTTGAATGAGGAATTATTTCTCTGGGCCTGGTATTTGTCAAGTAATATGATGGCTTTATTCCCTTTGAGTTTATATATTAATCACACGTTTATTGCTGGAATTCCCCCATCTGCTCTTAAGCTGACAACCAACTTCATGAACACAACCTCCAGCAAATTTCTGGTGTATAGCAGGCATTCATTTAGGATAACTTTGTTGGATAGAGTGAGAAGTTTCTTCTGCTCCTGGTTTTTGATTCTTAATATGTGAGAAAGTAAGTTTATTCTGGGAATTAAAAAATATTTTGAAATTTGGCTACTTTCCTCTGGATAGTACATGACCAGTATAATTTGTAGGTGACATTCTTCACTCTGCTCTAACTGAAATTTTTATTTATCAGCAAAAAGCAAGCACTACCCACTGTCCTCCACTAAATGTTCAGCACAGACATGGATGCTTCCTGAATGGATGGAGAGAGGCAAAGGGAAGCATGCTGGAAAATCAGTATTAAGTAAACTGGTCTGAGAGGACCCTTTCCAAACCATTCCTGTAAAATGGAATAGCTGTTTCAGAGATCTTGTCAATGATTATTTAAGAACCTATTGAAACTATAATTAGAGTATAAATCATTCATCAAAAATTGATTTTTTAAAAATATTTATTTGGCGACATTGGTTCTTAGTTGTGGCATGTAGAATCTTCTCTCTGTTGTGGTGTGCAGGATCTTTGGTTGTGGTCATGCAGGATTTTTAGTTACAGCATGTGAACTCTTAGCTGCAGCATGTGAACTCTTAGTTGCAGCATGTGGAATCTAGTTCCCTGACCAGGGATCAAACCCAGGACCCCTGCATTGGGAACACAGAGTCTTAGCCATTGTACCACCAGGTATGTCCTAATAATTAACTTTTTACATGTTTTTTTTTTCTCTTATGACTCTCCTTCTTTTTCATTTTATGTAAAGATAAGGAAATATGCATCAGTTTCCATTAGTCAGCATTGTTACCTAAATGTTCTAATATTTCACCTCAATTTTGTTTGAAGTCTCTTTATGCTTTGAAGAGAAAAGTTCTTATTTTTTCAACTAAACAAAACATGAATTGATGCAAACATCAAGCTCAAAATTGTGCAGAACTGGCATTGACCTTCCCAAAGGTGCATGATTGCCTGTGAAAAAGACTTATTTTGTCTGAAAATCTTCTGAATGTTCATGAAAATTTATAGACACATTTTTGCATCTCACTCTGGGTAGTGGGACTGTCTTTTAGGTCTCCCCAGAATTAAGTAATGTGTGGAAATGACCACTTAGGGTGTCTTTACACAAGTAGTTCTACAAAAGCAAAATTGCATTAGAAGCTTATGACAAACACACACATTTCTAGCAGGCAGCTTAATCATAATGCATACCCACTGTCTTCAAACTTTTAAATGTTTCTCTCTCAAAAGCACTTATAGACTTTGCAGCATCACTTACAGATTTTGTAGATTCCCAGAAATTGAAAGAATCTATTCACCTGATTTTAAATATCACCTAATCATATGTGTGTGTGTGTGTGTGTGCACATGTGCACGCGCTGTCACTTCAGTTGTGTCTAGCTCTTTCCACCCTATGGACTATTGCTGTCAGACTCCTCTGTCCATGGATTTCTCCAGGCAAGAATACTGGAGGGGGTTACAATTTCCTTCTCCAGGGGATCTTCCTGACCCAGAGATCCAAACCACATCTCTTAACATCTCCTGCATTGACGGAAGACTTCTTTACCACTAGTGCTACCTGGGAAGCCCCACCTAATCATATTCTTCATCTAATCAGATTAATCCATATAGTATTTTTCAAATGTGAACTATTTCTGTGTTTAGATCCTGAACTGTCACATTGTAGAACTGGCTTTTATTCTAGCAGAAGTTCCCTTGTTAATCCGGTTCTAGTTCTCTCTTTACTATCTTATTCTTACATATTCACCTAAGTCCTTGTTCTTGATGCAGTGACTTGTCTTAATCGTTTGGCAACTGTGGTTTCTCAATCCCTATTTGTTTAATTTTGATCTCTAGTTCCAAGTTGGTTATTAATTTTCAGCCTTTTTTGGTACCTGACCTCTCAATTCTGTCCAAACTGTACCTTCATTATCTGAATTTGGCTTCACTCTTAATTCTGTGGTCTCAACTGTTGAAAGTATTGGAACAACAATACCATTGATGAATTTGTATTTACTGTTTATGTGTGTTTAGGCATGTGTGTGTATGTGTGATTATAACACAGTTTAACAAAATAATAGATATTACAAAATATCCTAAACTGTGTCCAAAAATTAACTAGTATTCAAATTGAAAAAAATGCAGATGTAGTTTTCCATCATGCTCTTAGGTCTATGACTTCTCCAAACTCTATCAGTTTCTTTAGAGACCTCAGTATTGCAGAAATAAAGGACTCTGCATTTCCAGCTATTTGGCTGCCTCAGGATCTAACACAAAACCACACGGTCATGTATCTCCTTCCTCAAATTAAGGATTACTGAAGAATATTGTCTCCTTGTTATATCACACCCTCCACTGCCTGAGAAGTAGTAAAACTACCAAATTAAAAGTATCATTAGGTAGAGAAAGAGGGGGTAGGAAAGAAGAGGATTGCAAGATCTGATATTTATTCTTGGGAAACTGATGTATTAATGAAATTAAATTCTTACTTTGGTAAACTTATTTCACCCCTTTTTAAGATGAGGGTATTATCTCTGCTTAGATGGTCTGACAACTAATTGCAGAATTCTTTTTGGATAACAGTAATAATTCCTATTCTCATAATATTTTTCACTCCCATGAAAAATACATAAAAACCATCTTGTCCTAGTATGTTTCCTGTTTGGGATGTTGATAATATATTCTTGTGAGCAATGAGTCATGAAGGTGCAAGGGCATAACATTTAATAACTGGTGAGCTTCATCTTGAACAGTCAGCACTTATTATAAATATATATGGGAAAAAACAGAGTAGAGAACTGTAACCCAGGAAAGAGAAATAGTGACTAGTAGTTAATGATGAATCTGTTACAAAACATAACTATCATTGTGATCTTAATTTAAATATATTAACATATTTATAGGAGAATTTCTAACTATTTTTCTGTATTTTGTTTTAAAGAAAATTCAGAATCTTCCTTTCTTTGTGTATCTTTAACCACATCTAATTTTGACAGAAATATTCTTCCTAATCTTGTGTTTGAAACTCCATGATGTTATATTTTGATAAGTTAGCTATTTTCTGTTGAATCAGCTATTAGATAATTACATTACAAAATTGTCATTTTTTTGCTTCAGGGTGTTTTTCATTTGGCTTCTGCTTTAGTTTGTCCTTTTACTTTTCAGTGCTCCATGTTTTCTCAATTATTATGATTTTGCTCATTTTAATTGCTTTATCATGGATCTCTCAACCTATTTTTTTAAAATGTCATTCATTATTAATATAGTGCCAGAAATGCACCATGCACTTTATACAGTTGTTGAATATGGATAAGATGGGTCACTGCTTGGGGTAGAGCTTCCTGTCTTAGGGTGTGATGTTTTCATGGTACCTGTGATACCATCATTACTCTGACATTCTATGGAGGTAGAAGGCTTTCACAGTAGAGACTATAATGAAGTCACAATTTCTACGTCAAGCCACGGTGATAAGAATGCTGAGTCTAATAGTTACTTATTATAGGAATGTAGTATCCCTTTAATCCTTTAAAATTAAATGTCAGTATGCATTGATAAGTATAAGAAAATATATTTATAATCTCATATATTTCCTCACCAATTAATAGGGTAGTTGAAAAAAAAATCATTATAGCTCAAAATGCCAAGGGTACCTGGCAGGGAAACATAGTGTTCGGTTTGCAGAAAAGCTTCCAATCTGCTTCTACATACAATAAAATGTTTTACTGAACAAAGTAAATCATTAAGGAGTAAGAAACAAAAAATGAGATAGAACACATGTCATTTAAGATTCTAAATGTGTTCTTAAAACTACAGTGGGATCAGAACCAACCTAAATGATCTAAATTTGTGTTGCTCTTAATAGTTTGTTTGAAAAAATTAACTCAGCATTTAGTTCTGGAGTTGAATTAAGGTATCTGTACATGAGTGCAGTTTTAATATTCTCTTGAGAGAGCAAATAAAGTCACAAAATAAACCCACTCCTTTGCCAAGCTGTTACCAACACTCTGGCAGCAATGTTCACTTTCCTTAAGCAGCCAAAGTCCTTGTGATTTTAAATCCAAGATTTAAAAAACTGTTTTGGAACTCTTCCTACTGACTGAAATTTCTTAATCCTCTCTCACTGTCTTTGTTTAGTAACTGCACAGAATTTTTCTTTACTGAGTCCTGGAGCACATGGAAAGAGGAAGTCATTAAATAAATGTGTGATCCTTGTCTGGTAATAGAGGCTGGTATGGCAACTAGCTCAGGTCTGGAAAACCATCATATTAGCATACTCACCAAAGAGAGAAAGCAGAATGCCAGGGATGAGTCCAAAGTTCTTGGTCAGAGAGACAGGAAGAATGGATGAGAAATACTGCAGAAATCTTGGGGTAGGGATGAAACGGACCTAAGAAATTTATTTTGGTCATGTTATGTTTCGTTTACTTTTAATTGCTCTGCAGCTTTATTGAGATATAGTTGACATATAACATCATATAAGTTTAAGGTATAAATGTGATGACTTGATACAGGTGACATTGTGAAAAGATTACCACAGTTAGGTTGGTGTACACCTCTGTCGCCTCTATGACTAGACTTATTTTTGTGTGTATGGTGAGAACACATAGATCTATACTCACAACAAATTTCAAGTATATAATACAGTGTATTAGATCTGCAGTGTATAGTAGACCCGTAGAACTTATCTTTTGGCTGGAAGTCTGGACCATTTGAACATCACTCATTTTGACCACCTCCTAGCCCTTGGCAGCCACCATTCTTCCTGTTTCTATCAATATGAGCTCCCATAGAACTCCTGTTGTCTTTGTTTCTATGAGTTTTTTTTTTTTTTATTTCACATATAAGTAAGAGCATAAGGTATTTGTATTTCTCTGTCTGACTTATTTCACTTAGCAGAATACCCTCTAGATCTATCCATGTTGTAAATGGCAAGATTTCTTTTTTATCAGTTCAGTTAGTCGCTCAGTTGTGTCTGACTCTTTGCAGCCCCATGAACTGCAGCACACCGGGGCTCCCTGTCCATCACCAACTCCCGGAGTTTACTCAAACTCATGTCCGTTGAGTCAGTGATGCCATCCAACTGTCTCATCCTGTTGTCCCCATCTCCTCCTGCCTTCAATCTTTCCCAGCATCAGGCTCTTTTCTAATGAGTTGGCTCTTCCCATTAGGTAGCCAAAGTATTGGAGTTTCAGCTTCAACATCAGTCTTTCCAATGAATATTCAGGACTAATTTCCTTTACGATGAACTGGTTGGATCTCCTTGCAGTCCAAGGGACTCTCAAGAGTCTTCTCCAACAACACAGTCCAAATTCTTCTGTGCTCAGCTTTCTTTATAGTCCAACTCTCACATCCATACATGACTACTAGAAAAACCAAAGCCTTGACTAGATGGACCTTTGTTGGAAAAGTAATATCTCTGCTTTTTGATAAGCTGTCTAGGTTGGTCATAACTTTCCTTCCAAAGAGCAAGCGTCTTTTTAATTTTATGGCTGCAGTCACCATCTACAGTGATTTTTGAGCCCAAAAAAATAAAGCCAGTCACTGTTTCCACTGTTTCTCCATCTATTTGCCATGAAGTGATGGGACTGGATGCCATGATCTTAGTTTTCTGAACGTTGAGCTTTAAGCCAACTTTTTCACTCTCCTCTTGCACATTCATCAAGGAGCTCTTTAGAGAACAGTGTGGAGATTCCTTAAAAAACTGGGAATAGAACTGCCATATGACCCAGCAATCCCACTCCTGGGCATACACACTGAGGAAACCAGAATTGAAAGAGACACGTGTACCGCAATGTTCATCGCAGCACTGTTTATAATGGCCAGGACATGGAAGCAACCTAGATGCCCATCAGCAGACGAATGGATAAGAAAGCTGTGGTACATATACACAATGGAATATTACTCAACCATTAAAAAGAATACATTCGAATCAGTTCTAATGAGGTGGATGAAACTGGAGCCTATTATACAGAGTGAAGTAAGCCAGAAAGAAAAACACCAATACAGTATACTAATGCATATATATGGAATTTAGAAAGATGGTAACGATAACCCTGTATGCAAGACAGCAAGAGAGACACAGATGTATTCAACAGTCTTTTGGACTGTGTGGGAGAGGGCGAGGGTGGGATGATATGGGAGAATAACATTGAAACATATAAATTATCATATGTGAAACAAATCGCCAGTCCAGGTTTGATGCATGATACAGGATGCTCGGGGCTGGTGCACTGGGATGACCCAGAGGGGTGGGATGGGGAGGGAGTTGGGAGTGGGGTTCAGGATGGGGAACACATGTACACCCATGGTGGATTCAAGTCAATGTATGGCAAAACCAATACAATGTTCTAAAGTAAAATGAATAAATAATTAAAAAAAAAAAAGAAGCTCTTTAGTTCTTCTTCACTTTCTGCCATAAGGGTGGTGTCATCTGCATATCTGAGGTTATTTATATTTCTCCCGGCAATCTTGATTCCAGCTTGTGCTTCCTCCAGCCCAGCATTTCTCATGATTTACTCTGCATAGAAGTTAAATAAGCAGGGTGACAATATACAGCCTTGACAGACTCCTTTCCCTATTTGGAACCAGTCTGTTGTTCCATGTCCAGTTCTAACTGTTGCTTCCTGACCTGCATATAGGTTTCTTAAGAGGCAGGTCAGGTGGTCTGGTGTTCCCATCTCTTTCAGAATTTTCCACAGTTTATTGTGACCACACAGTCAAAGGCTTTGGCATAGTCAATAAAGCAGAAGTAGATGTTTTCCTGAAACTCTCTTGCTCTTTCTATGATCCAGCAGATGTTGGCAATTTGATCTCTGGTTCCTCTGCCTTTTCTAAAACCAGTGTGAACGTCTGGAAGTTCATGGTTCACGTTATTGCTGAAGCCTGGCTTGGAGAATGTTGAGCATTACTTTACTAGCGTGTGAGATGAGTGCAATCATGCAGTAGTTTGAGCATTCTTTGGCATTGCCTTTCTTTGAGATTGGAATGAAAACTGAGCTTTTCCAGTCCTGTGGCCACTGCTGCTGAGTTTTCCAAATTTGCTGGCATATTGAGTGCAGCACTTTCCCAGCATCATCTTTTAGGATTTGAAATAGCTCAACTGGAATTCTATCACCTCCACTAGCTTTGTTCGTAGTGATGCTTTCTAAGGCCTACTTGACTTTGGATTGCAGGATGTCTGGCTCTAGGTCAGTGATTACACCATCGTGATTATCTGGGTCGTGAAGATCTTTTTTGTACAGTTCTTCTGTGTATTCTTGCCACCTCTTCTTAATATCTTCTGATTTGTTAGATCCCTACCATTTCTGTCCTTTATCGACCCCATCTTTGAATGAAATTTTCCCTTGATATCTCTAATCTTCCTGAAGAGATCTCTGGTCTTTCCCATTCTATTTTTTCCCTCTATTTCTCTACACTGATCACTGAGGAAAGCTTTCTTATCTCTCATTTTTATTCTATGGAACTCTCCGTTCTGTTGGGTGTATCTTTCCTTTTCTGCTTTGATTTTGGCTTCTTTTCTTTTCACAGCTATTTGTAAGGCTTCCTCAGACATCCATTTTGCTTTTTTGCATTTCTTTTTCTTGGGGATGGTCTTGATCCCTGTCTCCTGTACAATGTCATGAACTTCTGTCCATAGTTCATCAGGCACTCTATCAGATCTAGTCCCTTAAATGTATTTTTCACTTCCACTGTATAATTGTAAGGGATTTGATATAGGTCATACCTGAATGGTCTAGTGGTTTTCCCTACTTTCTTCAATTTAAGTGTGAATTTGGCAATAAGGAGTTCATTATCTGAGCCACAGTCAGCTCCCGGTCTTGTTTTTGCTGACTGTATAGAGCTTCTTCATCCTTTGCTGCAAAGAATATAATAAATTCTTTTTATAGCTGAGTAATGTTCCATTTTATATCTACATATACCACAACACAATTTGCTTCCATATCTTGGCTGTTTTTAATAATGCTTCAATAAGTATGGGAGTGCAGATATCTTTCCAAGAGAGTGATCTCCTTTACTTTGGATATATACTCGGAAGTGGAATTGCTGTATCGTTTGGTGGTTTTTTGGGGCTTCCCTGGTGGTTCAGATGGTAAAGAGTCTGCCTGCAAGGCAGGAGACCTGGGTTTGATTCCAGGGTCAGGAAGATCCCCTGGAGAAGGGAATGGCAACCCACTCCTGGAGTTCTTGCCTGGAGAATCCTGTGGACAGAGGAGCCTGGTAGGCTACAGTCCATGGGGTGGAAAAGAGTCAGACACGACTGAGCGACTAACACTTTCACTTTCATGATAGTTCTATTTTCAGTTTTTTTAGGAACTGCTCCCCATAGTGGCTGCATTGATTTATATTCTCACCAACTGTGCACAAGGGTTTCCTTTTTTCCACAGTTTTGTCATCCTTGTTATCATTATCTTTTTGATAAAAGCCATTCTAACAGATGTGATATAATATCTCATGGTGGTTTTGATTTGCATTTCTCTGATGGTTCGTGATATTGAGTATCTCTTCAGCTACTTGTTGGTTAGCTGTACATTTTCTTTGGAAAAATGTCTGTTAAGGTTCTTTGCCCATTTTAAAATTGGATTATGAGGATTTTTTATTTTTACTTTTGTTATTGAGTTGTGTAAGTTCCTTATATATTTTGGATCTTAATTCCTTATTTGCTCTATGGTATGCAAATATATTCTCTCATTCCATAGGTTGCTTCCTTATTTTGTTGATTATTTCTTCTGCTGTGCAGAAACTTTTTAGTTTTATGTCATTCAACTTGTTGATTTTTGCTTTTGATGCTTATGCTTTTGATGTCATATCAAAAAATTGTTGCCAAGATCAGTGTTGAGCTTTTCTGCTGTGTTTTATCCTAGGAGTTTTATGGTGTCAGGTCTTTCATTTATTCCTTTAATCTATTTCAGGTTGCTTTTGTGAGTGGTATAAGATAGGAGTCCAGTTTAAGTGGTGAAAGCAAAAGCCGTGTGAACTAGGTTGAAGGCAGAATAAAATTCAGGACAGAAAATTAAGTTTCTGAGCAGTTTGGAATAGGAAAATAGGACAGTAACTGAAGAAGAGTATGGAAAGAATTTTTTTAAAGATGGTATGTTTGTCTGCCAGTGGTAGTGATCTAAGAGAGGAAAATGATCATGGAAAAGAGGGAGTAGTGATGTCTTTGAGCAGGTTAAGAGGAGATGGACCCTAGAGACAATGGAAGGGGTTGGGGAAGAGCTTGGGTCATTCATTTTTATCATCAAAAAAGAAAGAATGATGTAAAAGCAGATATGGTGGTAAGAGCTTGAAAAATTTCTCTTAAAGATATCATCTGTATTTTCAGAGGAATAGGAAACAAGATCATCAGCTAAGGAGAAATGGTCCTGGAGATTTGAGAACAGAGATGACATGAAATAATTATTTAAGTGAGCAGAAGAGTGAGTGGACCAGGAAGACACATTGCTGTGCAAGTGTCTTATGAAAGGTTCAGTTCAGTTCAGTCGCTCAGTCATGTCTGACTCTTTGCGACCCCATGAACTGCAGCACGCCAGGCCTCCCTGTCCATCACCAACTCCCGGACTTTACCCAAACTCATGTCCATAGAGTCGGTGATTCCATCCAGCCATCTCATCCTCTGTCGTCCCCTTCTCCTCCTGTCCCCAATCCCTCCCAGCATCAGGGTCTTTTCCAATGAGTCAACTCTTCACATTAGGTGGTCAAAGTACTGGAGTTTCAGCTTCAACATCAGCCCTTCCAATGAACACCATGGAAAAGAAATGCAAAAAAGCAAAATGGCTATCTGAAGAGGCCTTACAAATAGCTGTGAAAAGAAGAGAAGCGAAAAGCAAAGGAGAAAAGGAAAGATATTCCTATTTGAATGCAGAGTTCCAAAGAATAGCAAGGAGAGATGATAAAGCCTTCCTCAGCGATCAATGCAAAGAAATAGAGGAAAACAATAGAATGGGGAAGACTAGAGATCTCTTCAAGAAAATTAGAGATGCCAAGGGAACATTTCATGCAAAGATGAGCTCGATAAAGGACAGAAAAGGTAGGGATCTAACAAATCAGAAGATATTAAGAAGAGGTGGCAAGAATACACAGAAGAACTGTACAAAAAAGATCTTCACGACCCAGATAATCACGATGGTGTAATCACTGACCTAGAGCCAGACATCCTGCAATCCAAAGTCAAGTAGGCCTTAGAAAGCATCACTACGAACAAAGCTAGTGGAGGTGATAGAATTCCAGTTGAGCTATTTCAAATCCTGAAAGATGATGCTGGGAAAGTGCTGCACTCAATATGCCAGCAAATTTGGAAAACTCAGCAGCAGTGGCCACAGGACTGGAAAAGGTCAGTTTTCATTCCAATCCCAAAGAATGCTCAAATTACCACACAATTGCACTCATCTCACACGCTAGTAAAGTAATTCTCAACATTCTCCAAGCCAGGCTTCAGCAATAATGTGAACCGTGAACTTCCAGACGTTCAAGCTGGTTTTAGAAAAGGCAGAAGAACCAGAGATCAAATTGCCAACATCTGCTGGATCATCGAAAGAGCAAGAGAGTTCCAGAAAAACATCTACTTCTGCTTTATTGACTATGTCAAAGCCTTTGACTGTGTGGATCACTGTAAACTGTGGAAAATTCTGAAAGAGATGGGAATACCTGACCACCTGACCTGCCTCTTAAGAAACCTATATGCAGGTCAGGAAGCAAGAGTTAGAACTGGACATGGAACAACAGACTGGTTCCAAATAGGAAAAGGAGTATGTCAAGGCTGTATATGAAATGTTAGGGATTATGAAATAGAAGGGAGAAGGGTGAGCAGGTTGTGTATTTTTCTCTATCTCCAGTCAGTTGTCTGGGTGCGGGAGTGGAGAGGGTGGGGACCTAGGCTTAATAAACACTGGGATTTAGCCAGTTGAGTATAATGGAAAGAAAGGGAGTCAGGAGTTGGTAGCAGAAAGGGGTGATTATAATATGAATGGCTTTATTTAAATTGTGTAAGCAGGGAGGCAAGAACACCAGGGAGAAGAGGGACAATGAAAAGGTTATTGGGATCAAGGGATTGTAGGCAAAGGGTTGATGGAATGTTTGCCTGAGGGCCGGAGAATAAGATTGGAGGTTTGGTTGGAGGGCTTATGGGAGGAAAGCAGATCTAAGCGCAGGTCTGTTTCATCTCATCTACTTTGAATTCTGTGTCTTGGTCTTTTACATACATAGCCCGGTCTGGCTGCTCACTTGCTTCATGTTCAAATTCTTTTTATCACCTTCTCTGTTCTGAAAACTATCCTGTTCACAGAGAGCAGGAAGAAACATCTTTCTGAAGACTCATTTTGATCTTGCTAGTCAAATTCTTGGAAGTCTATAATGATCCTAGTCCATTTTAAAATCAAAATTTGGTGTTCTTACAAAATAATATCGTTATAACTTTTTGCTGTCACCCTTTTTTCCCCATTATTTTTTGTTTCATTTTGCACAGATAAACACAGCATATTTTCCAGGAATTCTTTAAATAAAAAAGGAATAGATTTCTCCCTTTATCTCCCACTGATTTCATTGTCTCATGTGAAAGGAGAAGCTTAGGTCTGAAGTTTCTCTTGTGCTTTTCTATGGCTCTTTGTAGTATTTTTCACCACCTCTCCAGAGTAATTGGACCACAATCTCAGACCTTGATCTCTAAATTTTGTTTTATTTCCTCCTGTGATATCTTCCGTGCTCAAAGCATAGCGTCAGTTTTTTTTTTTTTTTTAACCCAAATGTGTGGTAGGATTCAGAAACAGTCTTCAAACACGGGGTAGGCCTTTGTCCTTTTGGTCCCTCTGGCCATCTAAACCCATGTGATTCTTTTTGATGTGTTATCAAGGAATTCCAGATGGAACCCTCATACTTTTTTTTTTTTTTTTTTTTTTTTTTTTGCTGCTTTCATCACTGTACCTTGCTCTAGGCTCAGTGTTCTAATTGGGTGTCTTTCCTTTTAAAGGGACACATATTAGGGCCTTAGGCTATTATTTTTTCCTCTGCTAATTGGTTATTCTGAGTGATTAGTTCTCATCCTCATTTGACTGACCTCTTCTGTAGAACCTTGGGACTAGTGGCACTTGGGTAATTTTTTATGTAATCGGTTTTAAAGTGCTTTTCTTCTCTCATGTCCATTTCCCATCATATTTTCAGGGTGTTCAGATAAACTGCTACTCTGCTTACAATGACAATTTAAGAACTTAGAGGTTTTTTCTTGATGCCTCTGGAGAGAGATTCAGGCTCAACAAAGCTAAGTTCTGATAGAAAACGGTACTTTTGATTTTTAGGTGATACTTATGAGGCCCAATAAAGGAAAAATTTATTAGTCATGGGACTTAGCACCTTATTTCTTTTTGGTGGGTGTTATTAGTTTCCTAGGACTGGTATAAAAAAGCACCATATACTAGGTGGTCTGAAACAACAGAAATTTGTTGTTGTTTTTCTATGATCTGCACAGTTCTGGAGGGGCTTGCCAGGTGGCGCTAGTGGTAAAGAACCCGCCTGCCAGTGCATGAGACATAGGAGGTGTGGGTTTGATCCCTGGGGTGGGAAGATCCTCTGGAGGAGGGCATGGCGATCCACTCCAGTATTCTTCTCTGGAGAATCCCGTGGACAAAGGAACCTGGTGGACTATGGTCCATAGGGTCACAAAGAGTCAGACACGACTGAAGTGATAGCTCGTACGCACAGTTCAGGAGGCCAGAAGGTCAAAATCAAGATGTTGACTGAGCTCTGCTTCCTCTGAAGTCTATAGGGGATGATTCTCTCTTGCTTCTTCCAGCATCTGAATGTTCTAGACATTTCTTGACTTGAGACAGCTTAACTCCAAACTCTGCCTGTCTTCACATGTCTTCCTTCTGTGGCTGTGTCCAAATTTCCCTCTTCTTAGAAGGGTAAAAGTCATACCAGTTAGGGTCTACCCTTATCTAGAATGACCTTGCTTAACTAGTACATCTGCAAAGACCCTATTTTTCAAGCAAGGTCACAGTCTGAGATTCTGGGTGGACATGAAGTTTTAGCAAACATCATTCATGCCAGTACAGTGGATACAGAACGAACTGTCAAAATTGCATTACAATGCACCTTCCTATACTCCATAGGAAGGTGTTTCAGGATGTTCTGTGGAATTTTCTATCCCTTCTGCAGCCACCACCATTTATTCCTTTTATATGCAGAGTTGACATTAAGGAGTGGGAATGACTGGGAGTGACTCATTTCAGTCACTCAAGATGCTTTTCTCTGAGGACTCTCACCAAACAGTAGAAAAATGAATCCTTTGAGGAGAAAAGTGGGTTTGGTGAAATATTATTAAAGTGGAAACATTAATAAATAATGTCTTTGGTGGCTCAGATGGTAAAGAATCCGCCTGCAATGCAGGAGACCTGGGTTTGATCCCTGGGTTGGGAAGATCCCCTGGAGGAGGGATTGGCTACTCACTCTAGTATTCTGGCCTAGAGAATTCCATGGACAGAGGAGCCTGCAGTCCATGGGGTCAAAGGAGTCAGACATGACTGAGCAACTAACACACACTTAATAAATGCCCTTTACCTGTGGGGGCGGTGGCGGGGACAGGAGGGCAACTGATGTCTTTAAGCAACTACTGCCTCTCAATAGTTGACTTAACCTATTACTTTACTAAAAAGCCAGGTCTAAGGTACCCTATCAGAGGCAGAGTTGCTGCAATGTCTTCTTGTCTTCAGCCCCCACGATCCCCGCCCTCTCTCTTCCCTCCATGAGGAAAGTGCATCTCTCTTCCTGGCAAAGGCTGATCTTTGCACCCATGCTCCTCATTGAAACTCTTTTCCTTCCTCTGAGATTTCATTCTTTTGATTTTTCTTTCTCCTTTGTAAATGTAATCCTTCTCTCTACCAGATCTTTCCCACATGTTGATAAATACCTTTTGGTCTCCATCTCCCGACAAGTTTCATTTTTTTTCTTTTTTTTACTCTGACACTCGAATCAATACTATTTTTCTCAGATTGCAATTCTTTTTTGTCCTCTAAGCAGCATTTGACATGGTTACCATCACCCTTTGAATTTCCTTTTTTCCTCAGCTCTCATTTCTTCTTACCTCATTGCTTCTTGCCTCCTCTGTCTCCTTCACCAGCTCCCATCTTTCTACAGTGTCTTAAAATGGAAGTATTTACCAAGATTCTCCCCTTATAACTTTCCCCTGGGGACTTGTCTGTTGGTCCAACAGTTGAGATACCGCACATCCAATGCAAGGGGTGGGTTGAAGCCCTGGTTGGGGAACTAAGCTACAGGCCATGAGGTCAAAAAAACAAAAAACTGTTCCTTTTTTTGTTGGTGTTTCCATCATCTCTTGCATCTTCTTTATATATATGGATCACACACATAAGCATACACACATAGAAACTTTTGAAACCTATAGCTCTTTCCCCCACGTTTCCATCACGTCAGGAGAAAAAGCAGAAGCAGCAGCAAACACTAACTGTTTGGTCAGTGCCTGGGGCTCGCCTGGTGGCTCAGCAGTGAAAGAAGCTACCTGCGACCCAGGAGCCGCCGGAGCCACAGGCTCAATCCCTGGGTTGGGACGATCCCCTGGAGGAGGGCATGGGAGCCCACTTCAGCATTCTTGCCTGGAGAATCCCCATGGACAGAGGTGCCTGGCAGGCTGAAGTCCAGAGGGTCACAAATAGTTGAACATGACTGAAGTTACTTAGCACGTACACACTGCGTACTATGTGCTATCTATAGTGCTATGGTGCCAGGTACTATTTCATACCTTTTTTTTTTAAAAAAAATCTTATTTCAACATCAGAGAAGTCTATAAGGGATGTTTTTATTTCTATTTCTCAGAGTAAAAGGATTTAAAAACATATGTTCTGCAAAGGCATATACTGAACCATGGTAGAGAGAAAGCAAAGATTCTCTGCATAGACTTCCTCAACATCTCAGTAAGCCCAGGAGACCTCTTTACCTCCTGGTTATTCTTAATCATATGTCTAATTCCTTATTTTGTTAATTTCGAGGCTTAGTTCCTAAATCCTAGAGTTATCCCCCCAGTTCCTTTCTCACAGAGCTCTTCACACAGTCACATAATTACTTGCCAAGTTCTTCATAATGTCTTGAGTCCAGCCACCCCCTCTTTTCCTGGGTCAGTGTTGCCACACTGCCCTCACCCCTCATCTTTTGCCTTGTCTATCACACACACACACACACACACACTCACACACTCACTCACACACACACACACACTCTCACACACACTCACACACACACACACACACACACTCACACACACACTCACACACACACACACACTCACACACACTCACTCACATATCCTCACTGCTGTCGTTGGCATCCTGCACTGCACACTGCCACGTGGTGAACAACCTTCCTGAAGCGCAGCTGGGGAGTGCCACCCACTTTCTCGTGGCTCATCAAAATGTCCATTGCTTGCTGAATTAGGTACAGACCCCTCACACTAGAAGTGATGTGCGAAAGACCAGAATTTATTTTTTTAATTAATTTCTGTTTAATTAATGGATAATTGCTTTACAATATGGGTTTGATTTCTGTCACATATCAACATGAATGAGCCATAGGTGTACCCTCCCTCTTGAAACCCTCCCACCACCCATGCTTTCCCACCCTTCTAGGTTGTTACAGAGGCCCGATTTGAGTTCCCTGAATTATATGGCAAATGTCCATTGGCTGTCTATTTTGCCTATGGTAGTGTATATGCTTCCATGCTACTCACACCATTCGTCTCACCCTCTCCTTCCTTCCCCCAACCCATGTCCATAAGTCTTTTCTCTATGTCTGCATCTCCATTGCTGCCGTGAAAATAGGTTCATCAGTACCATCAAAAAAGATCAGAGTTTATTTTGATGACCAGCTGAAAAAGTACACAAAACACTTAGCACAATGTTTGCATATGGAAAGAGCTTAATACATATTTTATAATTTAATTCATTGCTCTTCTCAGTGTGGTTCTAAACTTACTCTTTTAGCTTACCTGTTTAACCTTACCCTCCATTCTAATAGGACACATGAGTATGTATCCACTTTTCTGCTCTAGTGCTTTTATTTATAATTTTTTTTTCTTATCATTATTTATCTCTGCCTTTGAAATCCTTTCAATGATAGGTCCTTCTCAAAGGCTATCTTCATGAGGATTTGCCTGGTTTGAGATTCTCTGGTCCAAGTTGATAGAATTGTTTCTTACCTTAATCCCATGGCACCTTGTTTATAGCTCTCAGATGACAAGCAACATAGACTATGTGGTAATGTAATTGTCTGGGTACTTGGCTCATCTTTTCTGGGTTATAAAGTCTCTGGAGGCAGAACTTGCATCTCATTAATACTGCATCTTTATAAAGCCTCACATAGTAATTTGAATAATACTTGCACTCAAAATGCGTTTGAATTTAATTTGTGTTATCTTTTTCTAAATTTATTAAGATAATACTTGGCTCCTACAACAAAAAGACCCCAAATTGCTCTAGCTTGATTGAGATAGAAGTTAATTGCCTTGAGGGGAGGCAGTCACCCTTGTCCCTCCATGAGTAGATCTGGGAACCCATTTTCCTCTTTTTGTTCCATTTCCTTGGTGGCTACCTCATCTGCATGGTAGAAGCTAGCTTACCTGCTTTATGTTCCCCATACAGCTTGTGGGGAGAGGATGAGGAAGTGGAAGGCAAGCTATTTTCCAATAAGGAAGCACCACAATGCTGCTGCTGCTGTCGCTTCAGTCGTGTCTGACTCTGTGTGACCCCATAGACGGCAGCCCACCAGACTCCCCCATCCCTGGGATTCTCCAGACAAGAACACTGGGGTGGATTGCCATTTCCTTCTCCAATGCATGAAAGTGAAAAGTGAAAGTGAAGTCACTCAGTTGGGTCTGACTCTTCTCAACCCCATATACGGCAGACTGCCAGGCTCCTCTGTCCCTGGGATTCTCCAGGCAAGAATGTTGGAGTGGGGTGCCATTTCCTTCTCCAAGGAAGCACCACAATAGGTTAGATTATAATACAATAGATTCCATTGACACTCCAATGATAAGAGGTTAATCATATGCCACACTGAACTATAAGGGAGAGGACATGTAGCCTCTAGATGAGTGGAAAATCATGTCACCATATACTCAGCACCTTTCTATGTCGAAACAAAGACTCAGAAAATGAAAGATTAGAGGATAATTAGCAGTCTTTGCCACACCTCCTCATGAAGTCATTTGCTATTTTATACTATGATTTTATTCTCTCTGTATCTTCTTATAACTAGATCACTTAGATTAAATCATTCTAAATAATTGAGTATTTTGGCTAGTTAAGTATGTATATGGCACTAAAAATTTTTATTTGAGTATTTTGAGTAGAAATCTTTCAACTTTTATTGCAGTTTCAGTGAAATTGTTAAGCCTATTTCAATCATTTCTTAAATGCTTAGGGTTATCTCTACAAACATTAACTATTTTACTGAGCTGAAATAGAGGTCCTCAGACATGATGGTTCAGGTTCTTCTTAATAAATATTCACTGCTCCATTGCAATGTAATAGAGTGATGCCCTTGGATACTCACCAGGCTTTTATTCTGTCGGCTTAAAAAATATTTACAACCTAAAAGTTGAGAGTTATGTTTTATTTGGTGGAAATTCTTCGAACTTATGCCCAGGAGCATCTCAAGTAACCCTAAGAGAACTGCTCCAAGGAGGGGAAGGATAGGAGCAAAATTATATAGAAGTTTGCCAACAAAGGGTAGGTAGTCATCAGAAGATTACTGTTAATTAAAGAAAACCTGATATCCCATTAAGGAATGTAGTGCTTTCTGTGTATGGGAAGATGCAAGAGTCTGAGCTCACTGCAATCATTCCTTCCATATGCATGTCAGCTATCGGGGCCAGTATCCTGTGTTTTTCACATCCTGAGTTCTCTTGGGGCTCACCATAGGGAATGGCTGCAGTCTGATGGCCGTCAGGTCACAGGTATTCTTTTCCTTTTTGAGTGCCTTTAGGCCTCATCAGCTCCTATTGGAGGGCTGTAATCACAGATGACTGTGACAGCCTTGTTTACTAATATGGCAGGAGATATTCCATTTCTCAGTTCCCATACTCCGTGTTCCCAGTTCTCACATCTGTTTTAAAGCAATACCCCCATCTCTTCCCTTTGCTGTTAAGACTTTAAGTTGGTAATGCTTGCTGGTGTCAGTGTAAATGCCTACAGAAGCTCTTGTCTCTTTTCTTTTTACTGCATATTTTATAGGTTTAGAAATCAAACAAAAACTATGCCTGGAACAGTTCTAGGTATTTTACATATTTTAATTAATTTTATTCTAAAAGAACTCTATCAAAGGTATTGTTTTCCTCATCTTACCAGTGATCAAACAGAGCACTGAGTTTAAGTAACTTAAGGTCACAGAGTTGGTAAACAGCAGAGCCAAGATTCAACTCAGACAGTCTGACTCCGGAGTCCATGCTCTTAATAATGATACTGTGTTGCCTTTAGGCTTCTTCAAATTCTGTTTGAATTAAGAATGAATAGATTCTGAAAAAGGGTGAGAGGTACTTGTGCAAAAATAGCATTTTTGGTCATTAGGACATTCTCTCCTTGCTCTATTACAGGGAGATGGAATTGAAAGGAAGACAGCTTCCACAAAGGTGAGGTAATATGGCCAGTTATGTCGGAAAACAGTGAGGGAGCTTACTCCATACCATGAGGAGTAGCTCAATTATAAAGCAGGGATTCAGAGGTGAAATCCAGGGTTTCTTCTCTTCTATGTTTGACATCACTGTAATTAGAAGCCTATTTATTCTCTTTTTTAAGTGGACCAAGTAATTTGCTGGCTCTTGACCTGGAGTCCATGTGAAGCTGCTGTTTCACATATTGACTGTTCATGTCACCAGGATGTCAGAGGGAAAGTTTCAAAGAAAGAAAGGAAAAGTCTAGAGAATGTCACTGGTGTTTTTCTTTGGTGCTATAATATATAATATAAAAGTATTATATATAATATAATATATATTTTATATATAATATAATATATATTTTACATATATAAAGTATAATATATATACTATTATGTATAATAGTATATATAATATAATATATATTTTTATATTATATATAAAGTTTTATATATAATATAAAAATTTCCAAATATGACTGATTTAAAGAAACAAAAGGTCCTCTGTTGGTCAAGGGGAAAAGTGTTTATCTTATGTGGATAGTTGGTATTAATACTATGTAAGGGAATATGCATTTGAAAAATGCAGTGTAAAGTTGCTGGACAGTGTTTTTAATGTAAAGTATAAGTGACAGAGAGCATCTTAGAGTGAAGAGGAGATACTATTAATATCTGGGAACAACCAAGAAAATGAGTGAAGTGAAAAAATGCTATGTAAATGCCATTGGTAGAGTAGGCAGTATCTAAGATTGTTATAACTCCTTAATATTTGATATTTTCTAATGACTTTGAGGATTTGCTAGTTTATTTTGATGACTAACAGTTTTTGGAGTGTTCTTGAGTGTTGACTCATTTTCTGCCACAAAACCACCCAGAGTATTTTCTTTTATAGCCGAGGTGACTGCCACTGATTGAAAACTTCTCTTAGCTATGGCTGTGAATGGTTTTATTATAAGACAGCAGCATGTTTTGGAGGTCTGCAATTTGGTTTATTATATAAAACAAGTATGGTAGTAGAATTTTCTATGAAATCACATACTTCTACCATTTTGCAATCCTGCACCTCATTAGCCTGTCAAAATGAGTAGTTACATTCATTTTTTATATAACAACACATATAATTACAAGTTATAAAGCTCAGACTGTAGCATATAAAGAAAATAAACTAACCTATATAGCATGAAAATGAGTGTGAAGGGTGTAGTGGTCCAGTAGTAAGAAATTTTTTATATTTAGAACCTGATACTGGCAGACATAAGTATTTCTACCTCAAACCATCAGATATTCCCATTTCCTTCTTCTACTCCCCATCTCACTTAACTATGAGAATACAGATGTAGATTGGTGACTACTGAACCCCTTGAAGTTAAAAAAAAAAAGAGTATATTGAAGTTGTTGGCCCCCTGCCAAAGTGCGTTATCAGCTTATACAGATTTCCTTCTATTTGAGCAATAGGAAGCAGTATCTGTTTTCAAGGCTGTACTAGCTTCAAGTATTTAAACCTCTTTAGGGATCATACCACTATTCTAGATGGCTCTAGGAAAAAGTAGTGGCCCAAGATCAAAGCCGAAATTCTTGACTTAAAATAAGAATTTTAAGCCAGTTTATTTGGCCCTGTCTCTGAATTTGAACTAGAGCTATGTCAGGTACAATCTCGAGCATTTAGTTTTGTAAGCTTGGTTTGATTTTTTGGATATAATCATTTTCCTTGTGATCCAATAATCCCTGTTAGAGTCCCTGGCAGAGGCTGAGGCCACGCTTCGCCTGCCACGGTCACGGCAAATCTAAGTACTTTCACTAACGTGTGACTGTGAATGTAACCCCAGGTCTGCTTGTTGCCTTCTCCTCTTGTTGCAGGAGAGGTACCCCGTCCAGAATGGGCTCTTGTCTAACACTTGGAAATGAACTTTCCGAGGAGATACATGTGCTTACAAAGCAAAAGACCTTATTGGAACTGCGTGCCCAGATGGAGAACAATGCGGTAAGGGAAACCAGGAGACCTGCTCTGCCGTGTGGCTTACGGTCTCAGGCCTTATGGTGATGGAGTAAGTTTCTGAGTTTTCTCTGGCCGGTCATCTTGCCTTAATTTGACTCAAGAGTCCTTCCTGGTGGTGCATGCAGCTCTCAGCCAAGACAGGTTCCAGTGTAAAGGATTCTGGGAGTTTGGTAGGGCATATTATGGGCTGGTGTCTTCTATTTTTTTAGCCCCTTCTGAATTTTCCCAGAGTTTTTTCCGTGACAGCACCGTGTTCCTCACCGGGACCTCCTGCTGTGAAATAGCTCATGCAAGTGGTTATCATCGTGCCAAGATAAGTTGGGCAGTTTTGACCAATGGTTCCCTAACATTCTGGCTTTTGTGTTCCTTAATTTGTCTCATTTTTTATCCTATGTAAACCTAGATTCTAAATTCCATCATTTCACTGCATTTCAAGAATGAAAATATCCACTCACACCAAGATTTTAATGGG
The DNA here is from genome assembly GCF_910594005.1 of Cervus elaphus. Classification (NCBI taxonomy): domain Eukaryota; kingdom Metazoa; phylum Chordata; class Mammalia; order Artiodactyla; family Cervidae; genus Cervus; species Cervus elaphus. The sequence continues at coordinate 55,331,534 of NC_057819.1, read as the reverse complement.
TTTCCTAGACTGATGGAAGATTTGAGAGTCATGGTGATGAGTGCATTGTCCTCATGAGTGTTTGCCTCATTTTTTCTGTGTATCACTCTTATTTTGCCTTGGAATTCTCCAAACTCTTTTTGTTACATAGAGTATTCCGCATTCCCTCCAAGCTTTCATTGATTGATAAGTAGGCCTTGAGGGGCTTAACTTTTACTCTAAAGACTTTTCATAAGTCTTTCCAGCAAAAAGAGCTCTCTGCCACAGAAGAATTATAGCCTCAGCTATCAGCTGTTATAAACTTAAACTACCCTATTATGAGTAATAGCTAAGTTATTTTATTAATTGCTTTCCTCCTTACATCTCTCTCTCCTTTCATTTTTTTTCATTATTCTTTCTTCTGTTTCTCCCTTCTTTCCTTTCTTCTCTCCTTTTTTCCATCCTACCTGGTACACCTTATATGTACTAGACACCCTTCTAGGCACTAAGATAAGGAGGTATACAATAAGTCCTTACTTTCAAGAAGCATCAGTACAGAAAGGAGAGACAGAAGAACCCCAAAATGTGGGAGGTTGAGAAGGAGGCAGAGATACTTAAGATCATTTCATGGTTGCTAATTTGGTGGATTGCTTTGATATTGTTGTTGTTTAGTCACTAAGTCTGACCCTTCATGACCCCAGGGAATGGACTATAGCCCGCAAGGCTCTTCTGTCCATGGGATTTCCCATGCAAGAAGACTGGGATGGGTTGCCCTTTGCTTCTCCAATGACTTTGATAGGAATGCCATTAATAGAAAATATTATACAAGAAGAAGGTTTAGGCAGAAATGATAAGTTTGGTTTTCAACATAATAAAGTTTTATGTACCTGCAAGATACCTGAGAAGAAGAGAATTCAGTTTGGAGTTTACAAAAGAGATTAAAGTTAGAATGTAATTTTCAGAGTCGCCAGCATGTGTGGCTGAGATTACACAGGAAGGAGAAAGAGAATAAAAAGAAAAGGGGGTCAAAAAAAAGGGTGTAATTTTAAATAACATCCACATTTTACAGCACTCAGTAAAAGTAAAAAAGGAAAGGCAAAGGAACACAGTAAAAGTAAAACATTGTGTGGAGACTAACCCATTTCATTTCCAAACTCTTGCCTTCTTCTTATGACCTTGAAACTTTGGAGACCGTAGATATAAAAAGTGACTATCAAGATAAGATGAGAATGGAGTTCTACTTTAAGAAGGAGAGGAGACTCATCCTAAGGGAGGGAGCAACTGACAGTTACAATGTTTCAGAAAGGAAAACCTCACTGAAGACTGAAAGGGGGTGTTGAGTGAGTATTCTGTCTTATTTAACCTATTGTTGTCAATTGTTCCATCTTGTTCTGTTCCAGCAAAGCTGGAGGGCAGTCACCAGCTGTGTCACTTTTTTTGTCTGTTTTTTTCCCCATGGTTTTCCATTCACTTCCGTTCTTTTATGTATTTATTTTAATGCAGTGTGAGGTTTTTTAAAAAAATATTTATTTGGCTGCTTCAGGTCTTCATTGCAGCGGCTTTCTAGTTGTGTTACTCCAGCTTAGTTCCCCCATGTGGGATCTTAGTTCCCTGACCGGGGATTGAACCCACTTCCCCTGCCTTGGAAGGCAGATTCTTAACCATTGGGCCATCAAGAAAGTCCTAGTTCCATTCTTTTAAATATTATTTTGTGTGTCTTCTCAGAAAGGTACTCTAGTTTTAAAAATTTCTATAAATTCCTTATTGAATCTTTATCTTGACAGAGTCCTACTAATTGAGTTAATGCTTCATTTGATCTCATTATGCTTTTATTAATTCACTCCAAGATAGCAGTTGTTTATTTGGAAGCATGCTGAATTCCTGGGTCATATTCAACCTGGATTGCCTGATTATCTCTGGATTTATTTTGTTTACATTTATGCATAGACTGAAGTTAGTAGACCTTAGTATGTCATAATAGCAACTTGTTTCAAAGGGTATGATTTTAGGAAGCCTGAATATTTTTTGTTTTGTTTGTTCTTTTGACTGATATGGAGGGATACAGTCTAAGTAAACATAATGGAAAAGACAAGAAAGGCATTTATTAAAAAGGTTTTTCAGTTAACAGAATTCACGCTGAACATTCCTATAAGCGTGGAGAGTGGTCAGTAGAGCTTTTTTAAATTGACAGTAATAAATGTCTTCCCAGTCCTACAAGAACACAAGAAGTTGAACACTTTAGATGCCTAAAGACAGCAGAAAGTTGTCTTAAATCATACATTTCTTTGCATTTTACATCTCACAAAAAAGTGATTTTATTCTGCTATTTTCTATAAAATATGTGATTGGTTTTATGATCACTTTACATTATTTTATTACTTTTATAAGGTCCTTGCAATAAATTTCAGTGTATTTTTTACAAGGAGAACAAAAGGATAAAATTGCAATGGGGCTGAAATACTTTCTTTTTATAACTAAACATTTATACTATAAGTTTATGTGAAACTTAGTGATCACAAGGCCAGTGAGTGTAAAGATGTATTTATATTTCATCCTTTTGGGGGGAAAGCATATTTCCAGTCCAAGTTGGATGCCAGGGTTCCTATGACCAAGACTTGAGTTCAATTCAAACAAATTATCAGGGATGGGGAAGAAGCTGCTGGAGGTCCTGGCCAAAGCCTTTAGGGCCTCGAAGTCTTTCTTCAGGCTCTTCCATCCCAAGGAGATGCATTAATCACAAGGGTCGTTGATCCAGAGCAGTGTTTCTAATAAGACATGGTAGGAGCTGAGATGCTCAATTTTAAAGCATTTTTATGATGATCTTTTTCAAATATACAGCAAAGTTGAGAGAATTTACAATGAAAAACAACACCATATATAACCACAACCCAAATTCTCACTTATATTGTTCTATAGGCCCTTTATCACCTATTTATATATCTTTTATCCTTCCTTTAATCCATTTTTTCATTCTAATGTATTTCAAAGGAAATTGCAGATATCAGTACAATTACCCCTAAATATTTCAGCATGCATATATAATGAACCAGAATTTAATACTGAATTACTATTTTTAAAATATACAAGCGTTACCCGCTCAGGCATTGAGTTTTGCCCAATGAATGTGCATGCTAAGTTTTTTCAGCCATGTCTGACTCTTTGCGACCCTGTGGATTTGTAGCTTGCCAGACTCCTCTGTCCATGGAACTCTCCAGGCAAGAATATTGTAGTGGGTTGACATGCCATCCTCCATGGGATCTTCTGGATCCAGGGATCGAACCTGTGTCTCTTACATCTCCTGCATTGGCAGATGGGTTCCTTTACCACTAGTGCCAGCTGGGAAGCCCACTCACTGAATACACTTGTTAAAATCAAACCCATGTCAAGATATAGGATATCATCTATGGAAGAAAGAAGATCCAAGTCTGCAACTCTGTTTGTATTTTGCAGCTGATTTTCTCTACTGCTGGTCTCATACTATCATTCTCTTTTATTCATTACAGTTATTGAAGAAATTTTAACCGATTTCCATTGTCATCTTGATATTTATCTTAAATTCTGGGCAGTAGTGTCAGTAATTATTACCTTTTACAGACACACAGAGAAGCGACATTATCACACTTGGCTAAGGTATAGAAATCAGAACCTAAGGCCAAATCTCCAGGAATATTTAATGGCTGTCATGGTCCCTTAGAAAAGGATGGAGGTAAAAATACAAAGTATTAGACATAGGATAGACAGAAGTTTGCTGTGATACTATTCATAGCAGAAGTCCTGGATTTGGTAGTTAAAAATGAAATATATCAAAGAAAAGCAGTGTAACAAATACTTAAGTTTTTGTAGTTATGCCTGCAAGCTATGTTATCATGCCTTCATTCAACAAGTATTTACTGGTGGCATACTATGTGTCAGGCAGTGTTTTGGGGGTTAGTGGCCCATCAGTGAACAAAACAGAAAACAAATTCCCTCATAAACAGAAAATAAGGAAATAAATAATCATTTAATATGTTATGAGGTGATAACTGCTATGAAAAAAAATAATGCATGTGGAGGGTGAAACTTTAAAGGGATGGCCTCATTAAGAAGAGAACATGTGAGCAAAGATTTGGAAAACACAAGAGAGTAATAAACTTTGTGGAAATCTGAAGTAAGATTGTCACAGGCCAAGAGACATGTGCTTGTATGAACAAATTGAGACCAGTGAGGCTGAAGTGAAATGAATGGTGTATAGGTAGTAGCTGAGAGCAGAAAGGTGGAAAGAGATCCTGCTGTTGTAAGGACTTTGTGATTCATCCTCAGTGAGCAATTTATACTGTTGAAGGAGTGACGTGACTGGACATGTCTAGATGGATCAGTCTGGCTCTTGGTTGGGAATAAATTGAAGGGGGCAAAAATGCAAGTAGGGCTATCATCTAAGCATGAGTAGACCCTTCTCTGTGGCTAGAAAGTATATGAATTTTGAGTGTAGTACAGATGGAGTGGGCCAAAAGGGTAACTTTTCTGGTGGCTTAGCGGTAATCTGCCTGCACTGCAGGAGTGGCAAGAGAAGCAACTTTGATCCCTGGCTTGAGAAGGTCTCCTGGAGAAGGGGACAACCCACTCCAGTATTCTTGCCTTGTGAAGCCCATGGACAGAGGAGCCTGGCGGGCTATAGTCCATGGGGTCACAGAGAGTCAGACACCACGACGGAAGCGACTTAGTACACATGCAATAGGGAAACTACAATTGAAAAGATGACTGAGAATTTCTTTGTTCAAAGGCTATGGTGCATTTGTGTCTGCCGTGTGTGCTGGTGGTGTTTGCTGAATCTATATGCCTTTCGTATGCTTATGGTGACTAAACCTGCAATTGTGAGTTTATCTTTGCCCCTTGAAATTCTGTTCTTTGCAGTTCTGTCCTTCAAAAGTACTTCTTGCATCAGTTATACCTGGTGGCTTATCTCACTGAATATTTGCTCAACTATCATTGAAAAATATTTTAACTCTGCTCAAGGACAAAAACTTCCCTAAAACTAATAATAATGAATTTGGAAAGGTATTATGTTAGGGGCCCTCCCAGGACTAATGGACTAGGCAATCTCAGGAGTGTAATATTTAGAAGAGTCAATAGAAATTAACTAAGTGTTTAAAATAGTAAATATTTTATGTCTAAGACAAATTGGATTTTAAAAGTCATCAAGACTATGGAATTGAAGCAAATAGTAAGGCAGTTCATTCTTTGCCGTGAGATATTAAGAAGAATATCAAGCTTTCAGGAAAAATGAAATAGTAGACAGAAAAATTACTCATCAGAGTTAGTTATTTCTGAATTGTGGTATATGAATAATTGAAGTGATCAAACCAATAAGGTCCAAAGCTTAAAGTAATTATATAGGTTTTAATTTAATTTTCTACAAATTTGGGAGTTCAAAAATATAATTTTATTTTTCTACAACTGAAATTAATTTCTGTCCCCTGCCTAGTGGCACCAGTTTAACCATGGTCATTTTAGTTAATTCAGCAATTTCTCAGTCCATTCAGGATTTTCTCCTTTCAATCTTGCCTAAGAGAATATATATTATATGTATTCTGAGGGGCTTTCTCCGGTGCCCAGCACCAGAGGGGTAGAACATCTGTTCTGCAGCTGTCATTTGTCCTTGTTGGCATCCGTTGTCACCTTCCAATGACTATCAGCCACCTCAGGTCACAGAGGCCACTTGTAGTTCCTACAGGCCTCCTGCAGGTCATTATCTCATGGGCTTCTTCTCACGGCTGCTGACTTCATCAGGCCCCCAAGGAGAGTCCTGCTATTAAAGGATTTCACCTGATTAAGTCAGATCCATATTGGATAGTCCCTTTTTTAATAATAACTTCAAATCAGATCGTTTGAGACTTTAATTACATTGGAATACCTTCCGCTTTGGGGCTTCCCAGGTGGCTCAGTGGTAAAGAATCCACCTGCCAAGCAGGAGACCCGGGTTCGATTCCTGGGTTGGGAAGATCCCCTGGAGAAGGAAATGGCAACCTACTGGATCCAGTATTCTCGATTCCTGGGTTGGGAAGATCGCCTGGAGAAGGAAATGGCAACCTACTGGATCCAGCAGTCTTGACTGGGAAATTCCAGGAACAGAGGAGCCTGCCAGTTTATAGTCCATGGGGTCTCCATGAGTTTGCCAAGAGTCAGACTCGACTGAACATGCACCCAGTCATGCCGCCTTACACACTTGCCGTATTCTGTTAGAAGCAACTTGCAGGTGCTATCTGCTGTCAAGGGTGATGGCATGGGGGCTACCCTAGAGTCTGGCTAACAGTCTGGAAGAGTTTCTTGATGTTATCTGCTAGAAGTTTTACTATTTTACATTTCACATTTAGAGTCACAATCTACTTGGAATTGATTTTTATGTGAGGTAAGGATTAAGATTTATTTTTATTTTATGTGAATAAAAAACTGACCCAGTATAATTTATTTGTCATACATCAAATGAATATGTTTGCTTATTTTTCCAGACTCTTGTTTCTGTTCATTGACCTATTTATCACTACTGTGGCAAAATCATATTTTTTATTACTTTGGTTTATAATGCATCTTGATAGCTGAGTAAGTGTAAATCCTCCAAATTTGTTCTCTCTTTGTCTTAGCTATTCTGTGTTTTTTTTGAATTCCCATATAAATGATAGAATCAACTTGTCAGTTTCTACCAAAATGTCTAGTAGAATTTTTTACTGATATATCTTTAAATTTATAGATTAATCTGGAAGGAATTAATAAGTTTAAAAATTGAGCATTTCAATGAATGGAATCTCTCTCTCTCTGGCTGTCTGTCTTTGAACAAATCTTAGTACTGTCTTATGTATTTCTATACAGAGTACTGTATATCTTTCATTAGGTTTATTTCTTTAGAAAGTGAACCAGTAGTTCTCTATACGATTAGAGCTTTTCCTTAATTTCAGAAAAGCAAGCGTTTTTGAACCATGTAGCTCATTTAATTATGGATGTACAAGGGTTAAATGGCAAGGCTCTGATTCATTGCAACAAGGAAGGATGCTTAATGTTATTCAAGAATTATGAAAACATCTATGTCTCTGCCCAAAGGAGCAAGCTGGTGCCTGACCTCATAGTGTTTGCAGACTAAAGGAGAAATAAATCCCAGAAAGAACAGAGGATTATTTTTAGACCACATTGCACTAAGGATTTTCAATATCTTCTTAATGAGGAGGCAAAGGAAAATCAGATCCCTAATGTATATACGTATTCATATGTAAATGTGTATATGCATACATTTGTATTTACATTAACATATGAAAAATTATCCCATGTATTAACACAAACTTTTATTTCTTTTCTGTAAACACACTGAAAACTAACTCTTCTCTCCAAATATAACTGTTCAGTTCAGTTCAGTTCAGTTGCTCAGGCGTGTCTGACTCTTAGCAACCCCATGGATTGCAGCATACCATGCTTCCCTGTCCTTCACCACCTCCCTGAGCTTGCTCAAACTGATGTCCATCGAGTTGGCGATGCCATCCAACCATCTCATCCTCTGTTATCCCCTTCTCCTCCTGCCTTCAATCTTTCTCAGCATCAGGGTCTTTTCTCATGAGTTGGCTTTTTGCATCAGGTGGCCAAAGTATTGGAGTTTCAGCTTCAGCATCAGTCCTTCCAATGAACATTCAGGACTAATTTCCTTTAGGATTGACTGGTTGGATCTCCTTGCAGTCCAAGGGATTAAGAGTCTTCTCTAACACAGCAGTTCAAAGGCATCAGTTCTTTGGTGCTCAGCTTTCTTTATAGTCCAACTCTCATATCCACGCATGAAAACCACAACTTTTTTGCATATAGGGTTATCGTTACCATCTTTTTAAATTCCATATATATGCATTAGTATACTGTATTGGTGTTTATCTTTCTGGCTTACTTCACTCTGTATAATGGGCTCCAGTTTCATCCATCTCATTAGAATTGATTCAAATGAATTCTTTTTAATAGCCGAGTAATATTCCATAGTGTATATGTACCACAGCTTCCTTATCCATTCGTCTGCTGATGGGCATCTAGGTTACAATAACCCTATATGCAAAACAGAAAAGAGACACAGATGTACAGAACAGACTTTTAGACTCTGTGGGAGAAGGCGAGGGTGGGATGTTCTGAGAGAACAGCCTTGAAACAAGTATACTATCAAGGGTGAAACAGATCACCAGCTCAGGTTGTATGCATGAGACGGGTGCTCAGGGCTGGTGCACTGGGAAGACCCAGAGGGATGGGATAGAGAGGAAGGTGGGAGGGGGGATCGGGATGGGGAACACATGTAATTCCATGGCTGATTCATGTCAATGTATGGCAAAAACCACTACAATATTGTAAAGTAATTAGGCTCCAATGAATAAAAATAAATGGAAAAAAATAATAAATAAATAAAATAAATAAATATAACATTATATTTATTAAAAAAAGAAAACCACAACTTTGACTGTATGGACCTTTGTCAGTAAACTAATGTCTTTCCTTTTTAATGTTCTGTCTAGGTTTGTCATAGCTTTTCTTCCAAGGAGCAAGCGTCTTTTAATTTCATGGCTGCAGTTACCATCTGCACTGATTTTGGAGCCCAAGAAAAAGTCTGTCACTGTTTCCATTGTTTCCCCATCTATTTGCCATGCAGTGACTGGACCAGATGGCATGATCTTAGTTTTCTGAATGTTGAATTTTAAGCCAGCTTTTTTATTCTCCTCTTTCACTTTCATCAAAAGGTTCTATAGTTCCTCTTTGCTTTCTGCCATAAGGGTGGTGTCATCTGCATATCTGAGGTTATTGATATTTCTCCCAGCAATCTTGATTCCAGCTGGTGCTTCATTCAGCCCAGCATTTCTTATGATGCACTCTGCATAGAAGTTAAATAATCAGGGTGACTATATACAGCCTTGATGTACTTCTTGCCCAATTTGGAACCAATCCGTTGTTCCTTGTCTAGTTCTGTCTGTTGCTTCTTGACCTGAGAAATAGATTTCTCAGGAGGCAGTAAAGGTAGTCTGGTATTTCCATCTCTTGAAGAATTTTCCACGGGTTGTTGTGATCCAAACATAAACTTTGGCATGGTCAATAAAGCAGAAGTAGGTGTTTTTCTGGAACTCTCTTGCTTTTTCTATGATCCAGAGGATGTTGGCAATTTGATCTCTGGTTCCTCTGCCTTTTCTAAAACCAGCTTGAACATCTGGAAGTTCATGGTTCACGTATTGCTGAAGCCTGGCTTGGAGAATTTTGAACATTACTAGCCTGTGAGATGAGTGTAGTTGTGCAACAGTTTGAGCATTCTTTGGCATTGCCTTTCTTTGGGATTGGAATGAAAACTGACCTTTTCCAGTCCTGTGGCCACTACTGAGTTTTCCAAATTTGCTGGCATATTGAGTGCAGCACTTTCACAGCATCATCTTTTAGGATTTGAAGTAGCTCAGCTGGAATTCCATTACCTCCACTAGCTTTGTTTGTAGAGATGTTTCCTTAGAACCACTTGACTTGGCATTCCAGAATGTCTGGTTCTAGGTGAGTGGTCACAGCGTAGTGGTTATCTAGATCATTAAGATCTTTTCTGTATAGTTCTTCTGTGTATTCTTGCCACCTCTTCTTAATATCATCTGCTTCTTTTAGGTCCATACCATTTCTGTCCTTTATTGAGCCCATCTTTGCATGAAATGTTCCCTTGGTATCTCTAATTTTCTTGAAGAGATCTCTAGTCTTTCTCATTCTGTTGTTTTCCTCTATTTCTTTGCATTGATCACTGAGGAAGACTTTCTTATCTCTCCTTGCTATTCTTTGGAACTCTGCATTCAGATGGGTATATCTTTCCTTTTTTCCTTTGCCTTTCACTTCTTTTATTTTCTTAGCTATTTGTAAGGCCTCCTCTGATAATTATTTTTCCTTTTAGTGTTTCTTTTTTCTTGGGGATGGTTTTGATCACCACCTTCTGTACAATGTCACGAAACTCCATCCATAGTTCTTCAGATACTCTATCAGATCTAATCCTTTGAATCTAGTTGTCACTTCCACTGTATAATCCTAAGGGATTTGTTTTAGTTCATACCTGAATAGTCTAGTGGTTTTCCCTACTTTCTTCAATTTACATCTGAATTTGGCAATAAGGAGTTCATGTTCTGAGCCACAGTCAGCTCCCTGTCTTCTCTTTGGGAGAAGAAACTGTATAGAGCTTCTCCTTCTTTAACTGCAAAGAATATAATCAGTCTGATTTCGATAGTGATCATCTGGTGATGTCCATGTGTAGAGTCATCTCTTGTATTGTTAGAAGAGGGTGTTTGCTATAACCAGTGTGTTCTCTTGGCAAAACTGTATTAGCCTTTGCCGTGCTTCATTTTGTACTCCAAGGACATACTTGCCTGTTACTCAGGTAGCTCTTGACTTCCTACTTTTGCAATCCAGTCCCCTATGATGAAAAGGACTTCTTTTTTTGGTGTTAGTTCTAGAAGGTCTTGACCCATTCATCATAGACATATTCAACTTCAGCTTCTTCGGCATTAGTGGTTGGGGCATAAAGTTGGATTACTGTGCTATTGAATGGTTGACCTTGGACACAAACAGGGTTCATTCTGCCATTTTTGAGATTGCACCTAAGTACTGCATTTCAGTCTCTTTTGTTGACAGTGAGGGCTGCTCCATTTCTTCTAAGGGATTCTTGCCCACAGTAGTAGATATAATGTTCATCTGAATTAAATTTGCCCATTCTGATCCATTTGAGTTCACTGATTCCTAAAATGTCGATGACCACTTTTGCCTTCTCCTGTTTGACTACTTCCAATTTACCTTGATTCATGGACCTAACATTCCAGGTTCCTATGCAATATTGTTCTTTACAGCATCACACTTGACTTTCATCACAGTTGCATTCACAACTAGGCATTGTTTTCTCCCTGGCTCCATCTCTTCATTTTTTCTGGAGCTATTTCTCCATTCTTCTCCAATAGCATATTGGGTACCTACAGATCTGGGGGGTCATCTCTCAGTGTCATATCTTTTTGCATTTTCCTACTCTTCATGGGGTTCTCAAGGCAAGAATACTGAAGTGGTTTGCCATTCCCCTCTCCAGTGGACCACGTTTTGTCAGAACTCTCCACCGTGACCCATCTGTCTCAGGTGTCTTACATGGTATGGGTCACAGTTTCATTGAGTTAGACAAGGCTGTGATCCATGTGATCAGCTTGGTTAGTTTTCTGTGATTGTGGTTTTTATTCTGTCTGCCCTCTAATGGATCAGGAGATGAGGCTTGTGGAAGCTTGCGATGGGAGGGACTGGCTGTGGGGGAATCTGGTTCTGATGGGTGGGGCCATGCTCAGTTCAGTTCAGTTCAGTTGCTCAGTTCTGACTCTTTGTGACCCCTGGACTGTAGCACAGCAGACTTCCCTGTCCATCACCAACTCCCAGAGCTTGCTCAAACTCATGTCCATAGAGTCGGTGATGCCATCCAACCATCTCATCCTCAGCCATCCCCTTCTCTTCCTGCCTTCATTCTGTTCCAGCATCAGGGTATTTTCAAATGAGTCAGTTCTTATGCATCAGGTGGCCAAAGTATTGGAGTATCATCTTCAGGATCAGTCCTTCCAATGAATATTCAGGACTGATTTCCTTTAGGATGGACTGGTTGGATCTCCTTGCAGTCCCATGGCCATGCTCAGTAAATCTTTAATCCAATTATCTGTTGATGTGCGGGGGCTGTGATCTCTCCCTGTTGTTTGGCCTGAGGCCAAACCATGGTAATGGTGGTGAACCTCCTTCAAAAGGACTTATGCCAGCACTGTTTTAGTCAGCACCCCTGACCCAGCCACAGTCCACTTTGACCCATGCCTCCACCAGGGAGACTCTTGGACACTCACAGGCAAGACTGACTCAGTCTTTTATGGGGACACTGCTCCTTTCTCCTGGCTTCTGGTGCACACAAGGTTTTCTTTGTGCCCTCCAGGAGTCTATTTCCCAGTCCTGTGGAGGTTCTGTAACCAAATCCCACTGGCCTCCAAAGTCAAATTCCCTGGGGGTTCTCAGTCCTTTGCCGGATCCCCAGGTCAGGAAATCTGTTGTGGGTTGTAGAGTTTTCATAACAGTGTGAGGACTTCTTTGGTTTAATTGTTCTCCAGTTTATTGGTCATCTGCTCGGTGGCTCTATGGTGGGGCTAATGGTGACCTCCTCCCAGAGGATTTACGCTAAATGACGTGCCTCCTAGGTCTGCTGCAGCCAGAGCCCCTGTCCCTGCAGCAGGCCACTGCTGATCCATGCCTCTGCAGGAGACACTCAAACACTCAAAGGCAGGTCTGGCTCAATCTTTGTGGGGTCCCTGGGTCCTGGTGCACACAAGGTTTTGTTTGAGCCCTCTGAGCATCTCTGTGGTGGGTATGGGGTTTGATTCTAAACATAATTTCGCCCCTCCTACCATCTTACTGGGGCTTCGCCTTTGCCCTCTGACATGGGGTATCTTTTTGGTGGGATCCAGCATTCCCCTGACGATGGTTGTTCAGCTGTGAGTTGCAATGTTGGAGTTCTCTCAGGAGAAGATGAGTGCGTGTTCTTCTACTCCACTGTCTTATGCTTCTTAAATATAGCCGTAGAATGCATTTATTAGGCTTAATTTAAGTTATTTGTGAATATAAGCACTAATCATTAGTCTAAATAATTTGAATTATGGAAATTTTGCTACACACTTTTTGATATGCAGTGTTTTAGTATAATTACATCCAGAAGATACAAGTTCTGAAATCAAAAGCTATTGATCTGAAGCTTTTAAATGTAAGAGGACAATTTTATTAATTATTTAAAACATTATAGATGTTTTAACTACAAACAGTAAAAGAGGACTAATAGGGATATTCCCCAAACCCAGATACAGCTGAGGTAAACAAAGAATGAATCCAAACATCTGGAGGAGAAGTCAGGATGAATACATAGGCTGTTTTTCCCCAAGAATTTCTAAAACTTTCGGCTGCCATTTAGTCTAAGGAAACATACGGTGCAGTCTATCTATGGTCTAGATTCATTTGGTTAACTAAGGAATCTGGGGTACAATTTGCAATTTCTAATTTTGGAACCAAGTATTTTAAATTTAGAAACTTCCTTGACATGTTGATAAGCATTTTGCACAACATGAGCTGTTAATAGCTATCATGGAAAAAAGGATTTGCAATCACGTCAGTGTGGGATGCATCGGATACTGTCTCCCTCTGTTAGAGAGTCACCACCTGCATGAACATATGTTAAGGGCTTCAGGAAGACTGCAAGTTATGAAACATGTTTGTGCTTAGCCTAGATTTCTTCCCAACTTTTTGGATGATGAAGCAGTTTGTTTCCCCTATAGAAGATTTGTATTCAGAAGTGGTAGGGTTCTAAGGGAAAAAATTTGAGAAACAGCTATTTTAATCCATAATTTATTTTTCCATTATTTTTTTGGAACCACTTCTTATTGGGCTTCAGACAGTAAAGACTCCTCTTGCAATGCACTCTTGTGCATTGGGTTCGATCTCTGGGTTGAAAATCCCTGAAGAGGATTTTTGCCTGGAGAATTCCATGGACAGTGGAGCCTGGTGGGCTACAGTCCATGGGGTTGCAAAGAGTTGGACACCATTGAGCAACTAACACACTCTCATTGTTTTTTTGATATTTCTAATCAAAATAGTTGTATTTCTGTCATTTTGTACAGACTTCTAGATTTGGCTAACTTGAGGATAACTCTTGGAGAGTAGTTTTTCTCTGCATGTTGATTCTTGCTTGGTTGAAGATATGTGATATTTTGTATTTTTATCAACAGTTTTAAAAAGTATGTTGGTAGAAATTTATCAATCCAGTAAATACTTTGATTATTAGTGGCTTAGGTAAGTGCTGTACAGTGCCTTTTCATTTTTATTTTAAAATTTACACAATTTACACAAATAATCTATGAAAATATACTTGTTATTAAAGAACTTGACAATTCAGAAATTATTAAAGTAAAACAGAAAAATTTCCCACTCATAAAGATAACCTTTGAAAACATTTTGGGTTCTTTGGGGGCCTTTTAAAAACACATTAAAAATATTTCCTTTTTGAATTTTAGTACACATGTAGAAAGGCCTCCCTTATCCCATGATTTTAAACAAAATAATCGTATAAATTTTCCTTAAACAAGATGACCTAGAAGTTCTAGAAGCTTAAGTAAATATGCATAATAAATGGCTTATTGATATTAGGTTACGATAAATTTGTTCAGTGGCATTCATGATATGTTCAACATGTTGTTCCTTATTAGTGTTGCATAGTTCAATGCACCACAAATTTGGAAATGTGATACATTAGCATGAAATTTTCAGAAGTCCCTGCACATGCATCTGTGATGCACTAGTGTGTATCTCTGGTTTTCCACTGGGTAAATCTGTGCTTCTAGTGCATCTCAGAAGACATCATCAGAGGTTCAGTTAGTAAATATATACTTACATTTATATTACATTGTAAATAATAATAATATTTTAGTCACCTGATGTGAAGAGCCAACACATTCGGAAAAGACTTTGATGCTGGGAAAGATTGAAGACCAAAGAAGCGGGCAGCAGAGGATGAGATAGTTAGGTAGCCATCACTAACTCAATGGACAGGAGTTTGAGAAAACTCCAAAAGACCACAAAGGACAGGGAAGCTGGTGTGCTGCAGTCCATGGAATCAGAGTCAGACATGACTTAGCAACTAAACCACACAACATAAATAATAATAAATATGTATATTATATATATATATATATACACACACACACAAACTTTACAACTACTCTGAACTTTTTTTAAAAAGATCTTTTTAAAATGTTCATCTCTTTGATTCATCTAGAGTTAAATTTTGTATATGGTGTGAAGGTAGGATCTACATTTTTAAAAAATTTCTTCCAAATGAATTGTCAGATGTTCTAATACCCTTTATGGGACAATTCAGATGAGATTTGGGTATGCCCATCTTCAGGTGGAAGATAAAGGTTGAGAGTCATTCACAAAGAGGTGAAAGTTGAAGATGTAAAGGTGGATGAGATTTGGGGTGGGGGGTAGATAGAAAGAAGGACCAAGCATGGCATCCTGTAGCTTAGGACATGTGCTTCTTTGGAGGGAGAGAGGGAGAAAAGGAGTTAAGCAACAGGTGGTAGAAGGACCCCGAGTGGTGCTGTGGAAGTTGGGGAGAGGGTGGTACTCATCAGTGGGGCAGTAAGGCTCTGTTGTGAATGCGTGGAACGAAACATTTGATACATCAGTTATGCAATTAATTAAATTCTGTGGGATCACTAGCTTTTGGATTATTTGGAGTTATCCGCAATTTATCCCATTGTTTCCATCCATGGACACGGATGATTGTGAGTTAACTGCAAACGTGGTCCATTTTGAAGTCGTAAAGTGAAGCTTTCTAAACATTTTAAAATATCATTTTATGAAAAGTTAATTTGTATGGTTCATTTGAAAAATGTTTACAATGAAAACTCAGTGAATATACAATGACATAATATATACAAAAGAGTTTTTGACCTAAATAAGCCATGAAAATAAAAGATGTGGTTTGCGTATGTAGCAAATGGTGGCTATTCCTCACCCACTTGGTGAAAATGCCCAGCGTCCTTGGGCAGGCCTCTTTGCCGCCCTGTTTGTCTGCACACACAGTAATGCTGTAAAAGACAATCTAAGCTTGCTCATTCTTTGTTTTTATAAGCCAGTCATTTCTAATGGCTATTTGTGACTCACTTTTCCCTGTTTCCCTCTTCAAAAAGAGGTAGGGAGAGGTAGGGAAATTGCCCCATTTAGCGTGGACATACTGTTTGATCAGCCTGTGGTTATGCTGTGAGGATGCTAATCACTATATAAATGCAGAGCAACTCTGCATCCCACTGGCCTTTCCCAGCTGCCCTGGAAAGCAGCCAGTCGGCAAACACGGAAGAAGCCGTGTGCGCCGCTCTGCCCAGCTGCACCCCGGCTGAGGATGGATGACGGCCGGAAGTGGAGCAGCTGCTCTCCTGCAAGACCCAGGCAGAGACCTCCAGCCCGTCACTCCCCGAGAAGCCCGCAGCACTTGGAGCTGCTGCTGGCGATGCGTGAGGGGTACGGTCTGTGGACAGACATGGACGCGGCAATGTGACAGAGGGGGCTCATTGTGATTCAAGGTGTTGAGCAGCCTGTGAAGCTGGGAACATCAGCAAACAGTGATAGGCCCTGTATTGGTGCCTGGAGTCCGAAGGCAGGGCTCGACCAGCTAAGCTTTGCTGTTTAGAGCCAGTGCAGTTTTTTTTTTTTTTTAAAGCCATATCCATAAATATGGAAAGTAACATTGCCAGCATCATCATAATCATATATGAAGGAAGAAGATGCACATCCATAAATTATACTAATGAATACCAGCTAATGGTGATGGGCTGTATTCCATATAAGTCTTAAAGTCATTTGCTATCTGCTTTTCTTGATTTATTTTCTTCACGGCCTTATCTTTGCCAGATATGATATATTTATTTCTTTATAGATCATTTCCTTCTTAGCCCCTACCATAGAGAAGTTCCAGGGGGTACAGTCTTTGAATGGTCTTGTTTTCTGCTGTATCCCCAGTGTCAAGAACAGTGCTTGTACACAGTAAGCCCTGAAGATATATGCTTGTGGTAACAAATATAAAAAATTCAGTCTAGTATATTTCTAATGATTTCCCATAATATTAGCAAGGCTCAAAATGTCGATTTAGAATAAGAAATGTGCTCATTAACTGAACAGTAATTTTCTTTTAAAGCGATTCCTACATAGCTGAGCTTTCCAGTATTCAAAATGTATAAAGTCATATTTCTGATGGGTTTAATCAGTTAGCATTAACAGTTTAGCTAGTGAACTCACTGTTTTGTGCTCATGCTGCAAAATAACAGGTTTTGGCTAAGTTTCTCTCCTCCCCTTTCCATCCCTCCCATCTTGCCCTGGTGAGAATGTTGTCATAGCACAAAAAAACTTATATCCCACTCATTGTCAATATATTGATAACAGGAATCAAAGGATCTACTTCCTTTTATAGATTGGGTGTCCTCTTATAGTCTGTGTATAAAAGGTGGTAGAAAAAAATATCAGTTTTCCTAGGTAGAGAAAATAGCAATGTTTGTAATTACTTTAGGTGGAAATGGTTTGGGCTCCCGGCTTGGAGGTGTTCAGGCAGGTATAGGAAATGCTCTATCAGACAAAGGAAAGCTGAGGACTTCCTGAACCAGCCTGGGCAGCAGCCTCGTCTGAAAATATTAATAAATAACAAAACTCAAAAAAAAAAAAAAAGAGAACAAGAGAAAACAGATTACAAGTCTGCATTTCGGAAGCACACCTGTGGAAGTATTGGATTCCATATTGAAAACAAGACAAGACAGCTCCTCAGGTGATTCTCACATAGGTAAAGTATTAAGAACCGTAAGACTGGAATTCAGATTTCAGATGGAAATTTGGACCAGATCAGGTACTACCTGAGAACATTTGTAATTATTTAGTCAAGGCTTTTCTCACTGGGAATTCTATTTCAGTTGTGCGTGGTTGGGGCCCAATAATCCTTTTCCACTTTTTAATTTAGAAAATATTAATAAGATATTCCAGGTGATTCTGGGATCCTATAATAGTTCTATTTTTAATTTTTTGAGGAACTTTCATACTATTTTCTGCAGAGGCTGTACCAATTTATATTCCCAGTCCTAGGGTTCCCTTTTTTCCACCTCCTCACCTCACTTATTTATTGTGTTTTTGATGACAGCCATTTTATTTTAACAGGTATGAGGTGATAGGTCATGGTTTTGATTTGCATTTCTCTGATGATAAGTGATATTGAGCATCTTTTCAATATACCTGTTGACCATCAGTGTGTCTTATTTGGAAAAGTGCCTATTCAGGTGCTCTTCTCATAATTAGTTATGTATCCAAAGAAAACAAAAGTGCTAATTTGAAAAGATATATGCACCCCAATGTTCATAGTGGCACTATTTACAATAGCCAAGATATAGAAGCTACCTAAGTGTTTATCAACAAATGAATTAAAATTTGTATATTTTTATATGCATATATATATATATATATATATATATATATATATAAAATAAGGTAATATTTCTCAGTCATTAAAAAAAAAGAAATTTTTCCATTTGCAACAACATGGATGGACCTGGAGGGTATTATGCTTAGTGAAATAAGTCAGAGAAAGACAAATACTGTATGCTTTCACTTATTTATTGAATCTAAAAATGAAAACAAATGAATGAATATAACCAAACAGAAACAGACTCACAGATACAGAAAGCAAACTAGTGGTTACCAGTGGGGAGAGGGTTAGATGGAGAGGCAAGTTAGGTGAAGGGATTATAGGTACAAACTGCTAGGTATAAAATAAATTGGATACAAGGATGTGATACACAGCACAGGGAATATAACCATTATTTTATTACTTTATGGGAAGTATAATTTGCAAAAATATCAAGTCATTATGTTGCACACCTGAAACTAATATTGTAGGTCAACTATACTTCAATTTTAAAACAAGATGACAGATGATTCTTATTTTCAGGCTTAAATGGGAAGAATTAATCTAGAAGACCTTAAGATATGATCCAGTCCTCAGATTCTGTGATTATTCAAATAATTTAATTCTCTACTTTATCTGACTGTAGATTCATTTTTTAAACAATTTTGGCAGTGAGGGAAGTGGTGGTGGTTAGGAATCCTATAACTGAAATCATAGTGGTTTATAAATTGGGCTGTTTATGCTTGGCTTAAGAAGGCATGAACAAATAAAGAGGCCTCATTTCAGGCAAACTTCCCTGTGGAATGACACACCCTCTGGATCATTGGGCCCAGTAACATTTTTCATTTATTTGTGAGCACGCTTGATGAACCTGCAGCCGTGGTGTACAAAGGTTAAACTCAACAGCTAGAAAAATGATGACAGTAACAAAGTTTAAATAACAAAAAAGCGTGGTGCATGAAAACCAATCTTCAAACTCTATAAAACTCCCCGTGCCCATTCTTCATTATGTTTTTAACTACATCATGATTATACAACTTGAACTCCCTACAAGTTGAAAAACAAATAGCCAGTACTTAGAGTAATATTTCCCAATGATAGTTCTGCTTTGAATTTTCTTTTTATTTCTTTTTTCACTATATATTTCAAATGGATTAAATAGAGAATTTTAATTAAGAAAACAATGTTCAGAGCCCTATTTGCTTCTCAGATGCTGCACTCTATGGTCTAGTAAGTACTTTAATGAGTTGTAACGCTGCAAGATGTTTTGACTTTCTTAACATCCTTAACTCCATCAGCATATATTTCTGCCAGACTTACAAAATGAATTCTATTTCCCCAAAATGGATAATTTTTAGCAAAGAGCTTCTATTCTACTTTTTTTTTAAAGTGCCTAATTTAAGGTATAAGCTATTCTTAACCTCAAATAGGATTGAACTAATTTTTTCCTTAGCTAACTTACATAGCTATTCACATGGCAGAAGTCTTTGGATAATTATTTTATCTTCTTTTCAGGTCTCTAGATACTGCAGAGAATAATTATGAAAAATTTGGAATTTTATCATTTGAAAGAACATTCAAGATAGTTTATTATAACCCTCAATTTTCAGATGTGAGGACCAAGACTCAAAGGGACTAAGAGACTTGCCTATGGCCATTGAATTCAAGGAAAGTTGATGCTTGCACCTGGACTTTCAGAAGCCAGATTCTAAGTTCTTTCCAACTCATACATGGACTTCAAGTGCCTTCACCCTAACAAGACCAATTAAATAGCTTAAAAGAATAATTCAGATAATAATTAATAGCAAGAGTGAGAAGCTCCGTAAGACTCCTTGCAGAACTTCGGCCACTGATTACAGCTCAGCATTGCTCAGGGTGGACCCTCAGCTTCCATCCCAGTCTGGAAGGGAAGTGCTCAACACCTAAAGACAAGAGCTCCTAAGGTTCTTCTTAGGTGCCTATACAATGGAAATATCCCCCATTTAGCCTTGGCTAAAGGAATGACCATTTCCTTAGATGGATCGGGAAACTTCATGGGGACTGTAGAGATAAGTCACAGTGACCCCTTGAATAGATCAAGGTAAATGAGTCCCTGGAAAAAGGCTGAAGATGCCAGCATGAACCAAGTGACTGGGGAAGGGGAGCAAAAGGGCTAGCTGTGCCCAGAACTCCTAAACAAGGTTTGGCAGAGAATGCCTCACCCACATCCTGGTCCCAAACCCAGGCCAGAGGAGGGTCAGTAAAGAGTTCCCAGACACATGAAGGCTGAGAGATTTCTGTCTGCCTAGATCCTTATGCATTCTGCCTGGGGTGCTGGGAAGAAATGCTCCCCTATACACTTTGCACCGCTTTGTCTGAGAAATACCATTTTGGGGGGTCCTGCCCTGAGTACACATGAGCTCTTGGTAAAAGACTAGGTTCTTACATTCTAGAAGAAGGTTACTGGAGGACAGCCATCTTTGCAGGGGACAGCAGAGATTTTACTGGGAAAGTGAACCATGGACTAGAGGGCCGGTCTGACTCTTCCTCATTCTGGCTCTGCGAACGTTGGGCCTGGATTCCACAGCTTGGACACACAAGGTGCCTCTGCCACATGGAGAGAGTGGGAAATCCTGAAAGAGATTCTAAAAACAAGATGGTCTTGTGAACCCCAGGGGAAGCCACATCAGAAAATAAGTTATGCATTATTCTCTGGATTGGGCCTCGTGGTTATCTCCATACTCTTTGTGAATCATCGTGAGAACTTACAGCTTGACTGAGCTGTGCTGTGGAGAAGTAACAGAAGTTCTCATTTCCTGACTAAGTGTAAAAGGATGCTTGTGGCAACAGGTGACCCCAGTGGTGGCTTGTGGGGCCCAGTGTAGTAGCCTCTGAGGAGGCTCACTGACCAGGTGCTGCAGAACCCACCCTTAAGCAAGTACAGATGCCTGAGGAATGACAGGGGCCAAAGTCATGTGCGTTATTACTATTGCTATTGGCATTTACTACCTGCTGACCTGCCGAGCTGGGACAGAAAAGAGGCCGCATCTTTGGCCAAGCACCGCCCACTATGCTAATCTATGCTAATTGCACATCAACCATCAGCAGGGCACAGGGCAGCAGAGCTTCTTTCTTAGCCATCCATGCGTGCATGACATGAAGGCCATGCCTTGCCCACTCTGTCTTTTAAACACATAAAGAGCCTGCTCAGTCATCCTGTGTCCTTGTCCCTGTTTCCTCAGCCATTTTCATTCCCTTATGTTTCATTCCCACTGTTTCTTGATGTTCCCTGTAAAGTTTGAAGAGTTCTCATCAGTCTGTTTCATGGACTCCCCGCCTCACTCCAGCTCCTTTTCAAATGTTGGTGTCTCAGGGTTCTGTCCTCTTTCTTGCTGTCTTGTCCCAGTCGACACTGTCTCAGTCAGCTACTGCCAGGATGCCTACACATCACAGCTTTCTCTCGCCTCCCAGAGCTTCTTCCTGCTCTGATGTTTATTGAAAGTTTTCTAAAAAAGATATCTGAGATGTGGTCTTTTTCCTAGATAGTTTAACTTATTTGCTATAAATGGCATATTTAAATAGGGGACAAATAATGTCCTTAGGTCTGCATTAAACTATTCAAACTATTTTGATTTTTAGTCAAATTTAGAACACAATAATAAAAATTTTGTAGTTTATTTAAATCATAATTATACGTTAGATACTTAATATGTACATTTAATTTTTATTGGTAATAAAAATCATAACACTGAAGTGAGGATTAAAAGCCACTTAGAGGAATATAGAAATATTCATAACATCTTACTACTTATAGTTAATAGAATTATTCTTTGAAATTACCTTGTCTCAAAAATTAAAGCATAAAAAGAAAATATAGTCAGTTTTTAAAGCACTTTTTAATCATAGAAAAAACTTAGTCTTTTACATGGACATAAATGCTGCTTATGAGGAAAACACATGTTTCCTGGGTACCTAACCATAAGTATAGTCACCAATGGAAAATGGAGAACTGCATTTTCCTTACTTCCTAGATATATCCAGATAATTTTTTTCAAATATAAAAATGAGTTTATGCCCCTCAGAGTTTTCTGACAATAGTTGATCCCTCTGAAGCTAGAGCTCAGAGAAAAATTGACTCTGGAATTAGATAATTCAGGAAAATATTTCATTTCCATACTAAGTACTTAGCTTGTGTGCTCAGTCACTTCAGTCGTGTCCGACTCTGTGACACCACGGACTGTAGCCCGCCAGGCTCCTCTGTCCGTGGGGTTCTCCAGGCAAGGATACTGGAGTGGGTTGCCACGCCCTCCTCCAGGGGATCTTCCTAACCCACATCTCCTGCCTTGCAGGGGGATTTTTTACTGCTGACCTACCAGGGAAGCCAAGTGCTTAGTTTAAACCATCCAAATTTGAGTTTCACTTTTCTTCAAAGATTTTAGTCATAAGTTTTTCTTCTTTTTTTAAATGTTACCTACAGATGACCTGGGCATAGACAACAAGGCCAGAGCAAGGCCCAGGAGATAAGACAACCACTCTGACTTGGCATCACTGCTGAAACCATAAAATGACACATAAGGAAACACTCAAGTCACAAGCTATAGTGCCTTTATACTATAAATATAAAATATTTACAATAAAAAAGACAAGCACTAAGCATAATGCACGTATGCAGCTAGCACTGCTCTGGGTCCTCAGAATCGGTGAGGGAAATCTGCTTTAGCTCCAGGTGTCCACTTGAGCAGAGGGCTGGCCTTGTAAACAGATTGTGACATGGCCAGAGCCATCTGTGCTGCTTGGCAGACCTGCCTGAGGTCCACCGGAAGGGAGGAGCCAGAGCTAGAGCCCCGAGCCATCTGTACATCCACGGACGAGCCGTGTGCTTCTGCTTCAGGATCAAGAGGTACCTATCTGCACATCTGGATCCATTTTTGTTATCCCCACGGCAGCAGGAGTTCAGAGATGTTTGGCTGGCTCAGCTGCCTGGGGCAGCTGTGAACTCAGCAGGAACCCAAGTCTTAGAGCACATGCCTTTATTGCTGAAGAGACCCAGGCCTGACAATGAAAGTAAATGGACTTTGATTAGTTGGTCTGTTTATGGAAGCAAAGTCCTCGTTGGCTGGCAGGGCTGGTGATTTGCCAAGGCTGGGAAAGAAAAGAGAAGGAAGGAAGAGATCAGTTAGAAGCCACCCTAGAAGAGATGGGGATGCTACATAGACAGGAGCTAAATGCCACAGGGCAGAAAGAAGAAATATTTCCCAAGCAGAGTTGTGAAGTGGTTATAAGCTGGATGTATTGAGCTCGACTACCTGGTTTCAAATTACAGTTCTCATGACCTTGGAGTTATTTACCTTCTGTTTGCCTAAATTTCCCCATCTGTAAAATGGGAATAGCAGTCTTCATCTAGGAGGGTTGTTGTGAGATTATGAGTTAATATAGATGAAGCACTTAGAACAGCATGAAATGCTCAGTAAAATTGCTCAGTGAGTTGGAACCTTTATTAGTTATTGTGATGAAGGTACTTACATAGCACCTGAACATATATGCTTTTCTGCCTCCCCCTGACTTAGACACATAGCGCAAAAGCCATGGGTGCAGAGTGTGGGGACCTGCAATAGTCCTTGAGTGCATCCCTTTTTTTAAAGCTTTTTTTTTTTCCCCAGCCTCACCTCACTCTGCAAGATCTTAGTTCCCTGGCTAGGGCTTGAACTGAGCCCCAGCAGTGAAAGGGCCGAATCCTAACCACTGGACCACCAGGGAGTTCCCTAAGTGCATCTCCTTATTCGAGGAACTGCCAGAGTAACAGCAGATCACCTTCTAGAGGATGTGAAATTAGGGGAGCCTTTAGTGCAAGGCTGTATAAATCTTGCACACTTTGGTAATATATTCGGGCCTCTTTGTGGGAAATGCACGCCTGCCTGCACACACACACACACACACACACAGTGAGCTCTTACTACATGAAACACAGTCTGTTAAATTCTTTATGTGTATAATTTTACCTACCTGTCACAGCAATTCTGTGAGGCAAGCCTAATTATTGTCTTCATTTCAAAGATGAAAAATCGGATGTTTGGGTCACCTAGGATCCAACAGCTGTTAAATAGTATAGCCAGGGGACTTCCCGGATGGTTCAGTGGCTAAGACTTTACCCTCCAGTACAGGGGACATGGGTTTGATACCTCATCCAGAAAGACCCCACATGCTGCAAGGCAACTAAGCTGCTGCACCACAATTACTGAAGCCCATGGACCCAAGAGCCTGTGCTCCGCAACAGGAGAGCAGCCCCCACTCACTACAACTGAGGAAGCCCACCCACAGCAATGAAGACCTGGTGCAACCAAAAATAAATAAGCTGAAAAGAATATTATAGCCAGAGTTTGGACCCTTGCACTCCTGACTCCGAAACCAATGCTCTTAACTGTTATATGGGATGGTGCACAGAACAGTGGCCCACGGAAGACCGGGATGGGGGTGAGTGCTGCCCGTCATGCTCCGGGGAGATGACCACATCTTCTGGACTATGTGAGCTAAGAATTGTTAAGCTGTGTTCTTTATCTTGCAGGGTGGAAACTTAAGTCACAGCAGATTAGCCTGTACAAACGATAGTTTTGTTTCTTATATCTGAGATCAGTTTCTCCTGGGCCCGTAATGCTGCTGATGGTGGGAAAGGCACACTCCTTGCCTCCGCCATCTAAAGCACTCCCAATACCTTCTCCCTTAGAGCAGTGAATATGCAGTTGAGGCAGAGTTCACTTCAGTTTTCACTTGATTCAAAGGTCAAACTTCTTAAAGAGGTTGCTCCATCCAGTATTCTTCCGCTTCTGCTTCCCAAGACAGGCAGGTAGGGGATCCTCGGGGCAGGGAGGCGGCAGACTGGTTCCTCTGCTATATGTGTCTAATAGGGTGTGGGTGGGAGTGGGGGAGGGCTTCCTCTTAGTGTTATCACGGTCATTACTCCTCTCTTGCTGACTGAGCGCCTCCTCCCTTGTCCTCCTGATGTGGTCCACTTTCTGACGCATGGTCAGACGTGCTGTTTCATCCCTAGGCATTTACCCTGGGCCTCTGCTCTTGGGGCACTTTATTTTTCAGAGGGACCACCCTTTGGATGAAGCACAAGCTGGAATCAAGATTGCCGGGAGAAATATCAGTAACCTCAGATATGCAGATGACACCACACTTACGGCAGAAAGCGAAGAAGAACTAGAGTCTCTTGATGAAAGTGAAAGAGGAGAATGAAAAAGTTGGCTTAAAACTCAACATTCAGAAAACTAAGATCATGGCATCTGGTCCCATCACTTCATGGCAAATAGATGGGGAAACAATGGAAACAGTGACAGACTATTTTTTTTTTGGCTCCAAAATCACTGTAGATGGTGACTATAGCCATAAAATTAAAAGATGCTTGCTCCTTGGAAGAAAAGTTATGACCAATCTAGACAGCATAATAAAAAGCAGAGACATTACTTTGCCAACAAAGGCCCATCTAGTTGAAGCGATGGTTTTTCCATTGGTCATGTATGGATGTGATAGTTGGACTATAAAGAAAACTGGGCACCGAAGAACTGATGCTTTTGAACTGTGGTGTTGGAGAAGACTCTTCAGAGTCCCTGGGACAGTATGGAGATCCAACCAGTCCATCCTAAAGGAGATCAGTCCTGAATAGTCATTGGATGGACTGATAATGAAGCTGAAACTCCAATACTTTGGCCACCTGATGTGAAGAACTGACTCCTTGGAAAAGACCCTGATGCTGGGAAAGATTGCAGGCAGGAGGAGAAGGGGATGACAGAGGATGAGATGGTTGGATGGCATCACCAGCTCAATGGACATATTTTGAGTAAGCTCCGGGAGTTGGTGATAGACAGGGAGGCCTGGCATGCTGCAGTCCGTGGGGTCGCAAAGAGTCAGACACGACTGAGTGACTGAACTGAACTGAACCCTTCACCTGCTCCCCCTGCAGCAACAGCTCAAGTCAACATCCGCAAGTGATTTTCCTTCTTCCTCAGGCATGTGCAAAGTCATCCTCGGGACTTCCCTGGTGGCCCAGTCATTAAGAATCCACCTTTTAGTGTGGGGGATATGGTTCGAACCCTGGTTGGGGAGCTAAGATGCCACGTGCTGTGGAGCAAATAAGCCCTGGAGCTACAACTCCTGAGCCCATATGCCACGCTTAAGACTGGATACACCTTATTAATAAATAAGTTAATTAATTAATTTGTCCTCTACCCATTCCTAGGAATATAAGGATTCTCCAGGCAACTTCCCTCAGCCATGTCTATGCTTTGGCTGTGGTGCCATGTTGGGAGTTATACCACAGAGCAACCTGTTTCTCGGAGAGGCTCATGCCCAACTTGCCCAGCAAAGGAAGCAAAGATGCCTCTGACTCTGAGAGACCCCACAACTTGTCTTCATGTTTCAACCACTCTCTCTCTACCCGAGGACTTTTCCTGCACAAGTCGGTTTGGCCCCAATGGATTTATTTACTCTGCGTTCCTCTCCCCTCTCTTCCTTTTCCTCAGAGAGAGGCTTAGCAGTTGAATGAGAATTTCCTTTCGTACGTATCTTGACTGCTCTGCACGATGATCTGCTATGTAGGAAACCTTCCAAATTTTGCTTGCTGATATTTGAGGAGAAGGTTTTGGAAATCCAGGGGTATGTGTGTTGGGGAAGAGCAGTTCTCTTGCGCAAGGAAGCTGGATTTCCAAGACTATTTCTCACTATGAACTTTACAAATCTGATTTAACACTCAAATCTGAGCCATTCCTTTTCTCTAGGTATTATGGGCTCTTCCCTTCAAGCAATGAAAGTCCTTGATTCCATGCCTGAGAGAGCCATAGGGAATTAAAAATACATGGTTCCATTATTTTCAAAATATTATAGCTATTACATATATATCTAGTTTAATGTTACTTTATATGTGGATTTCCCTTTTGTGATCCTCAAGTTTCATAAAATTTTTATTTAACTGTTCCAGTGTGATTTCAGTTGTAGTTTAGACCAGAGCATTAAACGGGGAACACTAATATTTTCTACCTGAGCCCCGCATGGCGGTGGCACTGGAAATAAGAAAAGGAGAAAGCGACTCAAGAGAGAATTGAGGTGGGACATGAAGTCCACCTGCTCATCCTTACATGCCTAGAACCTTATTCAAATACTAGCCCTGGAGGTTCTAGGTTTAATTTTGTTAATCAAAGAGGCTATTTGTGTCTAGAAAAATACAGTGTTTGGCAATGCTACTTTTCTGACTGCCAGCATTATTTTTGGTTCAACATGTGTGCTACAGTGACTGGAATGCAAAATGCACGCTATGACACAGAAAACAGAATGTTGTTATAGGAGAGATTTCATATGGAGATTGGGTCATCGTGTAGGCATTCTAAAGAATTTAATCCTACTATATTGTTCAAGATGACATTTTCTTGTGGTTTGTACCTAGTGTCCCATTAAATCAAACTTTAATAGAGCGTAGAGAAGATGGTGGTGTGTTATGTTTGCAGAAGTGTGTGTCTCTGATGATGGAAGAAAATTTAGAAACCTCTGTATAAAGTGTTTCCAAAATACTGGCTTATGTTTTTGTATTGTTTAGTGATACTCTTTCTATACATGTACCTCACTTGCCTTATTCCCAATTTGCCACCACTCCTGACCTAATAGGATAGGACATGGGTTTTGTTTTCCCTTTTAGATCAATATTTTGACCCAAACATAGATACATATGGTTTCCCTCAATTTACCATACTAGATTTGTGAAAGAACATTTAGATAATCATTTTCTTTGGATAAGGCAATAATTGGGTTTGTAAGCTATGGCTTCCTTGTATTCAACTGGCTTCCTGCATTTCCTCAGTTTATTTTGACACCACTGGTTAACTTAAGGAATCTTAAACTATCCCTCTAGTCTAGTGAGAAGATGAGTGAGCAAAACTTACTGCAATGGGTGGCAGCCAAACCAGACATCTTGTGAAATGCAAAGCATCTCCTAAAGATAAAACAGGCACATCAGTAAGTCCTCAGACACACTCATTATTTCATTTGGTCATGTCTTAATACTAATAGCTGAAAGGGGGACAAGAAAGGAAGTCAAGGAGAAGGGAGGTCATCTTGACACAGACCCAGGAATGTCAAAGAGGGAAGCAGGAAAGGAGTGATCAAGAAAGTGATCCAGCAACTATAGATGCAGTGACTGAAAGAATATTTGGCAATATTCTATATGACCTTTGCAACATCCCCATGTTTATGAGTTTTATTGTTCTCTACTGTCCATGATGAACCTGTACCTTTAGATCAACTGGAAATACTATGTTGCTCAAGCCAATAAGTGTAAATTCTGGGACTTTCCTTTATCACTCATATGTAACATCTCAGAGCCTTTCTTCTAGATTTTCATAATTCTGCTCCATGCATCTCCATCCTACCTTTACTGGATACTGCCTCATTTTCTGTTTTCCAGTGCTCACTTGTTTGGACCTGCCCAGTTCTTTTACTGCTGAAAGTTGGTTTATCTTTTCCAGTTTGCCTCTGTTTCTTGGTGGGACCTACTTCTGCCTGAGTTGCACTCAACACAAGATGATGGTTACTGTTGTGGACACTATGAATAACTTGCCTGGGAACATCTCCCACCTCTGATTTGTCAGTGGGTAATAAACCTCACTGAATTCTTCGCCCTGTTCCTTTTATCCCTTTGATGTAACTTTTCCTGAACTTTTATACTCTACGTAGGCTTCCTTGCTATACCCACCCACCCTCCCCTTGGCAAGGGGCTCAGTCTTGTGACTTTTGGCCAGCACAACATTGGCAGAAAAGATATAAGCCAAAGTTTGGAATTGATGTATGCACTGGGGCTTCCTTTTCTGTGGTTCTGCATGTGTGCATGCTAAGTCACTTCAGTTGTGCCTGGCTGTCTGCGACATTATGGACTGTAGCCCACTCCCCCCTCCCCCAACCGCCCCCAGGCTCCTCTGTCCATGGGATTCTCCAGGCAAGATACTGGAGTGGGTTGCCATGCCCTCCTCCAGGGAATCTTCCCAACCCAGGGATTGAACCAGCATCTCTTATGTCTCCTGTATTGGAAGATGGGTTCTTTGCCACTAGCACCATTTGGGAAACTCTTTTATGCCTCTACTGGTACTAATATTATGGCAGCATGCCAGGAGTAACCTTCTGAGGTCAGGAAGCAGGAGGAACAAGTCTGAGGCTAGCTTAGATCAGCCTTCAGACTACTGCCAAACATAGTGAGCCTGACCAAGGGCAGACCAGCTGACCATCCTGCTGATACCAGACTTGTGAGCAATAAATACTTGTTCTCAAGTCTACTGAAGCTTTGTGGGGCTGATAATACAATATTGGGACAATAACCTGACTGTTTCATTTTGGTAACTTTTTACAAATCTTTGTGGACAGAGTTTAGGTAAACCATAGTCGTGTCTAACTCAGTGAAACTAAGCCATGCCATGTGGGGCCACCCAAAATGGACAGGTCATGGTGGAGAGGTCTGACAGAATGTGGTCCATTGGAGAAGGAAATGGCAAACCACTTTGGTATTCTTGCCTTGAGAACCCCATGAACAGTGTGAAAAGGCAAAATGATAGGATACTGAATGAGGAACTCCCCAGGTTGGTAGGTGCCCAGTATGCTACTGGAGATCAGTGGAGAAATAAGTCCAGAAAGAATGAAGGGATGGAGCCAAAGCAAAAACAATACCCAATTGTGGACGTGACTGGTGATAGAAGCAAGGTCCGATGCTGTAAACAGCAATGTTGCATAGGAACCTGGAATGACAGGTTCATGAATCAAGGCAAACTGGAAGTGGTCAAACAGGAGATGGCAAGAGTGAATGTCGACATTCTAGGAATCAACAAACTAAAATGGACTAGAATGGGTGAATTTAACTCAGATGACCATTATATCTACTACTGTGGGCAGGAATCCCTTAGAAGAAATGGAGTAGCCATCATGGTCAACAAAAGAGTCTGAAATGCAGTACTTGGATGAAATCTCAAAAACGACAGAATGATCTCTGTTCATTTCCAAGGCAAATCATTCGATATCACAGTAATCCAAGCCTATGCCCCAACCACTAATGCTGAAGAAGCCGAAGCTGAATGGTTCTATGAAGACTTACAAGACCTTTTAGAACTAACACCAAAAAAAAAATGTCCTTTTCATTATAGGGGACTAGAATGCAAAAGTTAGAAGTCAAGAAACACCTGGAGTAACAGGCAAATTTGGCCTTGGAGTACGGAATGAAGCAGGGCAAAGGCTAATAGAGTTTTGCCAAGAGAACGCACTGGTCATAGCAAACACCCTCTTCCAACAACACAAGAGAAAACTCTACACATGGACATCACCAGATGGTCAACACTGAAATCAGATTGATTATATTCTTTGCAGCTAAAGAAGGAGAAGCTCTATACAGTCAGCAAAAATAAGACCGGGAGGTGACTGTGGCTCAGATCATGAACTCCTTATTGCCAAATTCAGACTTAAATTGAAGAAAGGAGGGAAAACCACTAGACCATTCAGGTATAACCTAAATCAAATCCCTTATGACTATACAGTGGAAGTGAGAAATAGATTTAAGGGACTAGACCTGATAGGCAGAGTGCCTGATGAACTATGGACGGAGGTTCGTGACATTGTACAGGAGACAGGGATCAAGACCATCCCCATGGAAAAGAAATGCAAAAAAGCAAAATGGCTATCTGAAGAGACCTTACAAATAACTGTGAAAAGAAGCGAAGCAAAGAGCAAAGGAGAAAAGGAAATATATTCCCACTTGAATGCAGAGTTCCAAAGAATAGCAAGGAGAGACAAGAAAGCCATCTTCAGTGATCAGTGCAAGAAATAGAGGAGAACAATAGAATGGGAAAGACTAGAGATCTCTTCAAGAAAATTAGAGATACCGAGGGAACATTTCATGCAAAGATGGGTTAGATAAAGGACAAAAATTGTATGAACCTAACAGAAGGAGAAGAGATTAAGAGGTGGAAAGAATACACAGAAGAACTGTACAAAAAAGATCTTCACGACCCAGATAATCATGATGGTGTGATCACTCACCTAGAGCCAGACATCCTGGAATGTAAAGTCAAGTGGGCCTTAGAAAGTTTCATTATGAACAAAGCTAGTGGAGGTGATGGAATTCCAGCTGAGCTATTTCAAATCCTAAAAGATGATGCTGTGAAAGTGCTGCACTCAATATGCCAGCAAATTTGGAAAACTCAGCAGTGGCCACAGGACTGGAAAAGGTCAGTTTTCATTCCAGTCCCTAAGAAAGGCAATGCCAAAGAATGCTCAAACTACCACACAATTGCACTCATCTCACAGGCTAGTAAAGTAATGCTCAAAATTCTCCAAGCCAGGCTTCAGCAATAACGTGAACCGTGAACTTCCAGATGTTCAAGCTGGCTTTAGAAAAGGCAGAGGAACCAGAGATCAAATTGCCAACACCCGCTGGATCATCGAAAAAGCAAGAGAGTTCCAGAAAAACATCTATTTCTGCTTTATCGACTATGCCAAAGCCTTTGACTCTATGGATCACAGTAAACTGTGGAAAATCCTGAAAGAGATGGGAATACCAGACCACCTGACCTGCCTCTTGAGAAACCAATATGCAGGTCAGGAAGCAACAGTTAGAACTGGACATGGAACAACAGACTGGTTTCAAACTGGGAAAGGCTGTATATTGTCACCCTGCTTATTTAACTTCTATGCAGAGTACATCATGAGAAACGCTGGTCTGGAAGAAGCACAAGCTGGAATCAAGATTGCTGGGAGAAATATCAATAACCTCAGATATGCAGATGACACCACCCTTATGTCAGAAAGTGAAGAAGAACTGAAGAGCCTCTTGATGAAAGTGAAGGAGGAGAGTGAAAAAGTTGGCTTAAAGCTCATCATTCAGAAAACTAAGATCATGGCATCCGGTCCCATCACTTCATGGGAAATAGATGGGGAGACAGTGGAAACAGTGTCAGACTTTATTTTTTTGGGCTCCAAAATCACTGCAGATGGTGATTGAAGCCATGAAATTAAAAGACGCTTATTCCTTGGAAGGAAAGTTATGACCAACCTAGATAGCATATTTAAAAGCAGAGACATTATTTTGCCAACAAAGGTCCGTCTAGTCAAGGCTATGGTTTTTCCAGTGGTCATGTATGGATGTGAGAGTTGGACTGTGAAGAAGGCTGAGTACTGAAGAATTGATGCTTTTGAACTGCAGTGTTGGAGAAGACTCTTGAGAGTCCCTTGGGCTGCAAGGAGATGCAACCAGGCCATCCTAACAGAGATCAGTCCTGGGTGTTCATTGGAAGGACTGATGTTGAAGCTGAAACTCCAATACTTTGGCCGCCTCATGCGAAGTGTTGACTCATTGGAAAAGACCCTGATGCTGGGAGGGATTGGGGGCAGGAGGAGAAGGGGACAACAGAGGATGAGATGGTTGGATGGCATCACTGACTCAATGGACATCAGTCTGAGTAAACTCCAGGAGTTGATGATGGACAGGGAGGTCTGGTGTGCTGTGGTTCATGGGGTCGCGAAGAATCGGACACGACTGAGCGACTGAACTGAACTGAACTGAGAGTTCTTTACCAGGAGCCAGTTGGCGCTACTGGTAAAGAACCTGCCTGCCAATGTAGGAGACAAAAGAGATGCAGGTTTGATCCCTGGGGCCAGGAAGATCCCTTGGAGAAGGAAATGGCAACCTTTTCCAGTATTCGTGCCCAGAGAATCCCACGGAGAGAAGAGCCGGGTGAGCTTCAGTCTGTGGGGTTGCCAAGAGTTGGACACAGCTGAAGCGAGTTAGCACACACGCAAACCAGAATTCAGGAGTGATAACAGCCAGGTGCACTTATCACAACTAGGTTTGAAGGAACAAAGGGAGAAAGGGTTAACCAGATGGAGTTTAGAGAAAAAGCGATTCATGGAGATCAGAGCTATGGAATTCAGTTAAGGAAGGCAGCCAGCCTGTGGTTACATTGCAGGGAGGGGGTGGCTGGAATAAAAACCCTCATTTAACTCTCCCCACTGGTCCTCCTGGCTCAGCTGTTAGATGAACTCAGACCAAGACTGCAGAAGCACCCTCTCAGGACTGTGGTGGACAGGTATTGGGATTGGCACCGTTGCAGAGCTGGGTTCTAATAAGCCTCAGAAATTCTGAGTATTTTCCTTTCTTTAGGGCAAAGTCAACTGGCAAAATGACTCCATGTTCCTGTGGGAAGGATTGGGGTGAGATTTAGGATAGAGGCCTCTGGCTGGGTTCCATATTCCTTTAAAGATCTCAGCCATCCCCGCAGTCAAGGGCCTCTGGGTTTGTGAACTGGCTTCATTCTGGATGGATAAGGTATACATTTTCACTATGGGGATTTAAGTTTCTGATGACTAAATCTAGAATTTTTCTGCCAAGGTACATATAGAAATGCCTTAATGGGTAAGTTGTCTGCTTTATTTCTAGGGATCCCTGATGATTCCATGGTCCATTCACCAATTTTGATCCTTGTGGGTTGAAACAGGCTGACTTCATTTTCCCCAGAGGCTTATTGCTTAATTGCCAGCACCTTATCGCTGACAGTTAATCGCCAACACCTGGTCTCTCCCCCTCTGGGATCACATTATTTCCACTGAGATCAGGAAACTCAATTTTAATGCAGCATCCTCACTGTTATCTCCAGCTTGCAGAGGACATCTAACACAGAGCTTTCAACCTTCTGGTGCCTTTCTCATCAATACATTGGTAGAGGAAGTATTTTCTGCACCATCCTATGAGGTATGGTTGGGGTGGTGAGCAAGTTGCCTTATAATGGATTCATTCCTGCCTCCTATTTCCCAGTAGGACTCCTTATTCTCTTACAACTTCTGAGCATTCCCACATTTTGACCTCAGTAACATAGAGCAGGGGTCAGCAAAGTTTTTCAGTAAAGGGTTGGATAGCAAATGTCTTACACCCTTGGTGGCTCAGTGGTAAGGAATCCACCTGCAGTACAGGAGACACAAGAGACACAACATGGGTTTGATCCCTGGGTTGGGAAGATCCCCTGGAGGAGGCAATGGCAACCCACTCCAGTATTCTTGCCTGGAGAATTCCAGGGACAGAGGAGCCTGGCAGGCGACAGTCCATGGGGTTGCCAAGAGTTGGGCTCAACTGAACACACATGCACTCACTCATGAGGACCAGATAGTCTCCATTGCAACTACTCAGCTCTGCCATGATAGCTCAAAAGCAACTACAGACAATAGAAAATACATGAGTTTTACTGTGTTCCTATAAAGTTTTATTTATATAAACAGATGGAGAACTGGATTTGGCTGACAGGCCCTAGTATGATGGCCCCTGATGTAGATAGCTTATAGGTCTAGCTGCAGTTAGTAAGGGTAGCTGGTAGCTCAGTTGGTAAAGAATCTGCCTGCAATGCAGGAGACCACAGTTCGATTCCTGGGTTGGAAAGATCCGCTGGAGAAGGGATAGGCTACCCACTCCAGTATTCTTGGGCTTCCCTTTGTGGCTCAGTTGGTAAAGAATCTGCCTGCAATGAGGGAGACCTGGGTTCAATCCCTGAGTTGGGAAGATCCCCTGGAGAAGGGAAAGACTACTCCAGTATTCTGGCCTAGAGAATTCCTTAGACTGTATAGTCCATGGGGTCCCAAAGAGTTGGACACAACTGATCAACTCTCACTTTCACTTTACAAATAATTTAGCAAGTTGTCAACACTGCTGTTGATGATCTAATACATTATTTGTGAGTCCTGTGTGAACAGATGCTAGTTAGTGAATTCAGCTGGATCGAGGTTTATGTTTCATTCTACTAGGTCTGATGATCTCAGAATCTGCTTCCATATATGCTCCTCAGCTATACTAGCACTTGGCGTATCTCTTTTGTTGGATAGATTACCTCCTTTGGAGCTGACTTTGCATTCCTCTGTCTGCACTATGTAGGGCCTTTAACTCTTGTTAGTATCCAGAGTCAGTGAGGAGTGGCTGGGGTGTATTCTAAGAACATATTGGTGGAATAATTCTTCCCAGTTAGTCGCTGAAAGGCTTTTACTAAGGATTAAGTGAATCCCCTTGGAGGGAGGGAGTATTCTTAAAGGAGAGAGTTCCTTTAAGGGATGCTCAGAGGGCTGTGGGCTCAAAATCTTTAGCCTCATCTGTATCTACGCTTATATCCTATCCCATAGCTCAAGGTCCTGTTTCTTCCCTTTTCATTAAAGTGAAGTCGCTCGGTTGTGTCCGACTCTTTGTGACCCCATGGACTGTAACCCACCAGGCTCCCCTGTCCATGGGATTCTCCAGGTGAGAATACTGGAGTGGGTTGCCACTTCCTTCTCCATTAGGGACATATATTTGTAAGTGTTGAGCATTTGATTGCTGATACAGTTCCTTAAGATCAAGTTTACAAGTGAGTAATTTGGTAAGCATTTATAAAGGGATTATTTAAGGATTGGGCAGGGTTTGAAGAAAGCACTTAGGATAGTGCACAAATCCAAGGCTAATCTCAGAAGGGCATTTCCCCATCATAGATCTAAAGGGGTCATGAAGGGCTGCAGGGGAAGCTGTAAATGGATGGCCACTGATCAGGACCCTTTAGTGGAGGAGGCATCCAGTGCGCATCGACCCAGCAAGAAAGCTTTTAGCAAACCGATACCACAACCCTACTTTCCTTTCTTTCAGCTCTTTACAGTTCTATCAACTGAAACCAATGGAAAGCCAGACAAGAGGGGAACCCACTGATACCCTAGTATCAGACTGTGGGCTCAAGCTCCCATTTTATCTCAGAGTTCCCCTTTGTATTTGCCAGTGGTAATGTACAGAACCACCCCCCCCAAACACACTATATGTACACACACACACACACACACACACACACACACACATACATATATGAGCTTTCTGCATTAAGGGAAGGGAAGAGCTCAGGCCCTTTGTCATTGGGGATATTTGACTCCATGGAAGGTGATGGCCTTAAGGAAAAGAAAAGAATATAAGGAAGGAAAAGTGATATGACAAGTCAACCTGATCTGGACCCTGTGTATATTGCCTATTAGCTTTTGAGGAATGGGGAGAGGAACTTGACCAGCTGGGAGGCTGGAGATGGTGGTCGGATGTAACCAGGCACCAAAAGAGATTGTGCTAAAGGCATATATTCCAGACTTGCAAAGTCAAATTCAAATTAATCAAAAGGAGAGGAGATGATTTTATATAATTTCAAACATTCAGAAAAGTTTCAAGGATTGTACATGAAATACCAATAAGCTCTTTACCCAGATAAACCAAGGGTTTACGTTTTGCCCATTTGTTTGTCCTCCTCTCTATTTTCTCATGTGTGTGGAAGCTTTTTTCTGAACGATTTGATAGTAGGTTGAGGCATTATACTTCTTTATACATTAATAATTCTGTATGTATGTCCTCAGAAAAATAATATTTTAATTTTTATTATTAAAATCCAGAAATTTGACATTGAGACAATGCCATTATTTATCTATTTATTGCCTGTTCAAATTTATCCATTGTCTTTTACAGCGTTTTTTTTTTCTTGACCTAAGATCAAATCTATAAGCATGGTTGTTCTTATGATGGATTTAATTTTAATCCATTGAGACCATTCCTCAGTCTTTCTTTGTTTTTCTAGATTTTTTGAAGAGCACTTGATCGAGTGACATTTAACTTAGTTACTGAATTTTTTCCTAATTTCAAATTTTAAAAATTTTGTTTTTAGGTATTTTTGGTAAGAAAGCAACTAAAGAAATGCTATCTGTTTCTTAGACCATCATCTTCAGAGGCACGTGATGTCAGTTTGTTCAATATTGGTGATGTTAGGTTTCTACACTGTAAGCTATTTTTTATTTTTGTAACAAGTAATTTATAGGAAGATACTATGCAATTATATAAAAATCATGTCCCTCACCACGTTTTTACTTCCTAGTTTTGTCATCCACTGATGATTTTGCTGCTCCATAATTCTTTCTGTATTAGTTGTCATTTGACTGTAAGAGATTGCCTCTTTTCCACCTATTTTATTATTAACTTATATCAGAGCAAACCCATGATTATTATTTTATTCATTGGGTTATAGTCCATTATTATGATTAGTTTGTTGCTCGGTTTGTCTCAGATTTGGCCAGTGGGATTCCTTCTAACTGATTCCTGTGATCTTTTGCCAAATCCCCATGGTTATTTCTATACTTCCTTACTTTTTGGCACAACAAAATGCTCCAGGCTCATCCTGCACTTTTCCTGAAACATTCCTGAAACCAGCCATTTCTTTGAAGGATTTTTGGTTCATTGAAGTAAGAATGGCATTTGAAAAGCAGGAACTTGGCTCAAGATTGCTCATTGCTGTTGTATGTGACTGATTTTAGGCCCTCTCAGCAGACAAGAGATAAGAAATATGCAAGTGTATATATATATATATGTATATATATATATGTACATATATATATGTATAAATAGGTGTGTGGTCTTTAGTGTCTTAGACACAATTATAGCAAAAATAGAAAATAATTCTCTATTTTGAAAATAACCATTGAGATGGTGGTCCTGGGTACTTGAGTAACTCTTAAAAGTATAAACTTTTGGATAATTATAGTTCTTAGATCTATTGATAAATACATACAGAGTTGATTTGACTTGATTTTTAAAAAATCAACAAATATTGATTGGGAACTACTATATTCTCCCCTTCCAGATACAGAAATAATTAAAAAAAAATCACCTAGTGAATTCAAGATGGACAAAGAGGTACTGTAGGGCACATACATGCCCTCAATTCCAGAATGCAGTTGAGAGTCCCAGAGTAAATAATTTCTATCATATTTCTAAAGAAACTTGTCAAGCTTAATATCAGATGTAAGAGTTTACCTTAAAATTAAAGGAATTTTATTTCTACTTGTAGTTTTAGTTCTTGATTTTTCCCTATTGTTTAACATTTCATTGTCTATATAACAAAAAAAAATTTAGTCTTTCAGTGAACATTTGAGTTGTTACTGTTTGTTTCTTTTCATACATATGAGAATATTCATGCTTCCTCATCAGTACTTCTATGATCAGATTATTGTTATCGTTACTGTTTTGCCAGTCTGGCAGCTGTAAAGTGCTATTTCTTAGCGGCCTTGATTTATGTTTCTTCGAGAGAAATTTTCCTTTGTTAGCTTGGAACCATTGTGATGCTTCTAACATGAGGCCACCTGAGCCCCATTTAAGTGGCCAAGTGAGACTCTTGGTTTAGCTCCACCACCTCAAGGCAGGCCCCAAACTAGATTCCTGTCCCAGAACTGAAACAGATATTTACAGGGTAACCCTGGTCTTATGTTTCCTTGATGCTGACATTTCTAATTTTATTGAACTCTTT
The DNA here is from genome assembly GCF_910594005.1 of Cervus elaphus. Lineage (NCBI taxonomy): Eukaryota > Metazoa > Chordata > Mammalia > Artiodactyla > Cervidae > Cervus > Cervus elaphus. The sequence goes on along the minus strand of NC_057819.1, from coordinate 55,293,263 downwards.
TCCAATAGACTGAACTTCCTTTCTGTACCCAGCAATGCATTATAGTACTTCATCTGGGATCTGGCTGTACTTTAGTAGATCTCAGAGATTCTAATCCACTTCATTTCCAGAGGCTGAAGTCAATGATTTATAATTTTTTTTTTTAGCAATACACATGAATTTCACAAACACTGTTTTCTCTCAGCCCAAATTTCTATGATCTAATAATTTCAACCCCATTCCAACTCAGAAGTTCATCTACTTACATCCAATGCTAGAAGAGTACAGTATAGTTGCCCTTCGAACAACATGAGTTAAACTGCATGGGCCCACTTATATGCAGATTTTTAAAGTAAATATTAATACATCCTACAGTTTGTTGAATCTGTAGATGTGAAACCACTAATGAGGAGGGTCCCTAGGGCTGCAAGGAGATCCAACCAGTCAATCCTAAAGGAAATTAGTCCTGAGTATTCATTGGAAGGACTGATGCTGAAGCTGAAACTCCAATACTTTGGCCACCTGATGGGAAGAACTGAATTTTCTTACACATTAAACAAAACCCACTCCCTATCCACCACCCAACTATCTTTGCCTTCTTCACCTGTAGGAGTCATGGAATTCAGGGCATTTTCCTGATAATCTTGCTGCTACTGCTAAGTTACTTCAGTCGTGTCCGACTCTGTGCGAGCCCATCCCTGGGATTCTCCAGGCAAGAACACTGGAGTGGGTTGCCATTTCCTTCTTCAATGCATAAAAGTGAAAAGTGAAAGTGAGTTGCTCAATCATGTCTGACTCTTTGCGACCCCATGGACTGCAGCCTACCAGGCTCCTCCATCCATGGGATTTTCCAGGCAAGAGTACTGGAGTGGGGTGCCATTGCCTTCTCCGTGATAAACTTGAGGAGGGCACAATCACAGTATGTGTCTAGTAAAGCCAGAATCTTTCAATTCTGAAGCCCTGAGGCCACAAAACACCAGAAGCATCTCAGCAAATAGCCGAAATGACAAATTTCCTTTGTCTATCTTGAAAGTGGTTACAGCTGGCTCTTGAATTGGTGGCTCAAATGGTAAAGAATCTGCCTGCAATGAGGGAGAGTCAGGTTCGGTCACTGGGTTGGGAAGATCCCCTGGAGAAGAGAATGGCAACCCACTCCAGTACTCTTGCCTGGAAAATTCCATGGACAGAGGAGCCTGGCAGGCTACAGTCCGTGGGGTTGCAAAGAGTCGGCCATGACTGAGTGACTAAGACTAAAGGTACCAGTAAAAATCCATGTATAACTTTACAGTTGCCCCTTCTCATTGGTGGCTCTGCATCTACAGATTCAACAGACTGTAGGATGTAATAATATTCACTGTAAAAATCTGCATATACATGGACCCATGCAGTTTAACTCTCACATCCACACATGACCACTGGAAAAACCATAGCTTTGACTAGATGGACCTTTATTGGCAAAGTAATGTCTCTGCTTTTTAATATGCTGTCTAGGTTGGTCATAACTTTTCTTCCAAGGAGCAAGTGTCTTTTAATTTCATGGCTGCAGTCACCATCTGCAGTGATTTTGGAGTCCAGAAAAATAAAGTCTGTCACTGTTTCCACTGTCTCCCCATCTATTTCCCATGAAGTGATGGGACCAGATGCCATGATCTTAGTTTTATGAATGTTGAGCCTCAAGCCAACTTTTTCACTCTCCTCTTTCACTTTCATCAAGAGGATTCTTAGTTCCTCTTCACTTTCTGCCATAAGGGTGGTGTCATCTGCATATCTGAGGTTATTGACATTTCTCCCGGCAATCTTGATTCCAGCTGTGCTTCATCCAGCCCAGCGTTTCTCATGATGTACTCTGCATATAAGTTAAATAAGCATGGTGACAATATACAGCCTTGACGTACTCCTTTCCCAGTTTGAAACCAGTCTGTTGTTCCATGTCCAGTTCTAACTGTTGCTTCCTGACCTGCATACAGATTTCTCAAGAGGCAGGTCAGGTGGTCTGGTATTCCCATTTCTTTAAGAATTTTTCAGAGTTTCTTGTGGTCCACATAGTCAAAGGCTTTGGCATAGTCAAGAAAGCAGAAATAGATGTTTTTCTGGAACTCTCTTGGTTTTTCAATGATCCAGCAGATGCTGGCAATTTGATCTCTGGTTCCTCTGCCTTTTCTAAAACCAGCTTGAACATCTGGAAGTTCACGGTTCACGTACCGTTGAAGCCCGAGTTGGAGAATTTTGAGCACTACTTTACTAGCGTGTGAGATGAGTGCAATTGTGCAGTGGTTTGAGCATTCTTTGGCATTGCCTTTCTTGGGATTGGAATGAAAACTGACCTTTTCCGGTCCTGTGGCCAAGAAGTTTTATTTCTAACAAATTCCAAAGTGATGCTGATGCTACTGGTTCTGGGAATACACTTTGAGAATGACTGGCTTACGACTTTGAGACCCATGTATTTCATCCTTTGCAGCTGTTGATAGGATGGTTGTTAGTTAGAACACTAGTCACAATGCTACAACTAAGAAACCCAAAGTATCCTCACTCAGTCAAGAGATCAGTTTCTTTCTTTCCAATGTAAGAATATAGTAGTGAGTGATCCTCCGCTAATAGAAAAGGTTAACTTTTTCAGGGGGCTTCCAACTTTTTCCCAGTCATTCCCAGTTCCTGAGGAGATAAGAAAGGACAAAGGCACAGTCCAGGCAAGTAGTGATGTTTCTCAGGAGATGACCTGGATATTACCTGTATCATTTCTGCTGTTATCTCATCAGCCTGCTATCTCATCAGCCTGCACTGTTTAGCCACACCCTGCTTCAAGAAGGCTGGAAATGTAGGTACAGTCTGGATGGTCACGTGTCAGGCAGAAATGTTGTGGTGTTTACTAGTAAAAAGAAGGCTGTCACCACCTCATTTGAGGTGGCAGTATCTAGCAGGGAATACTTAAAGTGACAAGTGGAGGTATGACATGATATATGGCCTTGGATCCATATATCTTATATATGGGGAAGTTGACTGAAGACTGAATTTGTAAGTTCATGGTTTCATTTGGCTTGGAATTTTGATGTAAATATTCAATAATCTAAGGCCCATTTATTGCTCAGGGAGAAATTATGCAATAAATGCTATTCTTTTGTTATTAAGCTCATTGTGACACAATTCATTTTTAATATGTGCTCTTATCCAATCACAATTTATTTTTGTGCATTTACTTTATATTTACATTAGCCTTTTCAATTAACATCTGCACCTATGAATAGACAAAAATTCTAGAAGGGTTATTCGTTTTAGGCCAGTTGCATTTTACTTCATTCAACATGGGTAATACTTTCAAGGTCTCAAAACAACTTTATTATGTACATTTAAAGGTCTCAAGCTCTGATATCTTGCCTTTCATACATAGTGGGGAAACATTTTACTTTTATTCATGCAAATCTAAATGCTGTTGAAGGTAATTCATAAGAATTTGAAATGAAGGCAATATTAAGAATACAGCATGCACTATGATAAAAGAGCAGTGGTCGTTCTGACATTACTCTTTCTAGCTGATGTTAGGGTTGGTGCCAAAAAGAGATTATTTTGACACTTGAAATATTATAAGAATGATGTATCACATCTACTTGACATTATCATTTCTGATGATGCTTATCATTTTAACTCTGGAGGGCAAGAGGAAAGGTTAGTCTTTTTCATAAGATTAAAACATATTTTTTAATCTTATTTCTCTAGGCTAAGTAGAATGAAAACTTGAGAAATTATGTAGAAAAGTCAGTAATATTTTCAGATCACCATGTACATGGTGCTACCTTATTTACTTTTCATGTGGTATCATGAGGATATTATTACTTCTTCCATTTTGCAGAAGAATTAAGTCAGGTTTAGACATATTATGTGCAGTAACTCATTCAGCAACACATATTTACTTGGCAAAAAAATCAAGAATAAGGCAACTTCTGTCTCCAAATCCTATACACTTTCTACTATACCACATTGCCTCTCATTTTAGTAGACAGATAAACATGATAATTCATATTTTGAAAAAGTACCTGTTATCTGGCTAGTCACTCAATTTATCCTATTTTTTTAGATTATATTCCGTTATAGGTTATTACAAGATATTACATATCCTGTGCTGTACAGTAAATCTTTGTTGCCTATTTTTGTCACTTTATTTTCTAGTGTAAATATCCAAAAAGAGAACCTGGAATGCCTAAGTTCTTGTATTTAGCTATGTCATCTTGTTGTTGTTTATTTGCTAAGTTGTGTCTATCTCTTTTGGTACCCCATGGACTGTAGCCCACCAGGCTCCTCTTGTGCATGGGATTTCGTAGGGAAGAATACTGTGAGGGTGGGATGATACAAGAGAATAGCACTGAAACAAGTATATTATCAAGTGTGAAACAGATCGCCAGTCCAGGTTTGATGTATGAGACAAGTGCTCGGGGGCTGGTGCACTGGGATGACCCAGAGGGATGGGATGGGGAGGGAGGTGGGAGGGGGGTTCAGGATGGGGAACACATGTACACCCAGGGCTGATTCATGTCAATGTATGGCAAAACTAATACAATATTGTAAAGTAATTAGCCTCCAATTAAAAAAAAGAAGAATACTGCAATGGGTTGCCATTTTCTTCTCCAGGAGATCCCCTGAAATAGAACCAGTGTCTTCTGCATTGGCAGGCAGATTCTTTACCACTGAGCCACCAGGTCAGCCCTTTAGCTTTCTATAATAGTTATTAAATATTCTCATGCTCACCATCCATGTTAAGTGCTATCCATTGTATCTCCTGATTTGAACTTTGGGCAAAAATGGATATGCTCAAGAGTTACAGGTGCAGTTGAACAGCTGCTGGTAGAATGTTTCTCTAGTTGTGGCATCTGTGTAGAATTAGGGAGTGTTCAATATGAGAAGGTAAAACTCACCAACTTTCCAGAAGTTAAAAACATTAAAAAATCTAAATTAAAACACTGTAATAACATTTGAGAAATTAAACATAAAATATTGCATTTCTGGAATTATAGTAATACTCTCAGTGAGATTGTTTTGCTTTACCTCTCCCCAGAAGAAAAACACCCAGTTCTGTCTGTAGTCTGAGTTACCGGTCAGGTTTTGCTTTCTTTCTCTGTTGTTGTTGTTGTCTGTCACCAAGTCGTGTCTGACTCTTTGTGACCCCATGGACTGTAGCCTGCCAGGTTCCTCTGTCCATGGAATTCTCCAGCCAAGAACACTGGAGTGGGTTGTCCGGCCTTCCTCCAGGGGATCCTCCCAGCCCAGCGATTGAACCTGCATCTCTTTCATCTCCTGCATTGGCAGGTGGGTTCACTAGCATCACCTAGGAAGTGTATTACTTACTATTGAAAAAAATCTACATATACATTGGTCAGTGAAAGTCAAACCTGTATCATTTAGTATATACCTGTCAACTGAGCAAATAGTTTGCGTTGTTCTCTTTGACATAACCAAACTCCTCATTTGAAATGTGACCCCTTCATTCTCATAGTTTGCACTTTATGTGGACAAGTATCTTCTGTCTTAGCTGACCATTTCTTTATATGTATGCTGAGTCACTTGAGTCATATCTGACTCTTTGCAACCCCGTGGACTGTAGCCCACCAGGCTCCTCTGTCCATGGAATTCTCCAGGCAAGCATACTGGAATGGGCTACCATGCCCTCCTCCAGGGGATCTTCCTGACCCAGGGATCAAACCTGGGTCTCTTATGCCTCTTGTATTGGCAGGTGGGTTCTTTACCAGTAGCACCATCCAGGAAGCCCCATTCTTTATGTAGCATGCTGAAAGTCAGCCTCTCAGAGACTCTGAGTTTTGGACATAGGTTATCCTTTGTCTGCCAGTTATAATATGGTGGGACTCTTATCAAGGCCTTTTCCTTTGCTATTCAAGGTGAAGTATTTGAATCCTGTGCAGAGAAAACAGTCAAGTTAAACATTTGGTCTCCAGTGCCACACCAGTGGCCAGCTTCCACCAGCCTGGCTCTGATAAACCACAACTTCTGGGCTTCCCAATTCTTAGCCTTTGGGGCTGATTTCAGCCTTGCCCATTCCCAAGGCTATTTCTCTGGCTTGCTATTTCTTAATTCTTTGAGCTCCTGTTACCATTCTAATAAGCTTATTTTTATTTAAATTGGCCAGAAATTGGTTTGGTCGACTGTAACAAAAGAACTTTGACCTGATTATACGAAAAAACTATTGCCATTTCCCACAACATCGAATGAATTCCAGATTATTTATTTTTTGTATCGATGAAGCAAGATGTTTGATATTTTAGTGCAGAAACTTAACTTAATAACACTCTTTCTGGCTGCACAGATAGTCAGTGCTACTTAACTATGTCATCCAATACACTATTTCTGGCTACATCATGCCTCAAAAACTTGGAGCTAAAATTTTTTAAAAGGCCTTTTCTCCTGAAGTATGAACTTTTAGCGCTAAATGTTGCAGGAAATCACCATTTCCCCCTCACGTCTTTGCCATCAGTTCTCTCCCAGGCCATGAGCCGGGCAGCTGAGGCAGCAGAGCTGGGCCTCGAGAGCCTGAGCTCTGACCTGGAGGCGCCACAAGTTCAGGGGCCGCTGACAGCAGCTCCAGGCTGATAAACAAAAGCAACTCCAGGAAGACCCCAACTACAGCCCCCAGTGCTTCCCTGACGCCCACGGGGCCTTTGCTGATGATCCCTAGCTCTTTGCTCTATGGCCCTCCATCACCAGGGAACATTCCCCACTTCTTCCATCACAGTATTTAAGAAATAAAAGGTCAGATTTTCCTGGCTAAGAAAAACAAACAAACAAACCATCAATGCTTTCTTCCAAACACAAGCTGAAATATGTGGTAGGATACATATATATTTGTAATTCTACATTTTGTGCTATTAATATTTGGTGACTGACAACAAGTTCACTGGGTTAAAGGAATCGGCTAGTAGCATTATTATGGACTGCATATTTGTGTCACACCTGATTCACATGTTGAAACCTTAATGCCCAGTGTCTTAATATTTGGATGCAGGGCTTTGGGGAGGTGGTTAGACTTAGATGAGGTCATCAGGTGGGATGGAGCCCCCATGATAGGGTTAGTGTCTTCATAAGAAGAGTAAGGAACCCTAGCGCTCTCTCTGCTGTATGAAGGTATAATAAGATAGCTGTCACTTGTAGACCAGAAAGATGGCCTTCACCCAAAACCTGACCATGCTGGTACTCTGACCTTAGACCTCCAGACTTCAGAACTGTGAGAAGTAAATGTCATTTAAGCCATACAGTCTCTGGTTACTCAGTTACAGCAGTCTGAACTGATCAAGAGAAATGTGTTCTGTTTCCTTTTTAGCACAAAGCTTTTCACTAGCTTCAGAGACTTCTCCCCAGCAACATGATTTCTGTATTTTTGTAAGAAAGTGTGCAATAATGTATATTGCTTCTATATTTTTGTCTCCTCTCCTTCTTTAGTATTAGCTTTCACTAAATACTTTCCTCAGGAACATTATTTTGTAATTTTTCTGAAAAAAAAAAAAAAAAAAAAAACCCACAATTGGTTTACAAAAGATGCTGTTGTGCTTTGTTTGGAGATGAAGCAGAAGCCTTGACAATGTTTTATAATTCAAACTGCCAGGGAGATCGGAAGGAATTGAAACACAGGTCCAATAAAATTCAATATCAAGACGTATGTAAAATAACCATTAACAAAGTCTATTTTGTGTTTGCTCTGCAGTCATATTCATTATGTATGTTTATGATATTCTCTACAATATGTAGATTAATGTTTTCTTTAGTACTATTATGCTTCAATAAACTAACTCTAAACAATATTATCTGCTCTTGGGGCTTAGCAACTTCACATTAGTTGCAATAGAAATGCAACTAAAATGCAACAGAAACAATAAAAATCCAGTAATAACAAATGTAAGTAATAAGCACACAGTTGATGTGTGAACATGTTAGTTGAGATGAACTGCGATCTGTTAACTGGATGTTGGTTCTGGTGACTAATCAGCATAATCTTTGTAGTGTATGTGTACACTTAATGCCATAATAATTGGTAAGAACTTCAGAGACTTCTTGTTAGCAAGTAAGAACTTGAATTCTCTTGAAATTCATAGATAATATTACATCTAATCTTTGTGAAATGGATGCAAAGAAACATAATTTTTCCTTTGAAATCACCCGCAGATCACTTGGTTATTCATAGAGGCATTTTGAAGAACACACTTTGAGAAATTTTGGATTAGAACAGTGCTTTCCACGCTCTTTTAATCATACACCCTTTCCAGTAAAATCTTGACTATAAATGTCTGTCTATTAATGATAATTTTATATGTTTACTTCTCTTCCAAAACTTTATGTATGTTTAAAACCGACACAAAATTATAAGTAAAAACAAAGTAAATTATGTTTTAAAAATATTTCATATTACTGACACAAAAATGTGCTTTCAAATATTTATCTTTAGGTATAGTATTTTCTGTCTTGTTAAATTTACTTTATTAATTTTGAAAACTATGGTCAACACTTTGTGATACAAGGACTAAAAGGATTGGTTCTAATTTCAGTTTATTTTGATAATTGGTTTTAATGGATTGTTCTAACTGTGTAGAAATGTTTTCTCACAAAGATATAGAGATCCCAAAGGAGGAAGTATAACTTGGGCTATATTTAAAATTTTTGATAAAATTTTTTATGCCTACTGGGCAATTTCACAAATGTTGTATTAAAAAACTGCTTTCTTCATATTTATTTGTGCTTTCTATAATAGTATTACCATTAATCTATGGCTTCTTTGCAAGAGTCTTTTCAAGACACTTCATTTTTATGAAAATTAGCTTGTCAGAATTATATAATCTGTGAATTCACTTAACTAGCCACTCATGAATGGTGATGCATAGTGATACATCCGAAGACATTGAAAGTATGAGTGAAAGAACCATGGGCATTCATGCAGTGCTTATCTCAAGAAGTCATGTGATTCAGAATTAGTGTCAAGCCACATGTTAATTATCAGTAAGACTTAGTTTCTTTCCTTTTTCTTTTTAAAATAAACAAAGCAATGATTCTAAGATTTTCTTCCCACACTATTATGTATCATTTTGCACACTTCTTGGAATGTCTGCACACTCATTTTGGAAGCCACTTTCTTCATCTATATCTACTGCTGCATCTTGGGATCCATTTAGGCTTGGGAAGTAGCTGTTCTTTAACAGCCAATTCAAAAGCAAATAGTTTAAAGGTTATTATCAACTGCTTATTTTCCTTTATTTTCATCAATAGAACCTAGCATGACTTTTCACTTGGCATATGGTTCACCCAGCCAGAAACTGCTGTTTCCACCCATCTTGCAACTGGCCATTGGTGTGTGAGTGGAAGTCATGTGTGCGACATCCAGGTCGTGAACTTAAAAAGGCCTCTTTGTTCTCCACTTCTGCTTCCCCCTTCCCACTCAACCATAAATCGTTACAACAGAGCATCCAACCTGCAGTCAGTGATGGAAATTATTTGCTGAAGAGAGTAGAGACATCCTGTCACGTAAAAGATAAATAAACTTTTATTTTATTTGAGCTATTGCATTTTGTGTTTCTTATTAAAGCAGCTTGGCATGTTTACCCTAATATAGCCCAACATTTGGATGGAAGAAGAATTTTCAAGGGACATTTGTTGGTAGCTTTCTCACTAACACCTAGAACCAAATGCAAGTGAATTTTGGCTCATGTGTTCTATCTTGACTGCAGATGATAGAATCAGAACAAAAGGGTTGACTGTCTTTGTGGTGCTGGTGTAGTCTCTAAGTCGTGCCTGACTCTTGAGACCCCATGGACTGTAGCCCTCCAGGCTCCTCTGTCCATGGGATTCTCCAGGCAAGAATACTAGAGTGGGTTGCCGTTTCCTTCTGCAAGGGATCTTCCTGACCCAGGAATCGAACTTGGGTCTCCTGCATTACAGGCAAATTTTTTAGTGACTGAGCTATGAGGGAAGCCTAAGCTTCCTTAATTAGCATTAGGAATTTTCAAAATACTCTCAATTTTAATCCTCAAACAACTTTATGAGTTTGGAATATTTATCCCTATTTTATAGATAAAATATGTTTGTCCAGAGGATCTGAAGGCTATACAGTTACTAAGGGAGAAGATCTAAAAATCTAAAGTCCTTGATATCTTTTCATTCTGACTGCTTTTCTAGATCTATTTTGTTAATTAAGTATAGTTGATTTGCAATGTTGTGTTAATTCCAGGTATATAGCACAGTGATTGTTATACAAGTATATAGATATTATATTTCATTATGGTTTACTACAGGATATTGAAAATAGTTCCCTGTGTTATACAGTAGGGCCTTGTTGTTTATCTATTTTATGTATAATAGTTTGTGTCTGCTAATCCTGACCTCCTCATTTATCCCTCCCCCACCCCTCTCCTTCTTGACAATCACAAATCTGTTCTCCCTGTCTGTGAGTCTATTTCTGTTTTGAGATCATCTCATTTATGTCATATTTTAGATTCCACATATAAATGATATCACATAGTATTTTCTTTCTCTGACTTACTGCGCTTAATATGATAATCTCCAGGTCCATCCATGTTGCTGCAACTGGCATTATTTCATTCTTTTTTATGGCTGAGTAGTTATATCTATTTTAAAAATAAAAAGTGTAAATTGATGGGTGGGAGGACAAAGACTTGTCATTTCTTTTTAACAAAGGAAATTTCTGACTTTTTAAAAGATACTGAAGCTCTCTATCATTGTGAATCTACCCTACAAAGAAACAGAAAGGCAGTTTGGTTTGACATATCCAGGCCATTTATTCCATCAAGATGAATCGTGTTTGACCTGAAAACTTGGTCAACATGATCTGCTACTGAGGTCACCATCACAAATAAATACGTCAAGAGAAGTAACACAAAAATCCTTTGATTTATGTCAAGTGCATTAATTTTCAGAGTTGGATGGATAATTAAAAGGGCCTACAAGATTCTCCATGGTATGTTCACTTATGCTTAAATAAAGATGAAGAATATGGTACAGCAAGAGGGAAAATGCACAAATATCAGACATGCGTAATACTTTCTGGTCAGCTCTCAGGTTCCTTTCTTAGTCTTAAAATCTAAGTTCCCTTGATCTCAAGGAAATCAGAGTTTCAAATGAGGAGATGTCTTTTATGCCTCTCTGGCCATGTAGCTTAAACCAGCTTTATGACAAGGCTCAGTAAAAGAAACCAAGAGCAAACTGTTTTTGTTTATTATAAATAATATTGATAAAATGGCACAGGATGCCACTAGTCTGTCTTGGACCCTAGCTCAGGACTATATTCTTCACTTGTTGGTACATTTCATTCAAGTTTGACCATGACTTGAAGGGTCTCCAGAGATAATAAACGTAAGATTGGAACAGATCAGCTGAGAGTAACTCTGTTCTTACAAATCCAATCCCCCCCAACCCCCACCGCCCCCGGCCTTTGGTCTAATTCTCTTAATTACAAATTGGTCATCATTATTCCTCTTTCTGCCTTTTATGATATTTATAGAACAGAAAAAGCAGAAAGATCAACACCAGACTACTAATAATTTTCACTTGTAACATTCAATGAGGTGTAGGTGTTGTGTCAGCTTTTCAAATATTCCAGCAAAAAATTGTTCATTATTACATACAAACTTGACAACTCTTTTTCTTTTTCCCTCCACTACCAAAAAAATATCATGAGAAGAATATGGTGATTGGAGAAGCAGAGAAGGTCTGGGTTAGGGATACACAGGAAGAATCATAGATGTGAGTATTCTAGATGTGTGGAGCATGGTGTTATGAAATCTGAAAGAAGCAATAGGAAGGAAATCAAAATTTGTTTGGCACAAGGGTGATAAGGAAGCACTCGTATGAAGAGCTCAACCATGGGACCATAGTTCAGGAGCAGTGTGCTTATTCCTAGAACCACTGCAGAATAAGGCAAGACCTCAGAAACATCAGGCGACACATCAAGATTCACTAATTTGAATTCAGTTACAAGAAGGATGTGGTTTTAGAGCTCAGCTAGGACACCAGAGAGTCCACTAATTCATTCATTTACTCATTCTTTCATTTTCAGTCTTTCAATGCTTATTTATAGAGTACCAACCTACATGGTAAAAACTAGGGCAGAATACACACAGTGTTAAGCAAAACAGAAGAAAATCACTGTTCTCAAAATTTGTATGCTGATGAATGACTAAGGAAAGGTTACTTTGATTTTGCTAAGTCACATCCGATTCTTTGCAGTTCCATGGACTGTAGCCCACTAGGCTCCTCTGTCCATGGGATTTCCAGGCAAGAATACTGGAGTGGGTTGCCATTTCCTACTCTGGGGAATCTTCCCAACCCAGGGATTGAATCCACATCTCTTCTGTCTCCTGCATTGGCAGGTGGGCTCTTTTACTACTAGGGCCACCTGGGAAGCCCATAGGGATGCTTTAATTCTTCCCAGATAAGAATTATACTGGTTCCAGAGTAGGAAGATACTGAAAGGAAAGGGCTTCAGCATCCTTAGATTTGGGCTTTGGAGAGATGCCAGCAGAAACTCTGGCAGATTATTTCACTGCCTATATCTTCAGAATGGAAGGTTAAGAAATTACATAGTTTGTGTTGAAAAATCTAAATCCAGTTAGAAAATTCAGTCTCCCAAGTCTTCTTTTATTGTCATGATAGCATTGTGTCTTGATGTTCAACATTCCACTTGACTTTGTTATTATAGATCTAGACTTAAATGAAACACAGACAGAAAATGTATAATATTTTGCTCCACTGATGGTTGTTTTTAGAAGCTGTTGTTTAACAAAGCCTCTGTTCAAGCATGGCTGATCTGTTATGACAGTCAAACCTTAATGTCATCCTTCTGCCTCATCACTTATTATGGTAAGTACTTACTATATTCAAGCTCCATGGGTTAAGAGATTCAAACTTAAAGATAAATATCTTCTATTGGCTATTGTAATATAGCTTTCATAGTATCTCAATTCCTGTAACTTTGATAAGCTGACTTATTTATTCCTCTTAACCTTATTTTTCATACCAAAATAGTGACCACCCGTTCAGGAAGTTTCACTTGATAACAGTAAAATCAGAAACTTCGCTAGCCAATCAAACTTCTTGTTGCTTAATGATGAGGGAAAGAGCTTTTATTTCCATTTCCTTAAAATGTTGAATGCTGCTTTCCTTTCTTAAAGAAATAAATTCTCATGGAATTAGCTGGCAGTTTTAAAGACTCTTATGCAAATTGGTAGCAGAGCTTAGGCAGTTATAAAAGAAGTGGATAACTATGGAAAATATGAAGAACAGGAGTGCTTTGACTTATATACATATATGTGGCTGCATTTAAATGTTGAATATGAACCAATAGCTTTGTTAGGGAAAAAAATGAGGTTTCTGAAGTGTATGCAGTGAGCAGAATGAAACCAGTATATTTGCAAAGAAAATATAAGGGAAAGGAAGACAAAATAAATATAGTGGGGTCTTGGAAAAAAATACTGCAACATTAATATATCTTCAAGGGTTAAAAAAGGAAGGTGCTGGGGGAGAAACAACGTCCCATGACAACTTGGGTAGTTTCTGTTTTCCTCTGTTAGAAACAATGGATCTTACCACCACGCTCAAGTCTGTAATAACAGCTTTTTATCACAAGAAAGTCATTCTGGATTTGTATTTTGGTTTAAGCATTTATGTGCTATTTGTCTGTCTTTTGATGAATGACCTATCCATACTTTGGAAATGTAGATTTTATTTTCAAAAACTATTCTTAGGGAAAATAATGGTATATCTTGAGGGGAAAAAAACAGCATAGACAAAAAAAGCACAGCTTTGCTGATTCTGGAATTCTTAGCTCATTTTTCATTTGTTTCAATTATAGAATCTAATTAAACAATAATCCTTGCACATTTCATTGTAAGAAAGATTATGTAGCAGATGCCAAGGTTAATTACTGGACAGTTGACTCTACCAATGAATGGGGGATGTTGTATTTAGATTAGTATAAAGAAAAAAGTATAAACTTACACTTTTTGCATGTGTGAAGTCGTATCAGAAATGTATATGGCTACAAATAAACAATGAGGAATAGACTTCCCTGCCTCCAGGATCCTTAGCTGGGGTTGGCATGCACCAGTTGTTTCTTAGGGAGAAAGCTTAGTTAGCTTGTCTCAGTGCTGGATTGTCTACATTTAGGTGTGCACTCTCATTCCTAGGAGATTGGAATCCAGACATGAACAAGAGCCTACAATACAAAGCACAGCTTTACCATAGAGAATACAAAGAAGCCTGGATTTGGAGTCAAATGAAGCTGACTTACTTGTGTGGCCTTAGATATACTGTATACATCTCCTGGACCCTAGACTCTTTAAAATGGAGAAGTTGGATTCAATGATCTTTAAAATTTTCCCTAACTCTAAATTCTGCAACTTGTTATTTTTTATTTTATTTTATTTATTATTATTATTATTTTTAACCATTTTTGTAATTATAATATAGTGTAATTGCAACAATCAAAGATGGGAGATGAACAAATATAAATGATAAGATGTAAATGATGTGAAAACACATTCAAGAAAATAGCTGTACTCTGTTAACTAAAAGTTAGCTGAGATGAACTGATTAGTTTTGTTCAGCCCAGACCTCAGAGCATGTGTGCAATGATGTTAAATCATGGTTCTGTAGAATCCAAATCTTACATTTCCAAATCATTGCTCAAAATCACAGTTTTGTGGCATTCATATGTTACATTTAAGCAAAATACATTTTTGCCTATGATTCTCATATGTTCTATTTATCTCCATAATAACTGAATCACCTACTGGGTCTTTAATAAACCACCTGGTTTAGTTGCTAAGTCATGTCCAACTCTTGCGACCCCATGGGCTGTAGCCCCCCAGGCTCCTCTGTCCATGGGATTTTCCAGGCAAAACTACTGGAGTGGGTTGCCATTTTCTTCTCCAGGGGATCTTCCTGACCCAGGGATCAAACCCAGGTCTCCTATGTTGCAGGCAGATTCTTTACCAACTGAGCAGACGCCCACAAACCACGTTTTGAGGATTTTTACTCCGAGGAACTTATACAGTTTTCCCTTTGAGGCTACGGAATCTAGATCCAGGTAATTAGCCAAGTTTCTACCCTGAGGTCATGCAGCTAGTTAATTACAACTGGCAAGGGCTCCAACCTCCTCATCCACCTGCCTCGCCATGGCACTGGCCTTTCACTGCACCGTGTACCTACAGCCCTTGCATAGATTACTGGCAGTTTGCCTGGATGGCCAGCAGCTCTCAAACGCTGGTGAGCATCAGAGGCAACTGGAAGGCTTGTGAAAACGCAGGTTCCTGGGCCCTACCCTAGAATTTCTGATTCGGTACTTCTGGGGAAGGGCTAAGGATTTGCATTCCTAATAAGCTCCTAGTCAGGGTCCCCAAACTCTGGGATCTAATGCCTGATGATCTGAGGTGGAGCTGATACAATAATAACAGGATAAAGTGCACAATAAATGTAATGTGCTTGAAACATCCTGAAACCATTCCCCAACCCCACCCTGGTCCATGGAAAAACTGTCCTCCGCGAAGCCAGTCCCTGGTGCCAAAACGGTTGGGGACTTCTGTCCTAGATGGTGTCACTGCTGGTAGAGACCTCTGGCCCTGGGAGAGGTGTCTCAGTCCTCTCTGATAGTTTTTTAAAAGAGTGCTTCCCAAATTTTAACAGGCCTTCAGATCACTTAGGGATCTTGTTAAAATGCAGTTCTGCCTTTCTGATGAATTCATAGATAATGCCAGTGCTGCCTAGATCAGCTGTGCATTGAGGAAAACTCCAAAACATGCTCAGCTGCCAAGTAAACACCAGGAGGACAAACTAGAAAAATGCCAGTTGGGCCAGAAACATATAGAATTCTTCAATTAGAGCATCACTTCCATGCAACTTGTTTTTAAATGCTACCTTTGAGACCCTTCCTGTCCAGCTCTGTATTTATTAGGAAAGTGAAATCAGGTGTAACTTTAGGCCACTGGCATTTCAGAAGTGTGAGTGAGATGGAGTTTGGATGGTGATACTATTATAATCACACCATTTAACTTTAGTAAGAGATTTGCTTCAGTTTCTACTCATAAAAATCCCATATCGGCTCAGTATTTAAAAACAATGCAATCTATCACGGTGTAAATCATCTTCCTCATGCTGTGAGCTTCTTGAATAATGAAACATTGTGAACAGCCTCATCTCAGGACTGTTTCTTGAGGGATCACCGTTCAATTACAATTTAAATAATGGTTATCTTCGGTAGCCAAAGAATCTGATTTTGAAAGTTATTGAGTGTATCACTTTAGAAAACAAAAGCAGCCAAAAACAGAACATGAAAAAAATTCATTGAAGTTACATACTTGGTGGTCTAAGATAGCCAAATTAAATCATTTCCACCATCAATTTCAATTAAGAAACGATTGCTGACTAGAGAAATGTCTAAGAAATATTTTTCCTGGCAAATGAAGGTTTCAAATACATTCTCAAGAACATTTTAATAAATATATTCTTTTACTTGAGCTGTCACAGACAATACCGTATAAAGTTCTGAGAAGACAAGCCATATGATCATCTCCATAAATGTTTAAAGTCTTTAACCCCCATTCTAGATAAAAGCAGAAAGCATAAAAATAAGAATTGATGTATTATACTTAGTGTATGATTTATGTAAAATTATATATTAATCTGATATATAAATTATGTACATATATAATTTTATATCTATCTACCTATCTCTATATTTCTTAGTCCTAAAGCCAGAATTTTACTTAATGTTGAAACACTAGAGGCATTTCCATAATAATATGAAGAAAAGAATGTTCTTATTTAACATTGTACTAGACATATTAGCTAATGGAATCATATAAGAGAGATCTATTAGTGGCATAAAAATTAGAAAATAAGTAAAACTATTTTATTTCTATTTGCACATAATATGGCAATATACCTGAAAATTCTACTAGAGAATCAATGATAAATTCATCTTTTATGACAATCAATAATAACTAAAACAATAAAATAATTCACATATGCAGCAAGGTGAAAAATTAGCATACAGAGATCAATAGTCTTCACATACATCAATTATAGCCAGGATAAGATATAGCGGTTGAGAAACCTCATTCAAAATAAAAGAAGATAAAAATAGTTAAGATAATTTTTTTATTAGTTGGATATTAGGAATCCTGTAACAAAGTGGGAAGTCAAGGTTATATTTAAAACGCTTCTAAATTTTGGAATCTAGTAAACAAAATGTAGACTTCCATCACTATCTCTTCAAAGATACATTAAAGAATATTATAAAAATTTAAAAAAAATAGTTAAGATAAATCTAACAAGAATATGTACAATTTATATGAAAAATAAAACTTTTGAAAGCCACAAAATTTGACTTTGATAAATCAAAAGACAATTCTTGATTTGGGATAGGATTACTTAGCATCATAAATATGTTATTTATTATTTTAGTGAAATTCCAATAATGACCCAAACAACCAGCTTTTGTTCTGAAACCAGACAAGTTAATACCAAAGTTCGTGTGCAAACACAAACATAAGAGAATAGTTAAGAAAATACTAACATAGAAAAGTTATGAGGATTTCACTGGCGGTCCAATGGCTAAGACTCCTTACTCCCAATTCAGGGGAACCCAGGTTTAATCCCTGGTCGGGGAACTAGATCCCACATGCCACAGCTAAGAGTTCACATGCCACAACTATTGATCCTGAGTGCTGCAACTAAGACACTGTGCAGCCAAATAAATAAATATTTTTTTATAAAAGGTAAATTAAAAAAAGAAAAGTTATGAAAGGTGTGGGACTAGTCCTTCAGGCATTAAAATGTAAAAATAAAACTTCTGTAATTAAAACAGTAAATTATAAATAGACAAGCAGAATCAAATGGAAAATTAAGATAGACCCAAATACACAGGAGATGATAAAGGTGTCATCTCAAATCTGGGCTTGAGATGGCAAAAGATAGACAAAGATGAAACAAAGATGGACTTTTTAATAAATGCTGCTTGGACAATAGTATAGACATCTAGGAAAAGATAAAGTTTGCTTCATGTGTCACAGTAGGAACAACTCCAAATGGATGGGAGATTTAAGTGTGAAAAGTGAAACCATGTAAGTTTGAGTGGCTGACTCCCTCTGTAATCTGAGAATAGGTAAAAGCTTTCTGACTATGGCTCAAAATCTAGATGTGATAGAGAAAGGATAAATAAATTTGATTACCTAAAAGTAGATAACTGTGGTATGGTAAAAAACACCATTAAGTTTTTAAAAAAATGATAAATAGGAAGCTAATAGTAAGACATTTAGAAAAAGAACTAACATCTTTAATGCATAAACAACCTTTAAACCTATAAAGAAATATTTTACATTCACTAGGATGATGATAATAAAATAAGACAGATAATAACAAGTGTTGGTGACTGTAGCGAAACCAAAATCCTACATTTCAGTGTGAATGTAAAATGGCATAGAGCTTTGGAAAACAGTCTGACAGTTCTTCAAAATGTTCAACATAGAGTTACCATGAAAGCAAAAGTGTTAGTCGCTAAGTCATGTCCAACTCTCGCAAACCCAGGGACTATAGCCTGCCAGGCTCCTCTGTCATGGGATTTCCCAGGCAAGAATACTGGAGTGGGTTGCCATTCCCTTCTCCAGGGGATTTTCCAGACCCAGGAATTGAACCTGGGTTTCCTGCATTGCAGGCAGATTCTTTACTGTCTGAGCCACCAGGAAAGCCCATCTGACCTGGCAATTCTACTCCTAGTTATGTATCCAAGAGACTTGAAAACATGTCCACCTCAAAATTTGCACACTAATGTTCACTGCAGCATTATTCAAAGTAGCTAAAAGAAAAAAAAAGTGGAAACAACCCAAATGTTCATCATCTGACACATGAATAAACAAAATGTGATCTATTCAAACAATGGGCTTCCCTGGCGGCTCAGACAGTAAGGAATCCACCTGCAATGAGGCAGACCTGGGTTTGATCCCTGGGTTGGGAGGATCTCCTGGAGGAGGGCATGGCAACCCACTCCAATATTCTTGCTTGAAGAATCCTCATGGACAGAGGAGCCTGGCGGGCTACAGTCCACGGGGTCTGAAAGAGTTGGACACGACTGAGCGACTAAGCACAGCACACAGCACATTCAAACAGTGCAATATTATTTGACAATAAAAAGGAATGAACTTCCAAGACATGCTGCTGCTGCTGCTAAGTCACTTCAGTCGTGTCTGACTCTGTGCGACCCCATAGACGGCTGCCCACCAGGCTCCCCCGTCCCTGGGACTCTCAAGGCAAGAACACTGGAGTGGGTTGCCATTTCCTTCTCCAGTGCATGAAAGTGAAAAGTGAAAGTGAAGTTGCTCAGTCGTGTCCGACTCTTAGCGACTCCATGGACCACAGCCCACCAGGCTCCCCTGTTCATGGGATTTTCCAGGCAAGAATCCTGGAGTGGGGCGGCATTGCCTTCTCCGAGACATGCTACCCCATTGGTATTTGGTGGTGGTGGTGAAATGCTCTTTGCTGTTGCCTCTGCTGGCCATTTGGTTGTTCAGTCACTAAGTCATGTCCGACTCTCTGCGACCCCACGGACTGTAGCACGCTAGGCTTCCCTGTCCTTCGCTGTCTCCCCGAGTTTGCTCTGACTCATGTCTGTTGAGTCGGTGATGCCATACCAGTCATCTATATTGTGGCTTGTGCCTCTGCCTCTGAGATACACAAAGAAGCTTCAGGAAGAGAAATTCATTGTGCCGGTAACTCAGGGCAAAGGCTGAGAATCTGCTGGATGAATAGAGATCACTGGCTTCATCAGACCAGGATTCCTAGAACTCAGAGAGAAACCTGAGTACCCAGCTCTTCTGCATCAAGATTTGGCATTTGCTCTCCTTCAGCAGATCTGGGTCAGCAGCTACATTCCTGCCTCCTCCCGGCTTCTCCCACACCTGCTTCCTGCAAAGGTGGCCTGTCTGTCAGGATCCTGGTTTAGTGGTGCCTCTCTGCCCCCCTGGGCTGTTGGGTTGCAGGGTCAAAGATGCTCAGCTAGTCTTCTTACCTTCCAGACTCCAAGCAAGCACCATTCGCTTGCTTCCTCTTGGTTTGCCACTTACTTTTGGAGAATTCCTCAGGATGCCTGAGATCTGCATGGAAATATGTTTCTTCTTAATATCCTTTCTTGACTTAGTTTTAAATTTGGTGGCTATTTTATATAGATTCTGAGTTGAGGCTATGGTGCTTTCTAGTATCAATATTTTTTTCACTTTTTCTGTTTTTAATCTTTGTCATCTTCTCTAGGTATCAGTAAGTGGAATGGTGGGAGAGATTCACTTTATACTTCTGTTTTATCTCTCTCTTGCCACCCCCCCCCACCACCGCCCCCCGCAACACCCTGCTATCATCAGGTTGGTCTTTAGGGGGCTGACTATCCATCTTATACAAAGACGAGGCCAAACTACTTTTCTTCTTCTTTTCTACCTTTTCTTCTTCTGGATTCATTTTTCCCTGTTTCTTTCTGTCTGTCTCTTTCTGTCTTTGATACATATGCTCAGATATATACACTCACTCCAGTGTTAGATCAGAATAGAAAATAAGTTTCTTATTTAGTATAAGGTAAGTACTAAATGGGCTTCCCTGGTGGCTCAGCAGTAAAGAATCTACCTGCAATGCAGGAGATGCAGGAGACATGCCCCAGGTCAGGAAGATCCCCTGGAGGAGGGCATGACAACCCTCTCCAATATTCTTGCCAGGAGAATCCCATGGACAGAGGAGCCTGGCAGGCTACAGTCCATGGGGCTGAAAAGAGTCGGATACGACTGAAGTGACTGAGCACCCACGCGCAAGTCGTAAATACTTTAGGTTAGCAATGAAAAACTCTTTGATTTGGTGGTGAAGCAGAATTAGAGGAAATAAGTAGCACAAAAATTTTTGCTGGGACTGACTTAAGTAATGCTTTTTGAACTCTTATCAGCTGAAGTGGGCTTTTTCCCCTTTTTAAATCTCTGTTCCAGCTGATTACTTTGCAGCGCTGATGTTGCCTAAATAAGGAAGAGATTTGGGAACCTATGTAAATGGACTCGCAATATCCTTTGAAGGACAATGAACGTGAATGAAAGACAATGAAGGACAATGACAATGAATTTTTTAAAAGATATTTCTAAAAAAGTATAGATCCATTTCTATTCAATTGCTCTGATACTGTCATTCAGAAAATATAGATGAAAAGATATCATGTATCTTTGCTGAATAGTTCTTTTGGTTTTCATTTTTTTCATGTGAGTTGAATGTTAGAAAAGTACTTTAAATACTAAAGTCATAGAATGCTTTTCAGATAGACCATATTTCATCCTAATCATTTGCAGGGTTACGGGCCATTGGCAGGGCTTTAGTGTTTCATCTGTGTGAAATAAGGAATAACTCTAGGGTTTTGAGGAGTGACATGATCTGACCTAACAAAGTCACTATGGTTGATGTATATAGAGAATAGATATATTCTATGAATGAATATAAAATTGGAAGATCAATTGGATGCTACTGAAGTAATTCAGGTATGAAATGATGCTGACTTGGGCCAGGGTGGTAACAGGTAGTACAATTGGGAATATATTTTAAAGTAAGATTTGCTAGTAGACAAGATGAGGGGTATAGGAATATGGAAGGTAAGGATGAGATAAAAATTTTTGTCCAGTGCAAATGCAAGAGTGGATGTGCAATGATCTGAGATGGGAAGACTTTAAGAGGAACCGATCATGTGGAAAATGACGAAAACTCCCTTCTGGACAGACTTTGCTGAGATGTTTAGTAGGCATCCACGTAGAGAGGTTGAAAAGCTAGTGGGACAGAGGGATCTAGGTTTCAGTGGAGACATTTGAACTGAAAATATATTCTGGATGCCTCTGGCTTAGAGATGGCATTTAAAGCCACAAATGAGATCACAGCTAGGGAGTGTATGTGGAAGGAAACTGGAGAAATCCTTGGGCACATCCAGTTTCAGAGTTTGAGAGGTAGACAGGGACCATTTAATGGGAGGGATCAAGGCAAAAGAAAAACTAAGGGAATGTGAAATCCTGCTTTAAGAAAGAAAGAGTGATCAACTGTGTTAAATCCTACTGATGAGTCACATAAGACCAACACTGGGTATTGAGCCTTAGAGTTAGCAATGTAGAGGTCCTTGGAGATCTTGAAAAGAGCTGCTTATAGTGACAGGTGTAGAACTTCCCTGGTGGTCCAGTGTTTAAGACTCTATGCTTCCAATGCAGGGGGTTTGGGTTCGATGCCTGGTCTAGGAACTAAAATCCCATGTTCTGTGTGGTGTGGCCAAAAATAAGTAAAAAAATAGAATTAATTAAAAAATAATAAGTGTATATTTTTATTTAATGAGCATCTTCTCTTCCATTAGTAGCCAAGTATCATCAAAACAAACTTCCCTGATAGCTCGGCTGGTAAAGAAAGAATCCACATGCAATGCAGGAGACCCTGGTTTGATTCCTGGATCAAGAAGATCCCCTGGGGAAGGGATAGGCTACCCACTCCCATATTCTTGGGTTTCCCTGGTGGCTCAGATGCTAAGGAATCCTCCTGCAATGTGAGAGACCTGAGTTTGATCTCTGGGTTGGGAAGATCCCCCGAAGAGAATGGCAACCCACTCCAGTATTCTTGCCTGGAAAATCTCCATGGAGAGAGGGGCCTGGTGGGTTACAGTCCATGGGGTCAGAAAGATTTGGACACTACTGAGTGTCTAAGCACACACACATCATCATCATCAAAACACTGTATCTGCTTTGGTCACTAGAATATCCATCATTTAGCTTAATAAGCACTTGTAAATGTTTGTTGAATGACTGATTTCATTAAAGATGGACAAATTTTAATCTTTATTTGAGACCTACTTCTGAGCTCTTATGTCATTCATAAAACATTCAAAACATTCAGGGAAAATTCTTTCCCGGATTTACCATAAATTTACTCTAGATTTATGTGAATATGGACCAAGCTCTGAGCTTGGCCTTGGAATTGCAAAAAAAAAAAAATCAGATGCGGTCAGTCTCCCAAAGAAGTCAGTCATAGCTAGGGAGGCGGACAGATGAATGGACAATTAAAATGCCCTTGGGTTCATGTAGTGATAACAGGGAAGGGACTCTGTGAGGAGGTAGAAGGTGTGCCAGGTGGGCTGGGGGGTGAGGGCAGTGGGAGTGTGGGGAGGTGATGAAGTCTCAGAGCCACATCTTTGAGCCTAGTTAGTGGACATCACCCAGGTGAGGGCTTCGAGGAAAGGCAGACCTCAGAGCAGCCCATGCTGCATGCGTGGAGTGGCACCTGTAGATAAACACATATTCCTTTCTTTGATTTGAGCACATCCTCCCACTCCCATATCTCTCATTCCCTCCAGCTCTAGCCTAGGTTTTTAATTCCTGGTTTGTTTTGCTGCTTTTCTTCCCTTTTCTCTGTTCTGCCTCCTCGTTTATGGCTGACCTCTCTTCCCAGCACAGTGCTCTCTTCGATTTCCTCTACAGAAACTCATTTATTTGATTTAAACTTGAGTTGAATCTAATTAACTTCTTCCATATGCAGCCCTGATGAGCATTGCCCAGACTTTCATGCCTTCTCCTCTTTTCAGAGGGGCCCCAGACCTGTTCTGTTCCTCTTTCCTCCTCTGCAACTTCATCCTAGCTTTATTCTCCAGCAAAGTCCGACTACCTGAAGTGTCCTAAATGTGCCATCTTGTTTAAATCTTCTCAACGCCTCCTATGCCCAACTTGAGCTTCCTTCCCAACACACCCTCCCCTCCTCTGGGGAGTTAAACTCACTCCTATTTTGCAAGATAATTAATATACATCACCTCAACTACAGTGTATTGTGAAGATAGACAAAGTTAAGTTAAAGTAACACACATCATCAAAATCTGTGTAAGTTAACGTAACAAAGGTTTATTTCTTGGGTCTGTATAGGTCTGGGAGATGATCTTGGGATGACATGTTTTTTGTGGCGGTTCAGTATCCCTCAGGATCTTTCCATCTTGTATCCATTCCACATCAACAAGTGTTTCCCCAACCACTGGGAAAGATAAAGACTGGATGGAGAATTGTGAACTGGCTCTTAAATGCTCCTGCCTGGAAGTGACACCTGTCATTTCTGATCACATTTCAGTGGCATGTGTCCTTGCATATGTTCAAAGAGAAAAGGGCCCTGAAGGAAAAGAGAACAAGAAATCTTAGTGATTGTTAGTAATTTTTATCTTTGGGGATATGTTGGTAAATGGTGTTTGTGGGGACCCTAGAGGAAATTTTGCTATTGTCACTATCATCAGCAACTTATTTACTGGGAACATAACGTAATTTACCTCTGCCTTGCTTCCCCAGCTATAAGACCAGGGTCATGATGACAGTAAAAGTGCTTAGAACTTAGCACAAGTTGAGTTATCAGAAAAAAACCATTATTGATTTGTACTGTGCAGCCTTCCTTGAGCTGTCTGCCTCATCCCATCTTGCAGAGTGAAGTATTTTCCGTTTAATGTTTTCACTCTTCCTTGTGTACAGCCAGAGATGGTTGCCATTGCCTCATAATGTGTTATTCTTAGATGAGAGTGTGTGTTCCTTAAAACTAGGGTGTTTTCTGTTCAACATTATAGTCTGGAATCTAGCACAGTGCCTGTCATAGAGGAGATGCTCAATATGTATGAATGAGTAAGTGAATAAAGAATGAATGAATGAATGAATCTGTGGTTTCAAAGCTCTGTGCTGGGGATTAACAATGTTTGGCCTTACAAATATCTCCTACTTTTTTTTTTTTTTCCCTAGAGTTCTACTCTCTGATGATATTATCACTCCTAAACTGCTTGTGTGTAATCTATGGACAGAATGGAAGCATTCTTGACCTGGATATTGTCATCTTTACGGGTATGTTTTCTCCCCTAAAGAACTCAACATCTTTTTCCCTCGGTGTGGTCCACAGACTAGCAGCTTTGGTATCACCTGGGACGCCTGTTAGGTATAGAATTTCAGACCCCACCCCAGAATTGCTCAATCAGAATTTGCATTTTAACAAGATTCTGGCTGATTTGTACGCACATTAATGTTTGAGAAACACCGTTCTACCATACTTACTCAAGGTATCAGAATGAGCTTCTCTGCCCCCTACACACGTGGGTTAGGGACTGAGAGAATGCAGTTATCCTAAAGTTGTGTGGGGTTGATATTGTTAACTCTGTCTATTACTGAGGAAAAGAACTTGCTTCTAATTGATCAAATATTAGCAGACTATGTTTAGTATGGGGGGAATGATGGATTTAGAAATGCCTTGTTCAGGAAGTTGAGGGGTTTGCCAGGCAATTAGTATTTAATGCCAATTGGTTTATCATTTCTTCTTCATTGGACATACAAAGCATACCTGAGAGCTTTCCAGATTTGGGAAAGTTGTGGAAGTAACAGATGGCTTTTGCCAGATGGTTTCATGATATGTAAAGTTGAGCTGTTTCTTCGTAAATTAGTTGACCTTAACATTGTAGAAATCTTTATATAGGTTCTGTGCAGTTTGAGAAAGAGATCAGGCAGCTGGGCTTCCTATATATCCATAAACTGGGCAGTCATTGTTATCCTATGTAAAGACCTTGAAAACAGTTTTTAAAAGTACTCACCAAGCGTATTCCCTGCTGTAAGCATCTTTCATGTGAGTGGCTGGGAGTGATGTGTAATATCTGCCTTGGTTCAAGGCAGACCATGGGCATGCCACAGTTGGTTCACATGTAAGTGAA
This sequence comes from Cervus elaphus, assembly GCF_910594005.1. Lineage (NCBI taxonomy): Eukaryota > Metazoa > Chordata > Mammalia > Artiodactyla > Cervidae > Cervus > Cervus elaphus. Next base: position 55,267,534 of record NC_057819.1, on the reverse strand, counting down.
GGACAATAAGGAAGCTGATAGAGTTTAGTCAAAGAGTGATTGGTGCTGCTTAAAATTTGTTATTTCCCGAACCATCCAATGACAAATTTCACAAGAAAGTCCTATTTTCTTATCTGTCTTGAAGCTCCATGTAGAAGGAAATCTCCCATCATCCCTCACAATGAGTAACATGATTCAGCATAGTCAACATTAGCACAGGGTTATATGGGGAAATTTTCCTTTCTATATGAAAAGTAGCCAGAAAATTTCCCATAGCTTCAGGATGACTGGTTAAAGGAGCTAGTGTAGGATTCTGATATGATTGTGTATAAGTGTGGTCCATGGCTTTTTAATAGCAGACTCTGCCCCAGAATCATCAGGCTAGTTTTGAGTCTGAAAATTGCTCCCTTGTTCTTAGTAGCTGTGTATTTCTGCCTGCTGAGATTGCTATGCTCATTTTGTTTCTCTCACAGACAAAAAAGTCATTAAAGATTTATGGGACAATATATTCATAAGTAAGTGGTAAACATCCAATATTATCTATCAAATAAAGAAGCACATGCCAATTTTTATCACTTTTTTGCCTTCTTAGCTGTGCTTGCTCACTCAGTTGTGTCCGACTGTTTGCAACCCCATGGACTGTAGCTTGCCAGGCTCCTCAGTTCGTGAGGATTCTCCAGGCAAGTATACTGGAGTGGGTAGCCTATCCCTTCTCCAGGGGGTCTTCCCAACCCAGGGATTAAACTGGGGTCTTCTGCATTGCAGGCGATTCTTTACCAGCTGAGCCACCAGGGAAGCCCTTATTCCCACTAGCATAGCTATAATTAAAAAGATAACAAATGCTGTCAAGGATGTGGGGGGTCAGAAAACCTATATTTCTGTGAAAATATAAAATTATATGGCTAATTTGAAAACAGTTTGGCAGCTTTGACAAAGTTAAACATACATTTACCGTACATTTCAGCAATTTCATGCCTAGACATCTATCCTGGGTAAGTGAAGACATATATCTATGCTAAAAAAATTGCATACAAGGGCTCACAGCATCATTATGCCTAATAGCCAAAAGGTGGAAATAGTGCAAATGTAAGAAAATGTGGTATGTTCATACAATGGAATCCTGCTTAGCAGTGAAAAGAAATGAAGTACTGATATGTGATGCAACATGGATGAACCTCAAGAGCATTATGCTAAGTGAGAGAAGTCATACTCCTAAATGTGTGTTTACGTGAAAAAGATCCATCACAAATATATAATAAAGATGCAAAGTGGATAACTAGCTGCTTGGGACATGAGATATGGGGTGAAGACAGGGATTAAGAGCTAACGGGCATGAGGGATATTACTGGTGTGATGAAAATATTCTAAAATTAGATTGTAATAATAGCTGCACAACTCAGTGAATTTACTAAAAAATTGTTGCACACTTAAAATGGGTGGATTACATAAGTATGTAAATCATACCTCCATAATTTTTTTTGGAAAAGCATGTGAATGATTAAAACAAGTAAAATCTAGGTCTTGTATGTCATCTTGATATCCACTTGGGTGTATTATTGTTGGAACTTCCTTGTAATCTTAATATTCCTACAGGTCCCAAATGATTCCCAGCCTCCATCAGAACGTCTCTCTCCTCATCAACATTTGCAGGATGCAGCTATAAACCCAGGCAGATTATGCCCTTTGCAGCTAGAAGATGTATAGAAACTTTCTAAAAAATAGTTAGTTATCATGTTCCAACTGCCAATGGGCCTGAAATTCACTCTTCTCCTTATTTCATCCTATTCATATTTCAGATCTCAACTCAAACCGTACATCCTCAAGGAGTTCTACCTTCTTCATTATGCACCCTTGCCTGCCTTCACATTCATAAACTAATCCTTTTGTTGCAGTGACCATCTGTTGTTAGATTTTTACTTTGTTCCAGCCAGGGATGCCATTTGTTACATTACTTTTAGCACAGTAATTCTCTGATACAGTGTCATTAAAATTTATTAAATACTAATTACCTGGGACTTTGTTGCAAATGTAGATTTCTATGTCTTACCTATAGGACTTCTAGTGGGTGACTTACAAATGAGTCATTTTGATGAGCTCAAATTATGCTTCTGTGTATGTAATATGTAGTCCGTGTACAGTTTTTGAAACATAGAGATACACCGCTGAGGATGGAATCCATTAGGATATTTTTTTCAGTGTAAGTTTATTGAGGTATATTTTACACATCATATCATTCACCTATTTAAAACACAATCTTATGATTTTTTAAAGTGAAATATAGTTGATATGCAGCATTGTGTTAGCTTTAGATGTACAGCAAAGGGACTCAGGTTTATGTTTCTGTATATGTGTAGGTGTATATACATGTGTATGTATATATATGTGTATGTGCATGCTAAGTTGCTTCAGTTGTGTCTGACTCTTTGAGACCCCATGGACTGTAGCCCGCCAGGCTTCTCTGTCCATGAGACTCTCCAGGTAAGAATACTGGAATGGGTTGTCACGCCCTCCTCCAGGGGATCTTCCTGACCCAGGGATCAAGCCCAAGTCTCTTATGTCTACCTGTGTTGGCAGGTGGGTTTTTACCACTAGCACCACCTGGGAAGCCCATGAAAGTGAAAAGTGAAAGTGTTGTTCACTCAGTAGTGTCTGATTCTTTGTGACCCCATGGACTGTAGCCCACTAGGCTCCTCTGTCCATGGAATTCTCCAGGCAAGAATATTGGAGTAGAGTAGCCATTCCCTTTTCCAGTGGATCTTCCTGATCCAGGGACTGAACCTGGGTCTCTTGCATTGCAGGCAGATTCTTTACTATCTGAGCCAGGAAAGAATATACATATATTCATATAAACTTATGTGTGTGTGTATATATATATATGTATATATATATTCTTTTTCAGATTCTTTTCCATTATAGGTTATTACAACATATTGAGCAGAGTTCCCTGTGCCATACAGTAGGTTCTTAATGTATATCTATTTTATATGTAGTAGTATGAATCTGTTAGTCCCTAACTCCTTGATTTTTTAAATTAAACTTACCAAGTTGTACAGCCATCACCATGAATCATTTTAGAACAGTTCTATCACCCTGATCATCTTTCTTATGTCCCTGACTTCTACTTTCTCCATCTGCATCTCACTGCCCTGCTCTAGGCAACCAATACTCTACTTTCTTTTTCTATAGATTTGCCTTTTCTGAATATTACAAAAAACTGGAATTCTACAATATATGGTTTCTTCTACCTGGCTCCTTTCCCTGAGTGTAATGTTTGACAACTGGTTGCTTAAGAACTGAAATGTCAATAACAAGTGAAAGAAAAGGCCTAGGACAGACATCGTGACATGTATCAATGGCTTCTTCCTTGTTGTTGCTAAATAGTATTCTGTTGTATGGGTATACTACATTGCGTCTATCCTTTGTTAATTGAGAGACACACATTGCTTCCTGTTTTTGGCTATTATGACTAATACTGATATGAATATTCATGTGCAAATTTTTGTGTAGATAAATATTTTCTTTTTTCCTGGGTAGATACCTAAGAATGGACTTGCT